>NC_092821.1:52717235-53083902 GCF_023375885.2 Dermacentor andersoni
TCACTGTGGTGCTGGGCTGTTAGGCACGAGGTCTCGGATTCGAATCCCGGCCACAGTGGCCGCATTTCGATGGGGAGAAATGCGGAAACACACGTGTACTAACATTTAGTTGGATGTTAAAAAACACCTGGAGGTCCAAATTATTCTGCAATACCCCATTACGGCGAGCCTCAGAATCAAATTGTTGTGTTGGCACGTCAAACGCAATAATTTTAATTAAGCCTCAACGTATGAATGCACTGTTGCCAAAATGAATCCAGGTTACTCAGATTACTCAGCCGACGTAAAGTTGTGCAAAAGCGAGCAGAAAGAAAGCGGAAAAACTTCGACGGCAGAATATGCTTTCAGACTCGCATAATCCAGCCTTGTCTCAGCGGGATTGCAGTAAAACATGTTGTGGGGCTAGTTGGTTCATAGATTTCAATATATGAAGCGCCAATAGAGACGTCACACTAAGAAGGAAAAAGGACAGGACAAGGCGCTACTTGCAACTGTTTATTCAAGTCAAGGTCTGCTTATTATATAGCCATTGGGAGAGGGGAACAAAAAAAGAGGAACACTGATTATGTGATTGCGCAATCTTTCACTAGACAATCTTTCAATAGATGAAACGCCATTAGTGACGTCACACTAGGAAAGAACAAGGACAGATAGCGCCTTCTTCTGTCCTTGTTCTTCCCTAGTGTGCCGTCACTATTCGCGCTTCATCTATTGAACGGTTGTCTCAGGGCCGAATGCACCTCTGCTTTAGGATTGCGCTTCAGTGGCCAGAGCCTCCGTTGACGTTGCACGAAATGAAGTGTCTTTACATCAAATGCAAGCGGTCATTCACCAATATTTATCTCGGTCGTAACTCCGATTCCACCTATTCATATCTTTGCAAAACGCAGAAATGCTTTACTGAGATAACCCCAAGGCCCATTTCAACTAAATTGCGTGCATTTGAGAGAGAAAGTTCAGTTTCAGTGAGTGTTGACGAGGAGACACTATTTAAAGTCTGCTTTCACTTAGTGGCGGGAAATCGGTAACTTTGAAAGAAAATAGAAGCACAAAGACTACAACTCTTTGACTCTGTACCAAACCAAGTAACGTAGTTCTGTAAATTGCACAAGTTAAAGCATCCAAAGTGAACTAATTTTATGCAATAATTTGTATCTCTGGTAATTTGGCCCTGCTTACAAGGATTTTGTAAAACTGCTGTTCACGATTAGTGGTGTACTTAAGAGCCATGTATACTACATCAGGTTTGCACGATTTCCAAGAAGTATTAGCTGCAATTTACAGAATTGACATCCCATTTTTCATTGCTGAGTTGTAGTGTTGTAAACTTCATACTTTCGTTTCCTCAAGATTTGCGAATCTCAATGGTGTGTAAAAAAATTTGACACCTTAATTCAAAAATTCGCTTTCAACAGTCACTGGATTTTAACTTTTTGTTTTACGTTAAATAATACTTATGAACTTTGATACAGTGATAGGCGAGAAAAACTTTTTCCTTCCGAATGTACTTAGATAGGAGCCCCTGTGCTAAAACTTTCTGTTAAGGAGATAAAAATCAAGGTATCTTCAAATTCTATACAAACTTCGCAATTGTCTAAATAATGATTTGATAAAAGCAATGCGTGAACGCTTCGCTGATACATTCACTTCAGCTGGTGGGTCTACAGAAACATTGTGGAGAAGGTTAACTTCCTTGCCAAACAGTAAAATACCTTGGTGCAAAAATACGATCCTTACAGACAGCTGGCATTGAACTGAGAACAATGGCAAGAAAAGATGCTTCCAACAAGCACTTTGTTAATAAAGTCAGTAAAACCACTTCTGCAAATATGGTTGGATCCATATAGACAAATCATATTTGTTTGCTTGTATATACACTGCGCTGAAATTTAGGATAATTAGTGTTATTTGCAATAAAAAGAATAGCAACTACAGAGATATTTATGGTATCCAAGGTCGGACCATCACGCAAAAGCCGGTAGGCACAAAACTTATCTGCACAAGCTCAGCAATACCAGCGCCGCACGTCAATCAAGGACTATCTTCTTATCTGACGTGATTCGACTTTTCTATTGATAATCGTTTCAGTTTCAGTCGTTGCTGTCCGTTTCCTTGTAAGTACGTCTGTGTTCGCCCACGCCTATATTTCTCAATGACATTGAACCGTTATGGTATAAAAAAAGCGATAAAAGTGACATGGGACTCTATCGGCCAAGGTATATACTACCAGGGTTCACTATTCAGATTGTTGAAAAAGTTATTTTTAATGCGTTCAGCATAAACTTAGTCCGCTATCGAACTCTGAACATGAATTCCGCAAGGCACCTGTACTAAGCACGCATTTCTCTGGAAATAACACGTATTCCCAATTTGAAGATAGAAATACCGTATACAACATTTTTGCAGAGCTACCATAAACTTTAGACGATATGATCTCGAATGTTTTGCCAAGACAACTTTAACGACGTGGTCCGCACGAGAACGGCTCATCTCTAAAATGTTATTACCAGGAAGAACGCACGACACACTTTCAATTACTGAATGGCTTTACGACTCTCTTCATTTTTCCTCAATGCAACTTTTTAGGACCGTTCTATTCAATAATATTGTTTAATGTTAACAATATAGCCAGTAAATACAACGTCAAAATTCGTCATATACACCGACGACACCAGTATGAATTCACAATATAATTGATGCAGTTATTTCACTCTAATAATGTTACATGAGTGATCCCATTGCTATAGCCTTCATAGTAATGTTGGGACCAACACCTTCTTTTACAACTCCTTATTTTAATATACAGTGTTATTGAGGTTTATATTGGAGTTGAAATTTGTGAGATGGTTCGGGCAACGATGACGCATGAAAATTAAAATAGGATAACTCAATTGCAAAAACAATGCCTTAAGACAGTTGAAGACGTGCCTCTGTATTAATAAATGAACAGCATCTTGATTAAATATAATGTATTACCTGGGACACACTTATTTGATTATATTTTTGTTATTATTTAGGACGGAAACATTGCTTAACAACGCTTAGCTATTTACAAAGCAGGTACGTTACAAATGATAAGGCACGTAGCACAGAACTATCGAAAATTACAACGGTCGAGACAATTTAAGGTTTACAAAGAAAGCGTGCAATAGGCTACCGAGACTATTATTAGCTTAAATAATAAAACATCAATATAGAAAGCATGACGTCAAGAGAAATTTGAAGGGAAAATGCTTTCGGAAGTTGAAGAGCGGCGCCGACTGGTGCCGTGTTCCCGACTTAAAGAGATAGGGTCCGGCTGTTATTAGACACGTTCGATTTCCTGAACCACATGGCCAGTTCACGGCGCGTCACGAGAAGTTCCGAAATTGCACAACTCGGTTTCTTCGCTGCAATCACAGCGCGACACTCGAAACGAATGTCGAGGTGCAGACGCGGTGCAGAAGTGGTGCAGTCGTTTTGTTCTTTTTTCGACCACAGTGGGCAGAGTGCACAGGTTTTGGAAGTCCTGAACTGCTTTTATGAGGACGCACGTCAACGGGATTATAACTGCGTTTGCGCATGTTTGCTGTGCCGTCTACTGCGCCGCTGTTTCGCACCTGTATGTCTGCACCAAGTCGGCACCGACAGAAGAGAGGGTGCTGCAAAATCATGGACCAACCCTGCAACTTTCCTGCAACTTTTGAAAGGAACGGCGTGGTTTAGAGGGCACTGTTGCTGCAGTGCTGAAACGAATGGCAGTGTGAACCACGTTGTGGTAAACTGGTTCATGTCAAGCAGGCGAATCGAACGTACCTACTGTTTCGGACGTAACCCCTTTATGCTTGCTTTCGCCCTCTCTCCAAAGCTCAAAGAGGAAACATTTATTTCTCGAAAATAATCCTAACAGAGCGGTGGCCACTTTTTGCGGTGATATTAGAGTCCGTTGTCTATATGGAAATGAAATCTGCCGTCAGCACAGAATTTTAAGGTCGCTTTATCTCTCCTCGATGCCACCATCATCACACATGTTAATGCAGTGCAGCTGAATGACGACATTTTTTATTTCTCTCTCTCCGCGTGGAATCGCAATATGTGCAATGTAAAGATTCCGGTGAACTCCTTGCCTCGTATCTGCAAACGTTACATGGCGGCATTGTGTATCTAACACTGATTGACGCACAGCGGCCACTGAAGGTGGCCACCGGCTGCCCTTATTGTTTTCGTCAGACCAAGATACTGCGCATGAAACTGGGAAAGGGAGGCAAAACCAGACATGAAGCTTCGAACGACAGAAAGCTGAGCTAGTTGGTAAGGAGTCATTATGAAAAAAGGTGAGGCGCGCAGACAGGACACAAGAGAAGTGGACAACACGAACGCCGACTATCAACTGAAGGGAGCACTGAGGTGAAAAGAAGAAAGAAGACACAAAACTCATCTGCGCAAGCTCTGGAATGGTATCACCACGTGTCAGTCGGGTACATGTGCCGGTCTACGTGAGAGATAGCTGTTGCGGCACTTAATCTCTTCCTTATGTAAAGTAATCGAAGGCTGACTCACGCACGCACTTCCACCATTATAGATATGCCATGCCTCTACCATAAGACGCGTATCTTCATTCTTGTGCCTTTACAATATCGCGCATTCATCTTACTCTGGCGTGCAATTACAATCTTGGCAATGTATGGAAAGATTAGAAGGCGATCCACCAGTTAACGGCCTTTTATGTTCCATTAGCCTCTGATTGATACACCGTCCCGTTTGCCCTACGTAGAACTGGCCACAGCTAAAGCGAACTTTATAAACCACACCCATACGACAGTCACTGTTCAGTTACTTTTTATACGACAGTCACTTTTCTTATTTTCCTTCGCAGGACAAATATCTGTTCTTTTTTCGCCTTTTACCTGCTACTTTTTCCTCTGCACGGTAGCGCATATCTTACCTAGCTTATTGGGAGCAGTTAAAACAACATTAGCATCATATCTACTTGCAACTTTCTTAAGCCTGTGCGATACTGAATGAATGCACGGAATAGCCACTACTCTTTATTTCCTATTACTTCTTTCTGTAATCACGTCCGTCCCCCTCGAAACCGACTGCTCTCGGCGTTCAGCAACAGTGGCCACTGCTACCTTAGGATAACTTGCGTCTAATAGGCGCCGGACCTCTGCATTAAAACTGGCGCTCATTTTGTGCCTTCCCGATCTGGTGAGAGAAGACTTAAGGCACGACATGGCAATTCTGTTTTTTACTACTTTGGAATGCTTAGAATGAAAATTTAACAACGACTTCGAAGATCTTGGGGAGTACTGCCAACAAACGTGATCTTCTTCGAAGACCAAGGAAATGTCTAGAAACTGAATTGCGCGTCGTTGAGGAAATTCCTTAGTAAAGTTTAACCCTCGCCCATAAAGTTTAAGTTGCTCACTTACCGAGGTTGCAATGAGACATGAAGGGGGGGGGGGGTGTATTGCGAACACAGCCCGCCCATTTGCGTAAGCCAACACTCGAGTGATGCTTTGTGGATGGATTTGTCTGATATGCTTGCTTGTGACTTCCGGTGATTTGGCGGCTTTGTTCATTTCGCCTTGTCTGCCTTTATGAGGCAGAATTTTTCAAGATATCTATACTTTCCTACACAGATGAAGACTCAGAAAAATCGGTAACCTGAATTAAATTAACTACTGAGTGTTTCACGTGCCTAAACCACGATATGGTTATGTGGCACGCTTCAGTAGGGTACCCCGCATTAATTTCGACCACCTGGGGTTCTTTAACGTGCAGCCAATGCACGTTAAATGAATCGATTTGATACTGCTCCTACGGGCGTAGCACATAGATGACTCTGAGAACTCTTATCATCCCAGCTAGTTGCAATAATTTGGGCTACGGAGGCGTCCCTTCTGACATTTGCTAGAGGTCCTTTCATCCAATGCGGTCATCGTAGAATTTAGTTTAGGTTTATTTATTGACTTACAGAAACACAATATTCGTTGGAAATTATTAGCTTCCGAAGTCACAAAGCGTTTCAAACCTTAAGGACGAAGGTTAGGGACATTCATGTACTAAGCACCATTCTGGGGTACAATTCTGAACATTCTGGTCAAACTCCACTGTATAGTCAAATTCTATAATTGCATTTTTGGGGGTTAATTAGACAGGGCATATCAGGCTTCTAGGCCAATCAGAGCTAACCAGAGCGGAAGTTCGACAATAAGGCAGGATTCAACAATGTCTTACAGGAACTCCGGGCTGAATTGCCCGGTTTCTACATACACTAGCGCCAGAGTTCCTTGCGGTAATTTCAAATTGTTGGTTCTGCACGTAAAATCCCAGAATTTAATTTATTGTTCTTGTGATTATTGTACGAAACTCTTGTCACGATAGGGCGTACCCTTTCGTAATCCTTTTAGAAAATTTCGTCCCCGTTCAGACGCAGTGCCCTCTAGAATATATTCAGACTTGCTCGACCCTCCTGCCGTGGCCGCTGACGTCACTCAGTTTTGACCAACACCCCACGTCGCGCGGACGTCTCCCCAGGTATGCCACGCCGTTCCAAAGACCACGATTGCTAAGTCTGCTGAGCTCCTGAAGCGGCGTGCTGGCGTATCTGTTGGCGACTGGGGAGGGCGTGTTTTCTTTTCTGCATTTGTGAACTGCTGCGTCACGATGTGAAGTTTTTTGTTCGCCGAAAGCTCCCGTTAGTGTGCGCCTACAAGCTTTCACAGTGGGGCGATGCTATGTGCCACACTGTCCCAGCAACTATGTCAAGGGACCGGAAGTTCGAGTACGCGTTCTCGTTCCCAGAGGATGGACCAAAGAGTGACGTGGGATGGTGCCGTTCGTGGAGATGACATCAATATCTGAGTCCTTGCCTTGATCCGAAGATATGTGTACGCCTTCCCAGTTAAGTTGTTGCATTTAAGTCGTTCTAGAAAGCATCGCGTCCAATATGTGCTCGGTTCTTGCTATAAAACTATAAAAATCTGATTTCGTATATGCTTTTGACTTGCTGTGACGTAAGCCTTCGTATTGCCTCGTGGGTTTTTTTCTGTTTTGAATCCTTTGCTTTCACTGTACCGCTCTGTTGTCGCTTTCCGGCTGTCAGGTGGAAAGCGCACTTTTGCTTTCAGGTATAGGAGATGCCTTCAGTGCTGTCGTTCTTTCTATAGAAGCGTTTGGACACGTCGTCAGTTCGCGCGCACGCTCGAAGTAATCTGTGAAGTGTTCTGGAATGCATTTGCTGACCAGTGCTTCGTCGAGGAAGTTCGATGACGCAAGTACAAAGACTTATCGTGAAGCAAGCTGGCACTCATTCTCTCCTATTGCTGGCGGTGCCGCCTCCGAGTTCTTTGTTGTTCGTTTGTTTAGGGGCACAAGTTGAAGCACTAAACTCGAAGCGCTCGTTCGCCGAGTTCGCTTTCTTGCGTCGAGCGATAACATTTAACGTTTGTTTACTGGAGAAAAGTGGTCACCGGAGAAAACTAAACCAGTACGCGTGTCGATATATATCGTTAGCAACTAGGTAGCCTGAAAAAAAAAAGAAAGTCCGTTGGTTGAATGTCGAAGCGCCATAAAGAGCAGACTTCTTTTTGCACACGCGTTATCATAAGAGCGTCCTGTGTATTTGAAAGGTATATTATCAGAACACAACTTGTATTGTGTATTTTTCTCCTTCCGTTTGCATGAAAACACCTTGAGGGTCGTGAAACATTTCGTTCGTTCCCTGGGGCACCGCTCCCTTCTTGTAACAGCTCCGATTACTTGGCTGAAGATAGAGAGGTGGAGGGGGTAGTCTTTCGCGGCAAGTGTTAGGTACTACGTAGTGTATTGCCTACCGCAGCACCGGCGGCATGTTTACGGTATTAAAATCACACGCCCATATCTCTCCAGCACCTTCCCGTCCTCTATTTCCTTGGACTATGTACTGCCACACTTCAGCCGCAATTGGATGCCTGCGCAAACATCTGAAAAATATCATCCTTTTGTAGCTTGGTGTAAAAGGATGGATGTGACGCAGTAAGCCTATAATACAATATACTGTTCATGCTTTTTAGCCAATGGTTTTCATATGTGCGAGCTCTTTTTCAAAAACGCAATCCGTGTCTACAGAAATACTTCTCGCCTCTTTCCTCCAACTTACATAAAAATAATTGTTGTGTGCATAGCTCCTCTCTACGAAAAATGTTATATAGGATAAACAAAAATAAAACGCTTCATGACAAGCTAGGAGAAAGGTCACGTAGAAGTGCGATGCGAGTACTGGGAGGACGACGCCATATTTCTTTCGCTGCACTGCACGCCAGGAGACACGGTGCTATCCATTAGGTTTACTTCGAAACATAGATGTGCTGGGAAAAACAAAAGAATCGGATTTCAAAGTTCGGCGTGGCACATCATATTCGCAGCATTATTTTACATTGTGTCAAAATTTCTTGCCGCTGAGACACGAAGGCTTAACCGAACTCTGACCCAGACATTGACTACACCAGCAACCGTTTTTTTTTTTTTTTTTTTGGACGAAACTCCTACTTCCCCGCGTTACCACCACGGAATGCGATGCCTGACAAATTTAGAGCCTGTCTACATGAAAACCTCCCAGGTGATCACAGCGCGGTTGTCACACCGCTGCAATCACGTACAGTGAGACACCGGCGTTTCTCTCCTGCTGTCCGCCCCTGCTGCGCGAGTATGGAAGTATAGTCGTGTGCGCACCTTGTGTCGAAATCGCTAACACGCCCTTGATTTGTTGAAGTTCCCGTGCGTTGAAGCCAGTTTATTATGTTGCACGTTGCGAGATTGCTCCCTCCGTGGATTGTTCCGCTCGTTAACGCCGATGGTCGCCGTACTTATAACAGGCTGTTCGTCATTTTATACGCGCTCAGATGAAAGCGTATGGAGAATTTTTTGAGTTAGACGTTCTGAATCTATTTACCAAATAGACTCTGGTGACGCCAGTAGGGGGCTGTTACCTGAAAAAGGCATTGCAGTTTACAACTAGTAACGACGTGCCGAACAAACTACAATGGGCAGGTTCTGTGACACGTACGCGCAATAATATCCGTGACATGGTTCACGCTGCGGCCGCGAGAATTGTTGGCGCTATTCCCCTTCTCCTTTCATCATCCCAAGAGTGGAATACTTCAAGTCTCGGTATTGCATCTTAAATATTTATTTTCGCCGCGTGCAAGTTGCGTGGGGCACTGCGGTCGATATACCACATTGACTGGGCAATCTGTGCCGATGCTATTACGATGTGGCTCCGCACATCGGGATAGGTGCCACCACCTGACTCTTAACTATTATATTCAAAATCTGCCCAGATGAGATTAGTTATTTATGCCAACAAAAAACATGCTGTCTCTCCCGTAATTGAGAATAGGTGTAAGTGTGAGATGACTACTGGCAATGGAGATTGGTTGGAGGAATTATTATGAGTACTCTCAGTCTTCTAGTGACCATCTCCGGCGCGCTGCACTGTGAAGGCCTGGTTACTTCGCGTGGCGTCGTCTCTCGGAGTTTTGAACTTCGCTATTGGATATGACAAATTAACCTTTGTGTACAAGAAGCTACTGCTTCAGTCATATTGTGAACAAACATAAGAAATCGTGAGCAATATTTTGCTTCCGATTTGGAGTTATTATGTCCCTTTCATTTAGAACAATGGCAATGCTGTAATTTGTCATTTAAAACAGAACATCACTTAACGTCCGAAGAACACGAGCGGACAGACATATCTGCGAATGGAGTTGAAGCTAATTGCTTCAATTACGATAATATTAACCTTCCAAATTACTCCTGCGATAGAGGCAGTTCCTTATTTTAAGAACGGTGCAATACTTCGAAAGTAGAAGGAACAGCCACGAAAGACGTTGTACTCAACACGGTTCTGTTAATGTAATGTTTATTATAATACCGTCAGAAAAAAAAGGAAAGTTTGAACTAAGTCTCATCCCTAACGACGCCAAAGGCTTCATGCGTGGTTACGCAAATGATTCAATGAATAAATGCTGATTGCAGTCATACAGAACATGCAGTCTGCTAAACTGTTTACGACAAGACTCCATGAAAACAATCTGACAACACAAAGCAACTCGAGAGCTACCCAATTAAAATTGGCTTTAGAGAGGGAAAGGGATTGCATTTACAATGGCATGCGACCCGCTCATTGATTTCCGAGCCCTGCAAACCTAATTCTGCCTTATTTCTATACTGATTTGCCGCCTTCAGCGCTTTGCGGAAAAGAATTCTACGAAGCCTCAATCAGGCTGCAGAAGCAACAGCCTTTAGTGGTTGTACTTTGCCTATTCAAAAACGCAACCAGTGCACGGCTGCGCCTGAACGTGATGAATGACCGGAGCACAAGCTTTCACGACGGCGGATCATCGGCGGTGATCTGTCTGTGTCGTTGCTTCAGTACTATACCCACACAGTGTACAAGTAAGGCAACCGTGCGTGCAGCTGAGTGTTCCCGGCAAATTACTGTGCTGAGCCACGTGACCGTTCTTGTGCTAATTAAGTCGCGCTCACCGTTGAATTGGCCGCCAGATCAGGATTTTGGTGGCAGAACCATCGCCGCCATATTGTGGATGGACGGTAGGCGGCCCGCGCAGAAATGTACACACACGGCGAGCTTTTGCTGTGCGTGATTTGCGCAGATTTTTTTCTGTTTGGTTTTGAAACGCGCCGACTGCAGTCAAGGTTTATTGTATTGCACGCCAATGCCAAATTGTTTGCACTATACACGCAGAAAATAGCTAGTATGCGCGAACGGAGCGCAAAACGCAGTTTGTTCTCGAACATCCACGGAACTTTTTGTTCCAGTTTGGCTCGCGTTCCGCTCGTTCTGTTGGCGCTGCCGTTAGGCGAGTCACACTTCTGCTAGTCTCTCGCTGGTTATAAAAATGCGTGTATTCCTGTGCAATGGTGTTAAATTATCAAGTTCTTGCGGCGCTACTTCAAAATTTCTATCACGTAACTAGCTTTTACTGCTATTGGATTCTTTTTACCATGCGTAATTATGGGGCTGAGTGCGCTATGGGAGGATCACCACGTGACTTCACAGAGATTTTGCTTACGCGGTAGCATTAGAAACATCACACTCTAGCAACAACGCTGCTTTCGAATAACTACTTGCATGACAATAATGCGAACATTTTTCAATAATTCTAAATGGAAGCCTTATTCCGTTGTTTTCTTTACTTCTTAAACTAATGGTCGTTATCTGGCGTCAAGCTAACAACACCACGCTAACGAGCTCATGATATAATCCTCGAGCAACTTAGTTTTAAGACGACTTGTGCCTAGCGACTGAAATGTTACGCATGATGCTCTTGTAATACTCATTTGCGATTGCCTTTTGTACCACCGAAGAGTTTGCAGTACCAAAGCGGGAAAATGCACTTGCGGATTAAAATATTTCTGCGTAGTGGAGTAGTTACACAATAAAAGGGAACCCTCTGAAACAACCCAGGTGTGTCGCATAACCGCTAGACAAAAGTCGTGCAATCATATGCTCAGATCAATTCTATCCTGCAAAATCAAAACGGCGCTTAAGATTTCCCTTCCTACTGCTGTGTTGTCTCTGACTACCTTCTTCATGTTTCGCGGTGCAGTAAATGTCACGGAATAATCAACACGATGCTACAAGAAATCTATAATGCGTTGGTCTGCAGGTATTCTAGCAGCATTTCAATGATATACAATGAAGCCAGATACCTTTTGTGAAGGGGTAAATGGTCATGCGCCAATAAAATTTAAATCATTGAGACGAAAAGCATCGACAGATGTGAGGATGCTTTGGCGCTTACCTGCCACCACCCGACATTGCCTCATAAGGAGACTTTCGATTCTTAACCGTCACATTGAGTTACCAGAGCTGAAACTCGGAAAAAATTGTCACTTTTTTCCGCGTAAGACATGATTTCTTTGGTGATAATTACTGTAAAATCTACGTCAATGTTCAAAAGAATCAGGTATCATGGTGAGCATGCATAGGAATTAGTCGCATCGGTCCATGTATTAAATTTCCGTAGCAAAGAAGCATTCGTCCGTGACATCAATAATAAATATCCCGCCTTGGTGCTTCCTTTGGTAAACTGTTTTTTTCATGATTAGGCCTTGGAGCCATGAATGAAGCAGCTGAGATATTAGGGCGCTCGGATGGCATGCAGTTATTCTCAAATGTCTTACAATTAGTAACTGTAGCGTACCTGTTTTCATGACACCAAAGGCAGGAAAGTAGAACAAGACGGACAACACAAACACCGTTGTGCTTAATGTCCTCGTTCGGCTTACGTCACTGTTTGCACACGTGCCTTTGCTTACCATGAATCACTGCCACAATGATTAATTATTCGTGTATATTTATTTACAGCAGCTTCAAACGTATACTATACTTTATGGCGTGATGTCGTAAGCCGACACGTTTTCTTTGAGGCATAGTTATTATACTAAGTTCGCATTAAATGCAATCCTAATCTGTAAAATGATGGTGTTAGCGGAGTGCCTGTCAATGGAGCCACAATAATTTTATCGGCTCCCACACGCCACGTTACACATCCTTCAAACTGAATATGGATGTTCCCGTTGTCTACAAACGCATGTATTACTAAAGTAACAAACTTTTGAGAGCCCCCGCAGAAAAAAATGACAACTTTTCCTGCGCAGCACATGTCTTTTATTCTACTGTCTACGAGAGCGATGAAACCTAAGTGCGCTATTACAAATACACACATTTATGTAGTCAATGTAGCACTCGCTTATGCGACCGTTCCTGCTTGGCATCCTTTCGGTAACTGCCCCATAAATGTACAGATGAAATCGTCGAGAATGGCATGAAGATCTGCAGCGAAATTACGGTCAACACTGTAGAAAACGTAATTGAGGAGGTGCCCAACAAAAAAACATTGAAACTGGCTAGAATATGACCGATTACACTATAGAAACGATAAATGAGGAGGTCCTCAGCAGCGGGATGGAGAGAGCATTACGGATGTTGGACCGACGGGCAATACACAGTCCATATATGAGCCCAACGTTGGCTCGAGCCTGGACATCGTAATGGCTCCCGAAGCAACCACGATGCCTCACAGTTTGTAGTTTTTGAGTTGCTCCAGTGGCCACTATGAGCGTGAAGTCCTTCCCGAAAATCACAACGCCAGGTCAAGGGATATATAGACAATGTTTTTCCTAAAAGGCCCTTCGCCAATTATGCGGTTTTCGGTATGGCAACGCATCTGCTTATGGCGAAAGTCAGAACAAGTTGTAAACGCCAGTTTTACCGGTCGAATGCGTCTGGATGAAGCAAACTGAAGAAACACTCAGAAGGGGAAACCTTTTCATATCAAACACCACCAAATGGCCAGTCAGTTCTGAGGAAACCCGCTAAGATGGGGAAGTTTCGTCAAAGTTAGAAAAATTGGCACTGCATAGATTTTAGCGCCAAAGTACTAAAAAAATATAGAAACCACCTGCGGCTTTCTCGGAAAGAAGCCTTCAAAGTTGAAGCGAAGTTTGCCTTGGTCAGAGGAGAGGACCGGTCAGCAGCGCCTTTCCGAATCGGTTGCTCTACCATCCCAGCAAAGCACTAGTCGGCTAGATTGCAAGCGGAGGCCGAATTGGTGGCCAACCCGAAGATTCGAGACTGCAAATACGACAGCTCAATTCTGGAAAAACATGCAAAGTGAAGGAACCTTCATAAAAGAGGATGGAACTGCCAAGAAATCATTCTCATTTCGTCTTCCACTTCGTGTTACTGTAAAGACGGATGTAAATTTTACCGTTCTCTAAATATTGCAGCACCGGTTGAAAGTACGTAAGATGGTTGGCTTAACGGAAAGTATCGGTACTTACCATTCGAGCCTAACCGCATTGAGAAGCACTAGTACAAATATTAAAGACAGAGAAATGTCTAGAAAACTAGCGAGCAATGCATATTACGAAGCGTTTTAGCCAAATTTCATGCATACATACGAATAAACATCGTCGTAAGCGTCAATATTCATGCAATAAGACTATGGATCAGGAGTGTTTCAGTCCATATTACTAGAAGCTTTACGTAGTGGTGGTTATCAGTAACCGACAGCGGTTTTAGAACAAGAAAAACAGGCTAAGCTGCATGCACACAAGGGATGAAACAAAAATCACAGGCACAATCGGCTCATTCGCGGAGTGGTAGTGGTATTGCAGAGTTGAACACAGCGTCCACCTCGTGAGGCGCTGTTGGCGCCTCACTTGGTGGACGGCTCAGTAAGGGTGTATCACCCACCCACGCTGCAAAGCGGGCACCTTATGGTCGGCGTTCTCAGCCGGCGTCTTGGTGCCGGCTGAGAAAAATAGGAAAGAGAAAAATAAAGACGCGCGTTGTGTGTGCTCCAGACCCAAGCTCGGCACGCACAGTATTCTTGTGGATGCATGCCACGTTTTCGCCCACGTTGCCACTCCACTCGCCGCCATCGGGCTTTTGCGGAAATAAATGTAAGGACGACGGAACGGTTCGTTGGCCGCCGTCGCGTCCTCCTACGAGGGTTTCCTTGATGTATTCGAGCATCGGGTATCGCCTGACGAGGTAGCAGCAATACTCGTGCAGCCTGTCCATTTGCAGCCGTGAATCCTCGCGAGAGCGGTAGGGGACGCGGCGTTGGACGATTCCGGCCCTGTGCATGAATGCGACCTTGTCTGGAAAGCTCCTGACAGCGTCTCGAATCGTGGCGGCGGCCTCGGCCGCACCAAAGCCTCCTGTATTTTTTAATGCCTGTGCAATCGCTCGCTCCCCAATGAGAGCCGTTGGTGCGCCTCAGATCATTGAGTTGTTGCGATGCGACGCTACCCAGACATCACGACTAATTTAGCCACGCCTGCTTGTGTAATGCGGGCGTCTGAGCGCTCTCCGCGGCCGTTCCCCACGGGAAGTGATAGACGCCCCGTCCGTACATGTGTCAGGTGTCAGATTATTAACACAGAGAAAGAAATTTCAACAAGAGCGGACACTCCCATAGAGCCCAGCAGCCGAAGTCACTGTAGCGCACCAAGCGGATGGTATTAACACCTACCAGTTTCGGTTTTGGCGTGTGCGTTTTGAACGCCACTTGGTACACTCCACGCCGGCTCCGCTGATCGGCGCGGCATTTTATTTTTCCCTTCTACTGCTGAACCACGCACGGACTTGGCGCGGAATTGTTTTATTATTTAGTAAAAATGATTCGGAACGATCTTTACAAGCATCCAGCGAATCTGCGATACGTGCAATTTCATAATTAAGCGCAAGACGTCTTCTGAAATGATGAAATGTTCATTTTGCTCTATATAAACGCTCGTTCTGGGCTTCTTGTGCATTCATCCAAAGTTGTGGCAGCAGGTAAGCAGCGGTCGTTGCCGTACGAAGCTTCACCGGATGCCATCAGCTGAAAGAAGGTAAATTACAAGCATGTATCATTTTGGTGTATTGACCTAAAAGGAATATTGCGTGTTGAGGCGAAACGTGCGTAAGTGGTGAACGAGCGGCGTTACAGATAAATTCACTTTTACATACGTTTCGTAGCAAATAGGCTCGTCCCAAACAATGCCATAAAATATGAAATAAAACATGCGATTTTCAAGCATCCCTCCCTTGCCGGGCATTATTCCCTGCACTTTAAGAACACAAATGCACGGGTGACTGCGCGTTTCAAAACAACTTGACCTCAGTCGACGCGATGGTACGCCAGGTACACAGAGGTGGCTACAACACAGGCTCTCAGCCAGACCATATTACACGCTCGCAGAATGCCTTCTAGTCGCACTGTAGAGAGATTCGTGGGTGCAAAGCCTGGTTCCCGATGCTCAGAAGACATAAATGTCCAGTTCTTGAGCTCCTTGGTGTTATCGTGTCTTTGGCAGATAGCAATAGTGCCCCCCCCCCCCCGAATGTCAAATGCCTTGACCTTGACTCGCGAGTTCCTTCCACTGCATTCTTGATGCCAACAGACACCAGCGAAATCGAAGCCTGCCTCTTGACCCTCCGCAACAGTACTTCACGGGACATAGATGACCTCAAGATTGAGCCAGTAAAATATGTAGCCGATATAATAAGCCCAGTCCTAGAACATATTTTTAATTGTTGCCTCGAACATGCAGTGTTGCCTAAACGAATGCAGATTGCTAAAGTAACCGTTATTCATAAAGGTGGAGACAAAAACGACCTATCAAATTATCGGCCAATTTCTGTTCTTCCGATTTTCTCAAAGTGTTTCGAAAAGATATTGTATACGCGAATGTCTAGTTTCTGTGGGAAATTTAATATACTAACGCCAAGCCAGCACGGTTTTAGGAAGAACTTTTCGACAGAGACTGCACTTCTAACCCAAAAAGAACTAATCTTAGAATCGTTTGAGCAAAAGCTTTTCACTCTTGGTATTTTCATCGATTTCTCGAAAGCGTTTGACCGCATCAATCACCAAACAATGTTAGCCAAACTCGAACACTACGGTTTTCGCGGAAAATGTCTTGACATAATTAGATCCTACCTCAGTTCTCGCGTCCAACAAGTAACAGTAAACAGTGAACTATCAGATGTTAAACATATTTCTTCTGTCGTTCCGCAGGGAAGTGTTCTGGGACCTCTGCTTTTCCTCCTTTATGTCAACGACGTAGTCTGCTTAGGTAAGATCCCAACATTTGTGATCTACGCAGATGATACCACTCTGTTCTTCCGAGCAGCACATGTACGAGATCTTGAACAGCAAGCTACAGAGTGCCTGCGCCTACTTCATGAATGGTCTGAATCGAACTCGCTAATCATAAACACGAAAAAAAGTAAAGCTGAATTATTTAGGTCTCGTAACAAGATTGCTTCTACTCCACAGAGCTGCTTAAATTTATCGTGGGACGATCACGTTGAAATGGTCAGGGGCAACTTGTCAAAGGTTGTTGGTATCGTGTCCCGACTGCGATATTTCCTATCGAAGCGTGTTAAGCAAATGCTGTACAATGCACTGTTTTCTTCAGTCGTTAATTACTGTATCTTGGTCTGGGGCACGACGTCATTTACCAATATCAGACGACTGCACATGCTTCAGAAGAGAATTGTTCGAAATATTGTTAATGCTTCGAGATGTGAACATACCGCACCGATCTTTGCGTCACTTGGCATCACCCCCCTTCCCCAACTGCATGAAAATTTACTGTTAAGGCGGTATAAAACAAGTATAAGACAGAATAATACATTTATGTTAGACCTGGCAATTTTGAAATCCAAGGAACTTAAGTATGCTACCCGCACTGGCTTCACGTGGTTTGTGCCTAAAACGCGAACGAATTATGGTCGTCAAATGCTTAGCTACATTCTTCCACAGACGTTAAATAACGCGCTGTGAATTGATGTAAATTTATGTACTGCTGAAACTCTTGTCATAGTGCTTTGTGCTTGCTTTGTGCTTGCTTTTGTTTTTGCCTGTAATGTTCAAATACCGTTTGATTTGTGTCAATGTTACTATTGCGAATGCTTTACGCATGCTGTATGATACACTGCGATACTGTTGCCAAGTCATTGCAGGGTGCGTCGACGTCTGTCAAGCCTTTCTTCTGGCTTTTTGTCGACGCACCCAACATCCTCATGTTGATGTTGAATAAAGAATTGATTGATTGATCTTTTGCGCGTCCTGCCAGCGCAAGCAACACACTCCCGTGTTATCACTCTAGGCAATTGGTCGTCGCGTTTCCGACAAGCGTGAGTACCTAAATAAGGTATATGTTGTTGCGGGGCCACAAAAAGCGTCACAAACATGTCCCACCAAAATCCAGTGCACGCAAGACTAAGTCAACACGACAGGCTTGCTTTTTTGCTAACAGCTTCACAACCCCAGGGGCGGCAAGCATGCGTCAAAGGTATCCCAAAAGTTACGAAAGGAATTACAATAATTCTTGAGGTCAGAGAATGCGTCACGAATTTCTCCCAGTAAGATTTAGTACACGTGAAACTAACTGCGGCACACAGCGAGCTGCTTTTCCTAACTGCACCACTACGCCGAGCGCGGCCACAGTCCTTGAAAAGTACCCCAAAAAGTAGCGAAATTAGTTACAATAATTTCTGGGGTCAGAGAAAGCGCCAGAAACTTGTCCCGGTAAGATTCAGTACACGCGAAACTGCGTCACACGGCCGAAGTGCTTTTCGTCACTAAGCCAGGTGCGGTGAGCGTGCCCAAAAACTGCCGAAATAAGGTATCAAAGATATAAAAAAAGGTATCAAAGGTATCAAATAAGGTATAAAAAGCGTCGCAAACATCTCCCAGTACCAGTAATTAACTCAAATTATCTACGCCTAGACGGCGGAGCTGTTTTTCGATATCTGAGTCACTATATAGGTTCAGTTTTGTGCAGTAAGCCTAAATGTGCTTGAAGTGTTTCGCAGACTGTCAAACAAAATTCCTCATCTTGCTGTAGTCCAGTAGTGCAGCGGTGCCGTATCGAAATGCAGACGCAACACAAGAGAATGCCGGGAGCCCAAAACCGGGCTACATCCAAAACACACGGGTCGCCGAGCGCGCGAGCTTCACATGCGCTGCCGGCCACGCTCGCTCCTGTGGCTTGTCTGGCGCATGACGTATGCACTCGCGTCTGCCGTGCCGTTAGCTTGTTGCTAGGCAACGCAAGAAAAATATGTCGCAAAGTATAAGTTCATTTACACGCAAAACTTTATTAGTTTTAGTGGGAAAGAATAAAATAATAATAATAATACGTTGTCTGTAAGTTCATTTCACATTCTTTTTTTCTGATGCTCGCGTCAACTAACGGATGGAGTTGACACTAGGCGTGACGTGTTTCCTGTTGCCAGTTTTTGCCGAGTGTCCCCTCTTGTTTAATTTTTTTCTCTATGGCTTTGCTGTCGCTTTTCAGTTGTCGCGTGGTGAGGGCGCTATCGCTGTAAGATCGCCCACGTGTCTTAAGTGCTGTCGTTCTTCCTGTAGAAATGCTTGGAAGCATCGTCAGTTCGCGCGCACACTCGATGTGTAGTGTGTTCTCGAATATATTCCTGACCTGCGCTTCCTCGAGAAAGTTCGATGACGCAAGTACGAAGACGCATCAAGGAGCAAGCTGGCACTCATTCTCACCGATAGCTGGCAGCGCCGTCTCCGAGTTCTTTGTTCTTCGTTTGTTTAGGGGCGCAAGTTCATGCAATAAACTCGAAGCGCTCGTTCGCCGACTTCGCTTTCTTGCGTCGGGCGATAACGTTTAACGTCTGTTTACTCGTTAAAGGCGGTCACCGGAGAAAAATAAACGAGTACACGTGTCAATATATAACGTTAGCACCTAGGCGCGGCTGCAAAAAAAAGTCCGTTACTCGAATGATAACAAGCGCCATAAAAAGCGGAGGGTTGTTCAGTTTTTACACGAGTTGTTATGCGAGTGCATTGTGTCTTTGAAAGGTATATTCTCTTTTATTGCGTTTTTTTTTTTTGCTTTCAGTCGCATGAAAATACTTTGAGTGTTGTTAAGGATTTCCTAGTTTCCCTAGGGCACCGTGGCCTTCTTGAAACAGCTCCGATTACTTGATTGAGCAAGGGGAGAGGGCAGTGGCGACAAGTGTTATATGGTACGTAGTTTCTATCTTACCGCAGCTCCGGCGGCATGCTTACGGTATTATAATCACACGCCCATATCTCTCCAGCACCTTCCCGTGCTCTATTTCCTTGAACTGCGTACTGCCATACTTGAGGCGCCATTGGATGCCTGCACGCACAGATCTCAACAATTTCGTCTTTTTGTGCCTTGCTCTACGTTGTCGATGTGAAGCAGTAAGCCTATTTTAAAATATACTGTTGACTCTTTTTTGCTTATAGCTCCATGAAACAAATGATTTCGTGCGAAGAAACGTAATCGGAAGCAGAAATATTTGTGTATTAATAGTATTAATCAAGAGTTTTTTCAGTCCATATTACTAGAACCTTTCCGTAGTGGATGTTAATAGTAACCGGTGCCGGTTTTAGAAGAAAAAAGAAAGCATGAAAAGGAAGCATCCCATGTGTGAAAGCAAGCCTTCACACATGGGATGAAACAAAAGTCACAGGCAGAATCGGCTAATTGGCTTTACAGCAGAGTAGTAGTAGTATTGCAGAGTTGCCGTGCACCACGTGATACGCCAACAACGTCTCACGAGTTGGACGGCTCAGTAAGGGTGTGACACCCGCCGACATTGCTGAGGGCGCGCCTTGTTGCAGCATCGGCCATCTCATTACCGTTGAGGCCACAGTGTCCCGGGATCCATTGGAACACTATGCGGTGGTGTTTTTCTTGAGCGCATGAAAGTAGCTCGGTGATCTGCAGTGCCAGAACCTGATATGCGCTGTGGCACAGGAAGCATCGCAAAATTTGCAGCGCGGGTTTTGAGTCCGTGAAAATGCACCACTCTTGAGGTCTTTCCCCGCAGATGTTGCGAATCGCTTCCCGAATAGCCACAAGCTCTGCAGCGGTGGATGTAGAATTATGGTCTAGTATGAAACTTCGAGTCATCTGTTGGGCTGGTATCACCACGGCTGCTGTTGATGCCTTTGGTGACGCGGAGCCGTCTGTGCAAACATGAACATATGTCTGGTATTCTGACCAGATGTACGCGAGAGCAAGTTGTTGTAGTCCACTGACGGGAACCAATGATTTCTTTAGTATGCCGGGGACATCTACGCATACGGAAGGTTGAACCATCACCCACGGTGGTTTGATGGGGTGATATGGAAGGGCATAGCCTGATGTTATGTCGGGTAGATGGCAGCGGAGTGGACTTGTGAAACTGCTATCCGGCCACTCATGTAGAACCGACGTCAATGGATGGCAATGGTGTCGTATCAGTAAGCGTAAATACACACGAAGTGGTTCGTGGGAGAGGTACATCGATAACGGGCATACGCGGGCTTCCTCAATTGTGCCTTTGTTGGAGGCACGCCGTGGCAACCCGAGGCATATTTTGAGTGCCTGCGCTTGAACGCTCTCTAATGTCCGTAAGCAGGAAATGCTCAAGTTTGAGAGTATCGGAAGGCTCTATCGAATGTAGCCTACGAAAAGAGACTGATAAAGTCTTAGTAATGAGCCTTCCGTGGGGCCCCATTTCATGTCTGCTGCGAAGCGAAGAACATTGCAAAACAGATTAAGTGCTTGCTTCAATATATTAACATGCCTCGACCATGACAAACTGCGGTCGATAATAATGCCCAAGAATCTGTAGTGGGAGACATAAGGTATTATGACACCGTTAATGGAGATCGGGTAGCGGCAGACTGATTTGCGCGTGAATGCAACCGCAGCACATTTTTCGCCAGCTAAGTGCAAACCCTGACGCCGTATGTATCGTAAGTAGATGACACAGCCCGTTCTAATTTCGCACGTAGTTGTGGGCGTGTTGTACCAGAAGCCCAGATTACCAGAAGCCCAGATGCAGATGTCTGCATATGCACTGATGTGGATGTGAGGTGGAAGTTCGCTCACCAGGCCAATCAGTGCCACATTAAATAATGTTGGGCTGAGAACTCCTCCCTGAGGAACTCCACGGCAAACCTGATGACGGTTAGTCTCTCCGTCAGGCGTGGACATGTAAACGAAACGGCCGCTGAGGTAGCTCACAATCCACAGGTAGAGCCTGCATCCAATACCCAAGTCTTCTAGGGCATCGAGAATGATGTAGAGGTAGCGGACGACTTCTGCAACATGATTGTGGGCGTAACTCAACCAGCCTCAATCCAATTCGAAGTTTTTGCGCCACCTTCCTCAAGTGACCACTACGACTTGCTCTTTACGATACCCGAATTAGAGGCCGCTCTTGCGTCGTGTCGGCATTCATCTGCTCCTGGCCCTGACGGGATCTCGTACTCGTCTCTCTCTCACCTTGGCAGGGTTGGTCGCACTGCGCTGCTCAATTATTACAACGACACATGGGTCTCCGGTATTGTTCCGTAGCAGTGGAAGATCAGCCGCCTGGTTGCTCTCTTGAAGCCTGGAAAGACTCCTTATCAGCTTACCTCATACCGGCCAGTTGCATTAGCCAGCTGTGTTGGAAAAGTTATGGAAAGAATGGTCCTGGCGAGGCTCGAATGGTTTCTGGAGAGAAATTATCTTTATCCGAATATGATGACCGGTTTTCGGCGGGGTCGTTCTTCAATTGACAGCGTCATTGACCTCGTTACCACAGTGGAACATGAAAAACGTCAACGCCGACTCGTCGCCGCTGTTTTCTTAGATATCAAAGGGGCCTACGACAACATCCTTCATGAAGCTGTACGAAGTAATGATAGTAGTTTTATCGGCCGTATAAACTTGGAAACATTCGCTTACTAACTAAATTAACAATGATAGAATGTATCCGTTACTCAATGAGCACGTAGAAACAGACGCACAGGGACAGCGCTGTCATTGCGTGTCGGCTTTTTTTTACGTCCTTGTTCAGCACACCTTACCCATTCTATCATGGATTCCAACCAACTAGCCCGTCAACGCTTTTTAACTAAATTAACCAGCACGGTGACACGCGCACACAGGTAAACATGAACACACCTCGCTCAATGACAGCGGAAGCTGTGTGTGAAAACGCTGGAGCCGGGAATCACGGCAGAAGCCGCGAGCCAATTGACCTGCGATCATATGTCGCTTATATCTCCCGATCGAATGTCGAAAGCACAGCGCATGCGAAGCTACCACCACTACGCGCACTCTGCAAATATCGCAGATAGCTTTGAAGGCCCGCGCGGGCGCGTGCTTCAGCCACGTCACCGACCGCTTTCAAAACACACAAGCACCGGCCACGCGTCCCTGCAGCGTCCGCCAAAGGCGGGTGGTGGTAACAACTTTATTTCGTCAACAGAAACGATTTGGTTAACTTTAGTGGGCTTCCAGGGTGCGTGAGGTGGCCGTCACCTGTGTGGTCCTGTTATGGTCGTGCCACCTGTTATGGTCGTGAGGCCCTGTCTGTCGGCGACCTCCAAAGCCCAGCTGACGGCCTGCAGTTGAACCGCTGGGTCCGAGCTGGACACCGCATCCTCCCACTCTTGCTCGTTAGAGAGATGTCATTCTCTTTTCGGTTTTAGATTGTCGCAATCGAATAAAATGTATGTTAAATCTGCCTTTGTGACCCCGCAGAGCTTACATTCGGGGGTGTAGACTCTTGGGTAGGCCTTGGAGTATATATAGGGGTTGAGGAAGGTGTTAGTTTGTAGCTTCCGCCAGGCCACTTGTTGATGTTTATTAAGGCTTTTGTCCGGCTGCGGGAGCGTCCTTCTGTTTCTGTAATACAATGTGATCTCGTGGTAGGTGGTCAAGGTATCTCTGGCCGACCTCAGGACCGGCTCGCCCACTGCCCGGTTGACGAAACCTCGGGCTAAGTTGTGGGCCGCCTCGTTCTCAGGATGCGACGCGTGGGCCGGAACCCATATGATTCTAATGGGTCTGGCGTTGAAATTTTGCGGTTTTAGGATTTGTTTGGCGGGTTTGTGGAACCTCCCTTTTGCAAAGTTTCGAACGGCTGTCTTCGAGTCGCTAAAAATTGTGTTGGCTTCAGTGCTTATAATGGCTAGGGCGATGGCTGCTTCTTCCGCCTCGTATGCCTTTTTGCTCCGCACAGAGGCGGCTGAGATTGGTTTTAGGTCGATGCCCATGACGCCTATCGAAAAAGCATCGTGATCACAGAGCTCTGCAACGTCCGTACAGACTGCCTCCTTATAGTTTGAATATTGCCTATGGAGGGCTTTGGCTCTCCGCTTCCTCCTTTCTTCGAGGTGTTCGGGATGCATGTTTTTCGGGATTGGATCTATTCTCAGATACTTTGTATGTCTCTAGGAATTTGCACGGCATCCGTCCCTATGCATTCTTGCCTGATATCCAAGGTCATAAGAATGTCTCTTCCCGTAGGTGTTTTTGTTAGCCTGTCGTACTGTGCGATTCTGTGCGCCTCAACTAGCTCGGGAAGCGTGTTGTGTATGCCTAACATTAGCAACCTTTCTGTTGATGTATACTTAGGGCTGCCTTGTACGATTGTCTTATGAGGCATTCAACCTTGTTCTTTTCCGCTGCCTGAAGTTTGAGATAGGGGAGAGAATATACTATACGGCTGAGCACGAAAGCCTGCACTAGCCTCCTCAAATCTGTTTCTTTCATTCCCTGGTGTTTGTTAGCTATTCGTCTTATGAGCCTGTTGGTTTGTCCGAAGCATGCGACTAGTTTGTTTAGTGTAGTTGTGTTTTTCCCGTTGCTTTGAATGTGCATTCCCAGGATCCTCAAGGTTTGCACTTCTGGAACTTTTGTACCATCAACCCTAACATCCAATTGTGCCGGGGGATCGTTTTCCTTAGGTCTGTGTCTGATAACTAGAAGTTCGGAGTGTTGTGGCGAGCACGTTAGCCCGACTCTCCTGGCCCATCCGGTTACTATATTCGCTCCCGTCTGTAGCGTACTCTCAATATCACCTTCGCTGTGACTGCGCGTTTCCAAAACAACTTGGCCTCAGTCGACACGATGGCACGCCAAGTACACAAAGGTGGCTACAACACAGGCTCAGCCAGACCATGTCACACGCTCGCAGAATGCCTTCTAATCGCACTCAAGTCAGACTCGTGGGTGCAAAGCCTGTTTTCAGTCGCTCAGAATACATACATGTCATGTTCTTGAGCTCCTCCGTGTTATCTCTTACGCGTCCTGCCGGCGCACGCAACACTCCCGCGTTATCTCTCGGCAATCGCTCGTCGCGCTTTCGAGAAGCGTCAGTAGCGAAATAAGGTATATGTTGTTGCAGGGCTATAAAATGCTTCACAAACTTGTCCCACTAAAATTCACTACACGCAAAACTAACTCACTATGGCCGACTTGCTTTTTTCCTAACAGCTTCACAACCCCAGGCGCGGCGAGCAAACCTCAATATATCCCAAAAAGTTACCAAATAAATTACAATACTTTTCGGGTCAGAGAATGCGTCACGAACTTCTACCAGTAAGATTCAGTACACGCGGAACTAACTGCGGCCCAGCCGAGCTGCTTTTCGCTAACTGCGTCAATAAGCCGGGCGCGGCAACCGTGCTTCTAAACTACCCCAAATATAACGACGTTAGTTAGAATAATGTTGGGGGCCACAGAATACGCGAAAACTTCTCTGTCTTAGGCGCTACGACGTAGTACACGCATGTACACGCGCAAATGCGTCACACGGCCGAGCCGGTTTTCGCTTACTGCGTCAATAAGCCGGGCGCGGCAAGCGTGCCCAAAAACTACTGAAATAAGTTACAGTAATGTTGGGGCTCACAGAAAGCGTCGCAAACATCTCCCAGGACGAGGAATTAACTCAATTTAACTGTGCCAGGACGGCGGAGCTGTTTTTCGCTAACTGCGCCACTCGAAGTAAGCCTAAATGTGCTTAAAGTGCGCCGCACACTGTCAAACACAATTTCTCACCTTGCCGTAGTCCAGTAGTGCCGTGTCGAAATGCAGGCTATACGCAAGAGAAGCATAGAGAAGGCCGGGAGCCCAAAAAAATGGGCTATATCCAAAACAGACGGGTCGCCGTGCACGCGAGCTTCGCACGTACGACCGGCCTCGCTCACTCCTGCGGCTTGTCTGGCGCATGACGTATGCACGCGCGTCTGGCGTGCCGCTAGCTTGTTGCTAGGCAACGCAACAAAAAGTTGCAAAGTGTAAGTTCATTTACACGCAAAACTTTTTCACTTTTAGTGGGAATGAATAAAAAAAATAAAACGTTGTCTGGAAGTTTATTTCGCATTCTTTTTTTCTGATGCTCGCGTCAACTAACGGATGTTGTTGAAACTAGGCGTGACGTGTTTCCTGTTGCCAGTTTTTGAAGAGTGTCCCCTCTTGTTGAATTTCTTTCTCTATGAGTGTACGATCTTGTAGTCGCTCTCTGGCAGACGCGGGAGCGGCTCCTTTTTATATGGGCGGCGTCTTATCGATGCGTTCACCCCACTGGTCTGGGCGGCCTTGCCGGTGGCGTCCGTCGGTGTCATAGCTGCATCCTATTGGGCATTGGTGTCCCCATGCTTGGGGCGAGTTCGATCATGGGCTTTGATGGCAGCCTGTATCCATAGGCTTCGGTCTGCATATTCCTCCGGGGAGATTTCTTCTCCGTCTACGGCGTACTCCATCGCGACAGCGTCGGTGACGGCTCGAGGGGCCGGCGGCGACGCCGATAGCGCCCCTAATCGCGCTAGGCCTGAAGTAGGCCCAGCTCGACTATTGCGGCCGGCGAACGAAAGTGCCCCTAAATGGGTAAAAAGGGGTCTTGCGCCTCGAAAAACAGCGGCAGGGTTCTAGGCACTCTCTGACCTTGTGGGAGCAGGTCCGTGTCTGCTGGTACAGATAGTCGCTCGGAAAAGACCAAGAACTCGGGAAGCCATACGGAGCACATCCGCACGACTCAACGCGCCAAGCGTCCCTCCGCCAAAGGCGTCTGCTACGGCGTCCGCGTTTCGCGTGTCTGACGCCGTAGTAGACGCATGTCTCCGCTCTGCACCGAGCGGAGGGCAAGGAGGACATCGACACACGCTGGCAGCCACCGGAGAGGAACGACCCTCCTCCCTCGGCTCCACCCCCTGCATTGCGCGCCACAGTAGAGGGCACGCATCCGGGCCCCATTCTTCGCTGGCGCCCGCGAAATTGAACCGCGTTCGCCGGCTCGCCCTCAAACCATGGAGAAAGAAAAAAAAATTTGAGAGTAGACACTCCCATACACCCCAGCGGCCCAATCGACCCTAGCGTGCCTGGCGGTTGATGAGAGCAACTGGCCTGCACTTCCTGTTTCGGTTTCGCTTGCGCGAAATTTGTATTACCCCTCGTAACCGACGTTGGGCTGTAGCGGAAGCTTGTCATTTCGGACCACTGTTCGTCACCCAAATGGCAACACTTTTATTTGTCGTTTTGATTTAGCGATTCACTATTATGTCTAGTTCAATATTTGTTGTGAATTGAGGTCGTCACAAAAATTTATTTCGATTAAGTTGTAACAGATGGAGATAGAGGTAATCATAATTCACTACGGTTTTATCCATCGCGCTTGTCTTCTGTGTGTTGGTACAAGCGCTCATATGCATCAAAGAGACGGAGTTTCCGCAATGTTTTTATTCCAAGGTAAGATAGGCTTCTTCTGGGTTCTGCCTTTGTCAAAGCACCACGACAAACAGCAGTAGCTGCCGCAGCTTGGACCGCCGGACGGCATGGCATCAGCACGGTCTGAATATGTCAATAAGTGCGCGCTTCGTTAATTACCAAAAACATATGTACATGTCATAACTGTACCAGGAAACCGCTTTGAATGAATAGCGAACCGATGCACAATATAAAACCACCGACACATCCTGACCTCTGACCCATATAACTCGGACTTACAAGGATAGATGTTAAGACCCCATACAGGGGTGTTCAAAAGTTCCCAGGCCGCCATCCTATGTAATCCCATGGCATCGCGGCCTGTGAACTTTTGGACACCCCTGCACGTACTAAGTATAAGGAGTACATTGGTAGGCAGAATAGCAGTTCACATAAGCGTGGTAAAGATTCATTCGAAACATCGAAATACGAGGCCTTTGTTCAAATGGGCGCCACGCCACGCCTACGCGACAATGCGTTGTGCAATGTCTTCCGCCACGAAAAAATGATAAGGAACCAAAAATTACTAGAATGCGCAGTAGTTCCCAACACGGCCTCCGCAATAAGTACATGCAGTAATCATTGGTGACTTTTCCCCACCGCTACTTTTCTGTATAAACAAACCGCATGGACGTATACGCCAGCGTCCGTCCGTACGCCGTAGATATACACCTCGGTGAAGTACAAAACGCAATAAGCTATGCTCGCTGTTTATGTCACATGCCATTGTTTGCAAGCAATATCAATAAAATATTCAGGAGCCCTTATTCTATAAGGGAAACAAGCAAGCAAAGCTTGGCTACAGCGTGCCTAACGTCCTGCTTTTCTTTATTTAGGTAGCGCCCGTCCCCGGAACGCCGTTTTCGGTCTGAATCGGCGTGGCGTCTTTTATGTTCTTTCCAGCGTTCGTCAGCCTCTAGAATGGGCCAACGAAAGGACCGTAAACCGTCACGTGATCATGTAAATGCGGGTTAGGAATTCAATTTTCTCGAAACCGGAGTTTTCCTGAAACGTGCAATTCATGACATTGACCTTAAGCGTTGTCCAGCAGATTGTTTTTAGTCCGCCAACACGAACTATTTCAATGGACCGCCGATACCGTGGTTATCGCAAACAGCGCTGGGCAAGAACGGTTTACCCTCGCAAACTGAGACGCAGCGTCTCGATGGGGTTTGACAAGCTGAGTCTCAGTGCAGTGCACAGCCGTGAACCGGTGCAAGTTAATGGCAGCTTCGCGTTGTTATGATTTTCACGGAACGCAACCAACAAAGATTATTCTGTTCTCGGCGGGGGTAGCAAGAAAGTACATGGTACAGAGTCGATCACACTTGTCTAGAGTGGCCCGTAGGCTGCTCCGCAATGCGCCTGCGACGCCTAGCGACAAGAACCGGGTTCAAAATGTGTTGGCCGATAGCGCCACGCGCGTGGACGCTGCGGCATTCGCGGGCGGCCAAGATACAGGCCGCAGCATTCTAGCCGTGTCGCGTTCGCAGCTCAGCTGGCAGTGCTCGTCCAGTGATAAAAAGCCGGTGCTCGCGACCCGCAAATCACGCAGGCCTGTATCTTGGCCGCCCGCGAATGCCGCAGCGTCCACGCGCGTGGCGCTATCGGCCAACACATCTCGAACCCGGTGCTTGTCGCTAGGCGTCGCAGGCGCAGTGCTGAGCAGCCTTCTGGCCACTCTAGACAACTGTGATTTACTCTGTACAGCACTCTCGCTACGCGTTTCTTGAGGGGGCATGCTTTTCGCATTGTTCGCGTCTAGCCGCCTCATATAGAGCCGCAAACTGGTTCTCTTAGCGAACCTCGTCGCCCCCACAAGTCACTTACTCCAGGCTTCACTTGAAAACGTGACTCACCTGTCTCAAACATGAAAACACCGCCGCAGCTGGCGTTCACGAAACCTTCCCGCTGGCACGCCGCTTGTACACGAATCGTTGATTTTTTCTCGATGGACGAATGGTGATTGGTGTTGATGGCAGTACGGATGAAGAATAAAAAGCACGGTAGATGTCTTGGATAAATTCTTGTTTTATGCATAAGAAACACGCCAAATTTGGGCGTATAATTATTATTTTGTAAAACGATTGAGCAGAATTCATTACAACATTTTATTTTTTTGCACCTGCGTCCTCTGGCGTTTGGTGAGTACACTAGTTCGTTACGTAGCCGTGACGAAGTTCCTGAGGCCAGATTTCTCGAAGTGTCCACTCTTAGTCTTTTTCTTTCTCTATGACTATACACACAGCACTGTTACCATGTAACGACCCCTCAAACAATCCCTCTCAAAGAGGAAATCATCTTTCTGTATCCATAAAGAGGGCAGACAGGCAAAGCCCCTTCAGCAATGATGCCAGCTTCAAAAGGCCCACTTCGCACATCCTGAATGCTTTCTCCTTAGACTTTGCTGGCTGCAAGTATTTTACTGTCCAAAAATTGTCATTGAGAGCAATGTCGGTTTGGTGGCAATACAGTTCAGAAGCGATTGTAACAAACCTCTTTTCCTAGTGGGTCTGGAGGCTCACGGTGCTCATGAAGCGACACCAGGAGACTAGCAAGGCGACTCTAAGCCCTTGTTCGTTTATTGCACTGTTCTGTTAGTAAAAACCATGAGACCTGAAACCAACAAGCTCAAGTTCGGCACTCGCGTAGTTACTGTGGAGGATCCATAATAAAAAGCACAAAAACAGAAAACTCAAGAGAAAGGATAAAGCACCACTTAACACTTAGTATTCCTGTGGCCCACCCCCTTCTTTTATTCTGTCTGGTCGTGCAACATCTTTTCCTACAGATAGACATGAACTTCTCCTGTGCACTGCTTACTGCAGAGAGCATAGGTGGTGTTTTTATGTACACTATGTGCTGGCTCAAAGAGGCTCGAAACACTGCAATGGAAGCTTCTAGTAGAAAAGATGTCTGGAAGATAAAAAAGCTGTGCTGCAACCACCTTGGCAATATCTTGTCCCCTTAATAAAAATTATGCTTACATATCAACTTCTGCCCTCCAGTTTTGATGAGTGAAGTACCAGTGCACTTATGAACAACGAATCAATTTGCAAAGATCATGTGCAGTCCAGCCAAAAGCTTGGGCATGAATCCTCATTGGGCTCCTGCGTTGAAGGGGAATAATGCGTTCCATAATGGCGAATGTGCTTTAGTAGGGTTCCCTGCAATATGAACTTGTAATGTACAAAGAATCTTCAATGAAGCTTACCACGAGCACAGATGCACTTGTAAGTTAAATCACAATTGAAAATAATGAGCACAGTGTAAACCTGTATGTCCTTTCCACTCTTAGTATTCTTTTCTGCAGGATGCTTACTTCCACCCCTTTATTGCGGTGTAGCAAGCTACAAAATAAATGTTGCATAATTGGGATTTTTAATATTGCCTTTCTCGCAATACACAAGTGTTTCGCGGTGAAGCCTATGCAATATACTGCGGTGAAGCATACTAAAAGTGGAAAGGGGTCACTGTTCCTGGACATAATAAGAGTTTTTTAATTATACAATCATGCACCCGCCGCCTCTCAGGTCACCTGAGTGGACGTACTGTGCTGGGTGATAGCGACGCCCTCCCACTTTTAGTATGCTTCACCGCGTAACTAAAAAACGGAAGACACTTTGTCGAGACCAAAGTGTGAAACGGCGGAAGCCTGACACCATTGCCAATGGCGCTTTGTTGCGGCGGAAACACCACGGAGGCACACAACTAGTACACTGTTATGTCAATGTTTGTTTATTAAATGCCTGCGACTCCGTTTACGCCTATGTCTATCTTTTCGATGTCTTCTGAGTCCATCATTTCAAAGCTGTCATCTGGAAGGATGTCGGCTTGCAACTCATGGCCGGTGAACTCCTTGTGCCTTAGTGAGTCCACATCCAGGATGGCTGCTTTGCAGCGTCGAACTGTTGCAGCGCAGTTTGTGAATCAGGAGGAGACGCGTCTTCTATGCTGGTGTCGGGGTGTAGTTTGCCATCCTCATCATCCACTTCGCTCGATTGACTTGTACTTGCTCGGCTTCCCGCGGCAAGATGGTGGTCACGGCGCTTCCGAGCTTCATTTGCCTTGGTGCCCGGAGATGCAGCGAGTCGCTTCAAACGGATTGCCTATCTTGCGTCGGTTTGTCGCGTCCCTAGACTGTGTGGTGTCGGACGCGCCTCGCCGCCCTGATGCATGTGACGTATACGCTCAGCCTCTCTTGAGCGCCGTTTGCGCTAAGCGGCTGCCGCACGTCGCGTGTTGGGAGACACTGGTTTGGCGAGACGAGGCATCCTTCCCACACGATGCCGCAAAGTAAACTGCCGCCACCGCCGCCGCCACACTACACCCAAGCAGACGGTCGCCAAGCACGCATCGCGACAGTGACGTCAGGCCACACAGCGTCCAATCGGGAGGCCACCTCAAGCGCCTGACCACAGTGACGTGAGGGCGCACCGTCGAATACACGGCCGCCACGCGTGCCGATGTGATGAGTCATCACAAGCGGCGCCGAAGCTCCCCGACACCCGCACTTTATGACAGTGACGTCACGCACGTGAGCCAATCAGGCAGCGCACACCTGTGCCTAGCGACAGTGACATCACGACACAGAGAAGACCAAGCAGGAGGCCGGAAAGCTGTGACAGTTTCTGCTAACGGCAGATGACTTTGACAATGAGCCATTAAAAGCTTCCGCCTTAAAATGTACGGCGGCGAAGAATTGAGTGAATAAACAAATGGTTTTTGCAACTTTAGACAGGCCTTGTAGCCCACTTTTCAGTCGTAAAGGCTATTATGAGCAATTCAAAATTTCAGACACACAAAAATATGTTTATATGTTTACGTTCGTACTCCTCGCGTAATAAGACTACCAGAACTTCCACAATAGAAGGTAATTTACAACACAAACGCAAACAACGCAGACATATGCCTTGCTTTCAACTCGGTCATCATGCAAATGACATATAGCACTGAAAAACGTGAAAATGCTGTGTATTAGCATCGTAAACTAGGCACGGAGCACACCACAATCCCGCTACAGCCACTAATAAGACCAAAACTGGAGCACATGTCTTTGAACACGCCAATGGAGCCCCTCAGCCACCCTGCTCCTCCACCACCCTCGCTGCACCATTCGTTTCAAGCACATCACGCCATACACACATTAAACGCTGAACAGTGGGCGGTCGACGCAGTCGCATTTACATGACTTGTAGCAAGCAGCACATCCATCGATGTCCCTTAAGCAAAGTCGGACACGGTGACGCCACATCGCTGTTTGCAGAACTTCGCTGTCGAAGCGCTGGCACACTAGGCCACTTCGACATTTCAATTGTCACTACCACGGAGTTCTCAAGGAAGTATACGGGTCACACAACGCAGATTCTGTACTGCCAGAGCTCACCGAGGCCAAAGCTGCACTGCCGCTCCACCACTACTCAGGGAACCTACAACCAACACAGAAGCGACGCAAGCACAATCGCATAATCAACGTGAACAATGCGCGGTCCGCGCGGGCCAGAGAATGATCACGCCAAGGACGAACACGCCACGGGTCGCTCGGTGCCACCATCGTGCCTTCTCAAAAATCCCTAAACAATATCCTGTCCCTAGGCGCCTAGGATCACGTCACGTGAGCGATTTTTGTACGATATTTAGACGCACGCGCTGTACCTACTAGCAATTGTAAAAGCGCTTCCCGGCATGCGTCTTGAGAGCTACAAAACGCGGAGGAGATTCTACTGCGCTCATGTTTGGCTGAAGCTGAAGCGCGTTTGATTATGGCATCCATCTATAGAGTGCAACTAAAAATAATCAAGCTACAGTTCCGTCAAAGTGTCACATAACCGTATATCAAGATTCTAATATTCTATAGTTTAAAGATGTTGCTGTTCGTTTGTATTTGTGTATTTTCTCTCTGCTCATTTGGCCGACCGCCATTGTGGCCTCATACCGTGAGCGCCCGTTCATCTCTCTACGAGACCTTACTGGAGCGGCTGTTCCCGCGGTCATGTTACAGTGTACTAGATGCTTCTAGTTCACTGTAGTCATGTGAATGTAGCGGCGTCTTTCTCGCGAGTTAGCGAGCGGATAAAAGTGGTGCGTGTCTGGCGTTCTTTAAGGAACCCGACATTTGTTACAGTATTCCAGCGCGCGCCCGCGTGAGCCCTTCAGTGTGCGTCCTGTTGTCAAAGAGTGTCGTGTTTCCGGAGAAGATATAAGAAACGCGACTAAAGGAAACATTGATACACAAGGAAATAAAGAAAAATTGAATGCAAATGTATATTCAATCACCTTAATGCTTCTGCGTTTAGTTTTTTTGCAGGTAGTTTTATACCACAGCCTATAATGCCTGCAGTCATAGCGGTTGTTTTCCACCACGCTGAACCGCAGTTAAAAATTTTGCCGCAGCATCGTTCCCCACAGCATTCTACGATATATGTTCAATATTTCTGTGGCTTGCTTTTACATTATAATGGCACATATGCAGTATATATCATTCACCAATGAATTGCTGTTGGTTAACTTGGACCACCAAGGGGAATTTGAACCACGTGGGGTTCTTTAACGTGCACCTGAATTCAAGTACACGGGTGTTTTTTCATTTCGACCCCACTGAAATGCGGCCGCCGTGGCCGGGATTCGATCCCACGACTGGATCTAATAATACCGGCTCCATAATTTTCGTAGCTTTACCGCAGCAAGCACATGCTCATTTTTTTTTTTAATGCGAGGATAAATGCCTCAGGGCACACAAGGGTATGTGATGGGGGTGAATAAGGATGATTAAATGAATGAAAAAAGATTTGCTGACTTAATGAAGTCCAAGAGGGATCGATAATGCGGTCCCTGCGTCCAAGCAGCAAGGAAAAACATGCTCATTTTTCCTTGCTGTTTCTCGCATCCTGATCTCGCTTCGAAAAGTAATGAGCTTCCCTTGTAGCTATCATGAATGGTTTTTATTGATTTCGTTTTTCCTCTGAAGTAGTTACTCATGGCCGGTTTCTTTTCCATTGCTGCCACTCATGAGATTATCTAAGCTTCTCTGACTTTCCGCTTGACATTCCTTGCTGCTATGTTGCTCACCATACAGACCGCATACTTTCCGGTAAGCTTCCTAGTTCTTTTCGTCCACTGTGAATCAATGTTAATCCTGTACAAATACCGGAACACTCTCCTAGCCCATTTACTTTCTTCCATATTCTTCAGCCGTTCTTCATAATTAATTTTACTTTGAGCTTTCCTCACTTCAAAACTTCTCCAGCCCATATCACCCTGCACAGCTTCATGTATATTCTTCCGATGAGTGCCCAATGCGAGTCGTCCCACTGAACTTTGGTTGCCATCGAGTCCTGATTGTACCCCTGACTTTAAGCAAACAACCACATTCCAAAATGCAAGTCCTGGAACCATTACATCTTTATATACCCTGGAGCACCTTGTAGCTATTGTATCCCTATAGCGCTCTGTGTTTCATTATGGCCGCATGTCTCTTACCATTTGCGATTATTGTTTTTTTCCTGTGTTTGCACATATCTATTGCCTTCGTGTATCTATATACCAAGGTAGATATATTCTTTTACCCCAGGTATTTCCTCGCCCTGTATTGACACTCTCTGTTCACTGTTCTCACTGAATACCATGACACCTTACTTTTTAACACTATGTTTCAGACCTAAATTCTCGCGTTCGTGACCACAGATGTAACCAGACGTTGCATATCACTTTGCTTTTAAGCTAACAACACAATGTCGTCCGCATAAAACAAACCCAAACCCGGACGCGAGCGCCATCTAGTGGTGGTGCAGGAAACCCAGCAGCGGGGACATAGCGCACGCCCTCCGCTGTGACTGGTTGGCCTAGTCGGCACGAGAGTAGCCACGCAGCACCCAATGTTACGAAAACCTGTAGAGGTTCGCAAAGAAAATCTTCGCTTTTAAAAAACCCACGCACCTTCGATTCGAACTGGCGACCTCCATTTGGAGGTGCAGCCTCTCGACCACTCCGCCGACACAACTACAGGGAATAATACCGCACCTTATGAGTGCAGTAGCGCCTCTAGCTGCTCTAATAGGCTGACGCCATGCTCTTCACTGCTTCATTTTATACATCAGCACCAAGGTGAAACAATTTACGCGAAGCTAGCAGTAAGTCGTGAAAGGCAGGAAGGAGAGAAGAGGACAAAGTTGTCTCTTTCCACTTCTCGACTCGGGCTGCACAATCGATGTTATGTTCTTATCGGTAGTAGATTGCTGCGCATGCAGCAGCGAATATTTATTCCAGCCGGTACTGCATGGCAGAAAGCAAGTCCTAGTGCGGATTATATTGCGTCGGCCACTTTGCTACACGAGAAAGAACATGTGCCTGACGAATTACAACTGACTGAAGATGGGCAGCTTATCTATGAAACAACACCAAGCCGAAACAATTCAAACGAAATAAAAAGCGGAATGCATGGTAGGAAACAAAAGAAAAAGCGATGTCTTTCCACTTTGTCACCTATGATGCGAAGGTTTTAAACAAGGATAAGGTGCCCGAGAAAGGCTGACAACGTTTCAATAGGAAAACCTATCTTCGTCAAAGGCGGCGTGGTCATCTTCGGCAAGGTAGTTTTAACGGGTTGATGGAGTGATGTCCTGTTCGGTCGTTGTCGGTGGTGGCTGGCTGTAAAGGGACAGACTGAACAGAAAATGAGCGATGTCATTTGACGGCTCTAGGCGTGGTTTCTGAGAGGAGGGCACAATTGTAGGAGAGTGGGAAGGCGGCAGAAATAAAGAAAGAAAATAAAATAAAAAGAGAGAGAGAGAAGGATATTAGGACGGTGGGTTGTTGGCGGAGCGAGAGGTTAGGGAGCCTTCAGCGGTGTCGTAGGCGGCGTTCGTTCATTGCCGACAGCTTTATTGTCAGCAATCAACGATAATGTTAAAGGAGGTGAAACATCATGCTTGGTAAAAGGCGAATGAATGAAAGGCAATCAGGTGAAAGAAGCACGTTTATAAGCATGGTTTTGCTTGACTAAAATGCTCTACAACAATCTAAATAAAGCTTTCCGATTACATGTGAAATTGAATTGAAGCTCTAAATGTAGATTTTGTACAAGGAAATATTACATAGTCTATGGTAGTGACAGTAATGTTCGCACATGGCGTTCAATTTCTACTGAAACATTAGGCTCAAGCTTTTGAACTGGATACATTTAGGCCTCTACATTAATAACACATATACAAAGTGTGATACATCAATGGCAATATTCTTCACGTGGTTTCTGAATTAAGTAGTTTGTAGTTTTCTACGAGGTCAACTATTTGCGGGTGAATTTCATGTGTTTAAGGACATCGCACTAGCCGAAAGGGCGGGTACCAGAAGGCATAGTACTGCTGACAAGAGCATTTCTACGAAGCTCATCGCCAGGGTGAGCGATGAGATGCTGACAAGTGGTACTCCAGCAGGTGGCCGCGTCCTCATTGCGAAACGTTCAAGACCGAGTCTTCTCAACCGACCGGCGAACGCCAGCGTTGTAGTACTCTGTGGTGAGAACTGCTCCAAGGGTAGATGTTTACCGTGCGCTGGTCGATCAGCGGGGTTTCTGGCGAGATCTTGACGGCGATGCATTTCCCAGAAGTGTCACGAGAAATTCCTCAAAAAGTTGTTTGGAAAGAGATTGTTCGTGATATTCAATCAGCCCAAGCCGACCAACACGGAGTATGGTGCTTCCGGCCAACCTATTTAACGAACCAAGGTACAACACATTTTTTTATGTTGTTATTTCTTTTGCGCTCTTTTACTAGGAGCGCGGAGTTCAACGTCAGTTTTGGATAATCTGATTGGACGCATTTCACGTCATGGGTTTCTTTGTTGTACTGATCTGGGAAACATCGATGGTTTATTAGTCGTGCATTTCTAGTCTGCTATGACAACGATGTAGATATTTGTGCTCCGACATTTATGTACCCGTGTGCTGCGACAATTTTGCAGAGGTGTGCTCCGACAGTCCGTATTCTTGCAGCTATGAGCTTTCTTTACGGTGTGATAATTATTAAGCTTTCCAGAATTTTTCGAAAATTCTGTATATTGCATCTATATTGTACGTATGTGCATGTACATTGCCGATAACAAGATTCTAATTTTTTGCTGGATTATACAGAGATGCGGATAACGATTCTACAAGAAAACAAAACTTATATTGCACCAATTAAAGAAATTCAATAAATAACTGCTTAAATAATTACTTTACAGTACATACAGCAATTTATGAATTGCCACCAGCGAGTTTGCAAGGCGTGTCTATTTGGAATGAATTTCTAGAATGACACGAGTTTGTAGACATTCGCCATCAAATTTGCTGTACAAAGGCACTGTTGTCCCATTAGCTTTTTCAACAAAACGCTCTTTTATGCATTGAAGCGCAAAAGTAAGTGGAAATCCCATGTATTTTGTCGCACACTTTGGGAAACATAATCTCGAAGCTAGTGTCATAGTAGAGAATAATCTCAAGTGTATACGTCTTGCAAACTTACTGGCGACAATTCGCAAATTCCAGTAGGGGGCGTAAAGTAAGTAATTAAGAAGTGAACTAGTGAACTTATGTTAATTAGTTAAATATTCACCTTCGCGTGATGTACCGGCAGCATTGGCCAGCCGCTCCCTTTTGAGACGCACCAATGGCGTAAGGTATAGCGGCCTTCTGAGTGAGGCGCAATTGCGAACCATGACCACTAACCGCTACAACGTTTACCGGTGGCGGCGTTTGATAATTCAGCACTTGCATATCATATGCAGCGCGAGCTTTCTGTTTTCCATATAATTTTATTGAGGTCATTATTCAAATTTCGGTCCTTGAAATGCTCTAGATAACCTCATGGGTTAGCTTTCATTTCCTGAAATATCATTTGAGATATATGTGGTGTTTAGCTCTATCAACAAACAATAAACTTCATGTTTAGTAAAAAAACACAGTGTGTGTTTGCGGTGGGCTAGGTTGTTAGTGAACCTAATTGCGTTTTTTTTCTGACAAAAAGGTTGTACAGTTACTTTATGTTGCTATTCCCCAAACCATGTTGCAGTAATGAAAACGCCAGTAAATATTTCAACAGTATAGCTGACGTTGGGACTACACTTGCAGAAGAAAATAATTATGTCAACACCTACGTTTCTTGATACATCTGTTCTTAAATGAGGAACATATGTTTTCCACGTTAAGATCTCGTGGTAAATAATTCCCAGAAATTTAATTGGCCGCGCGTTCTTCGGTATTCTATACCAATTTCAATGTTCTCTATCTTCAGTTTTTTTTTCTTAGTCTAAATGATATGTAGTTCGTTTTATTAGGATTGAGTGTTAGCTGGCTGGTAGATAACCAAGAAGACAGGTCAGTTAGTCATGTTTTGGCTTCATGCATTATCTTGGTCAGATTATCAACTCGATAGAACCCGTTAATGTCATGTATACATATATATATATGGTTATAATTAGGTTTTCCAGGATTCTGGTCCATATTATTGATGCAAACAACAAATATTATTAATAAAGGAACACCATACCTTTGTGATTGCAGACTAGATTTTTTATCTCCAAAGCAAACAAACCGAACACGATTTTTTGAATAAATTTTGTTTAGATTCAGGGCATGAATGTTGATGCCATATTCATGCACTTAGCAAAAAGAGTACCGTGCTGGATAGAATCAAAAGTTTTCTTAAAATTCAGAATTATTCTGAAAATACAAAGCTTATATTTCCGATATGTCTAAAAAAAATTATTTCGCATTTATTAAGGACACTCCTAGAGCTTGTACGTTCTGAAAACTACACTGTTTTTCTGGTTTTAGGCTGCTTTCAAATAAGAAACGGTTAATCCTTGTATTAATGACGTATTCTGTGGTCTTTCGAAAACAGGTAGCACAGAAATCGGCTGGTAGTTACCGAGGATCAGGATCCCGGCCTCGAAGGCCGCATTTCGTTGCCAGGAGCTAATGCAGAAACACCCGTGCACTAGGATTTAGTTGCACGTTAAAGAACCCCAGCTGGTAAAAATTAATACGAAGTCCCCCACTACGGCATGCCTCATGACCAGATCGCAGTATTGGCGCGTGAAACCCTACAATTTGTTTTAGGATATGTACGATATGTATGTATATCAATTCCCCTTTATATCGCACACACACGAGCTATATCCATTTCGAGAAGAACCAGCTCATTTTGCAGAATTCATTTAGATACGTGAGCAAGATAGAATATGTGGGCAAACAGGCAATTTTATTATAACCAGATGCGCACGCGTATTTAAAGGTTTTTGATAACGGCACCAACTTCGTCTGGGGCGACTGGTGGCAATAAAATTCTCCTAGCTTGCGGCTCCTTTAGTACGGAGAAAAACCGTTGCTTTACTTCTTTTGTCTCCTCTGTAGCAAAGAAGGTGCTGCTTCAATTTACCTGCTCGAATGCACGGCGGAGAATACGTCGTCATCGATTGCCAGCTCCGCCAGACCGTCGTCCTACTTTTCCGAATTGACGTCAGAACAGCCCACGCTTTATGCGGGCAGTTCGATGCTGCTGGAGAATTTTTATTTTTTGTTAGACGAAGTTCGGGTGGTGTTTTTCAAGTCCGTGCAAGACCCATAATATTTGGATCCTCAATATGGCACTGCCGTCCTATACTAATTAAACTAGGCATGCCATGTCTGCGGCCTTTACAATTTGCGCACTTTCATGTGAAAAGGAGTACCTGCAGTGCCAATTAAAGGCACCAACATATCCTCAGCATCGTATATATATAGAAACTATGCATGTATCATGGCATTACTTCTCAGGCCACAGAGCAACGGATATAGCAAGTCCTGTTTTGATCTCCTATAACTGCTTGCGCAGTAAAATAATCTGCACAAGCTTCATTCTGCATGAGCCCGTTAAAAAGTTGCGGATGGCCCAAACCAAACAATAAAGTCCGTTGAAATCTATTCTTGATCTTCTGGCATTCCTTAGCGATTTTCGTGGTCGAAGCTTTCTCTTTTTGTGCAGCATGTATATTATTATTATTATTATTATTATTATTATTATTATTATTATTAATATTATTCAAAAGCAATTGCGTTACTTCAAGAGAGTGTGTACGATGCAGTGACCTGGTTTGCTAACAACTGTTTGTCAATAAACAAAGAAAAAACAAAAATGTTATGTTTTAGAAATCCACTTAAAGCAACGGTTACAAATTTATCCATGTTTCTACACTGTCGTACTTGTCAATCGTGTCAGTGTGCCCCTGTAGAATATGTAAACTCCATTAAATACCTTGGTGTTTTCTTTGACAGTGACCTCTCATGGAATGATCACGTGACATATCTTTGCGGCAGGCTCAGAAGTGTTTCCTCGCTGCTTTTTAACATTAAATCCATTGTTCCGATGTCTGTAAAAATCACTATCATGCACGCCTTAGCATACAGTGTGTTACGTTATGGCATTACATTGTTCGGGTTTTGCTCATCTCGATGGCTCTGTCGAATTGACAGAATTCTAAAAAATATGTTGAAGTCCATTGCTTATAACTCTTCCTCAGCCGACAATGTGAACTTGTTTGTACATCTGGGTCTTCCGTCATTTAAAACTTTGTTCACTTAAACGGTTGTGGTAAAACATTTTTGGAACCCTGATTTCAAACAGGAATATATTGCTCCCCGTGCACTGCGGAAAACATTGCGTTTTATAGTGCCGCACTGCAACACAAGATTTGGTAAAGATAGTAGGTATGCTTATGTCCCAAGAATATTCAATGACCTACCTGATCATATATTTACTGCGACTTCGAAACGAACATTGAAAAAAATGTTGAAGGCACTATAAGATATGTATAATACTACATTTCTCTTTTCTTGTTTCTTGTATTTATTTTGTCACTGATTTCAGCTGAGTTTGTTTTATTGTTGTGTGATAAATTTCACAAGCTTTTAATTTCTGTACATGTTGCCATTTTGACTTTGTTTGCCGACATGCCGGGCCAAGTCACGCAAGCCACTTCCTTGGCTTTGACGGGCCTGCCTTCTGATGTACAATTATTGTAAGATGGCAACAATAAATATTATTATTATTATTATTATTATTATTATTATATTATTATTATTATTATTATTATTAGCATCATCATCATCATCGTCAGTAGCAGCAACTACAGCAGCATCATCATGCCCTCCACGTTCGTGCCTCTTACAGCACAGACTCGCCTCTTCACACAATACAAAGTGTATACAACTGTCACTGTGCGCATCTATCTTTCAAAACGTATTCTCTTATTTCTGTTGTGAGCTTCACACATTCCTTTGAACTGTATTTGTAGCTGGACTCTTCTCCTATCTTCACGTATGGTTTCTCTTTCCTTCCGCGTATGTGTGTAGTGTTTACTACACGTGATTTTGTGTTATTGCTTGGTTGTTGCTAGTTTTTTTCTCCTTCTCTAATTTTTTGCTCATAGTTGTTTTACCTTGGCACCTTTCTTTATTGCTTTATTTCTCTGTGCGCCAGTATTTAGAGCTCCGGTTGTTCTTGGTTCGAAAGAAATGTAGATAGTCCTCTTTAACATACGTTAAAGAGGATGAAGGCGAAAGCGTGCGCGCTCAGGACACATTCATTAAATTACTTGAGATTCGCATTCGCATCCGTTGTTGCCTCCTGTTACTTGTTTTCTTGCACCAAGGATCGTGTGTTCGAGTGCCTTAAATCTATCTTAAATAACTCTGCCTCAACTTTGCCTTAAGTAACACCAAAGGTCGCTGCTTTGAGTGCCTGAATTACCAATAACTTATTTATAGACTTCTTAATTATTTGCCTTAATTAAGACTAAAGGTCGTGGGTTCGACTCCTCCCAAAGGTCGAGGGTTCGACTGCCTTAATAACTATATCTTAATTAAATACGGCATAATCATCTTTCCCTCAAAGCCGTGGTTCGATTCCTACCAAACGACGAGAGTTCGATTTCGTCTAACGGTTGTGGGTTCCAGTTTCTTAATTAACTATATGTTAATTAAACGTACCTTAATTATACTTGCCTTAAGTAGCACCAAAGGCCGTGGGTTCGACTCCTATCAAAGGTTTGAGTGCCTTAATTATGTGTTAATGAAATGTGTCTTAATTATATTTGCCTTAACTAACGTCATAAGCCGTGGGTTCGACTCTTATCAAAAGTCGAGGGTTCGACTTCCACCAACGGTCATGGGTGTCAGTGCCTTAACTCTATCCTTAACTGTTCCTGAATTAACTTCGCCTTAATTAACAACAAATGCAGTCTATTCGACTGCCACCAATGGTCGTGGGTTCAATAGCTTTAATTAACGATGTCCTAATTAAGATAGAGGTAATTAAGGCACTCGAACCTACCACGTTTGGGGTGGTACCATGAATTTTGGTGCATCCATTTTGGTGCCTTTGGCGCCATGAATTTTGCTACCATAACGCCACACATCGCATTTTTCTTTGGAAAGATTGGATGCGCTTTGTAGACAATCGCAAGGAAGAAGAAGGGAGAGGCACAGTGCGCCTGTCCCGTCTTCTTCCTTGTGATTGTCGATAAAGCGCATCCAATCTTTCCAAATACAACGAACCAACTTGTCCAACAACGCATCCTGCTAGACTACATCGGATTTTCCGACCCGTGAGCCATCTGTGGCTGACTGGTTGATTGATTGATTGATATATTGATGGTGGGACAGACACATACAGGCGTATTTAGTACGGCTGTAAGCTATGTAAGCTGTCGAAAGGCAAACAGTAACTTTATTTGCTGTCCAACAACCCCTGTTTGACCTAATTCTGTCGAACTGTCGTCCAGCACGGAAACAAGTGAAGGCACGGAGGCCATTCATAAAGTTTGTATTATTGGCATGAAGGAACAGAGACGAATAAATGAAATTTGAATAGGAATTTACTCTTTCTCTGCATAATTTCCTCCCAAGGTCACGCACGTCTGCCAATGATAGATGACTCCTCATATTGAGAGTTCAGGAATACCTCGACTTGAGCGATCACTTCCTCGTCGTCCCAAAAATGTCTCCCGCGCAGTGTGCTCTTCATGCGATCGAAGAGCAAGAAGTTATTTTGTGCGAGGCAAGGTGAATATGGCGGGTGGAGCAAAATTTCGTAGCGCGGAGAGCCTCTATGTGTCATATTCACCTGTGCTGAGTGATCGGGTGTATTGTCAGGGAGTAGACGGGCGCGTTTCGTTGGCCTTCCTCTGCGCTGCACTTGATATCACCTTGCAATTTGCTGAGAAGCTAGCAGTAGTACTTCCCTGTAATAGTTTGACCTTTCCGGGCATAATCTGTGGGAAGAGAACCCTAACAGTCCCAGAAGACGCTCAGCATGACCTTGCCTGATGAATGCACAGCCTTGGTTTCTGTTCGCGCGGGATTGTTTCCTTGTTTCAATTTTTTGCTTTGAAGTTTAGGTCCTGGGCAATAATTGTGCATCCAGAGCTCATCCTGGTGATCAGACGGTCAAAAACGTTGCCAGGGTCGCTCTCGCAAAGCTTCAGCATTTTACAGCGATGCTGTATACCTCTACCGTCCAAGGGAATTTTCGCGTCGTTATAAGAAGAGAACTCCCCATACGTGGGCCGGTCCCGGAAATAGTGCAATACCGGCCCGACCCGCGGCGGAGATAAAGCAGGCGTTAAGCACTCTCCATACGTGGGCCGATCCCGAAGTTAGTGCAATGCCGGACCCACCCGCCGCGGAGGTGAAGCAGGCGTTAAGCACTCCCCAGACGTGGGCCAATACCGAAGATAGTGCAATGCCGGGCCCAACCACTGCGGAAATGAAGCAGGCGTTAAGCACTCCCCATACGTGTGCCATTCCCGAAGATTGTGCAATGCCGGCCGACCAGCGGCGGAGGTGAAGCAGGCGTTAAGCACTCCCCATACGTGGGTGTAAAGGATGTTGACAAGAAGCATGGAGGCTGCGAAGTATATTTCGCCCCAAAATTGTGGAAGATCGCCGTTTTCGGTCTTCATCGAGAGCAAAACCAGCTGGGCGCTTGGTTAGTGAGTCAGGAGGAGCTCTTTGGTGGCAAAGAGCCCGCGTCGCCACCTCGGGGCATCGTAACCTGTCGCACATGCAGTCTGGAAACGTGCCGAAGGGTGTAACGCTGGGGGCTCTTTGGCCCGAAAGCGCGGACGGAGGCCCCCTGCCTGGGACGGACACACGGGCAAAGCATCATTAGGGCGTCAATGGGCATGCCTGGGGTACAAAGGGGCAACTTCAAAGCCAGAGGGATCGGTGACCCAATGCGTGGCCTCTTGAAAGACAGGCTGACACAGGAGACACAATCCATCGCTGCACTTGCAGTTTTATGGGCCCGCCAGTGGAGACGAACCACGCACAAGACGGCATGGTGAATCGGTGGGTGCACTTCGGCAGGGATGCCCTTTGCGGCACGCAGTGCGCGATGTGTCATTAAGGCGCGAGGACGGGCCCATGCAGATGTTCCTTTTCCCGTAAGTGTCTTTCAAAGTGTTGGGACACTTTCCCATACATGTCGCAGAGCAGGATGGTTGGGATGTTGTTCATTTGTTGTTTGGCGGTTCCTTTCTCTCCCTATACCTCTGTGCATGTTCCGAGGGATGCAGGAAGAGGGTGAGAGAGAGTGACCAGTGAGTGACAGCCCAGTTGACCCAATCAGGTCACTGGGGTGTCGTGATTTGCGGTGAGGGGATTCGGGAGGTGCAACTGAAGTGTTAAAACCTGGCTCCCGCCCTCTCACGGAGGTTCCGGGCGGAGGAAAGGTGTTCTTCACTTTCGGCTCTGGCGAGTCAAGGCGCCGGTCCCAGTGTAACCGAAGGGTCTTGACGTACGAACATTGTTATGCACTATAAGCTATGTCGAGTTGATACGTCAGACTCAGTGTACATAGCTGCCGATGTAAATATTGTGTACATAAAGTCTATTCTCCAAGCGCAAACGCCTATGACGTGTTATTTTTGATGCAAGAGGAGAAGCGACGACGACGGCAGCTGAAGAGAAGTTTCTCTACCAAGTAAGTTGGTTACGCCAGCTTGGAGTACTCTGCCCTACGAGTGTAGGAAGGTAGAAACTTTAGTGTGAGGCTATACCGAAGATAGTGAAATGCCGGACCGACCCGCCGCAGAGGTGAAGCAGGCACTAAGCCCTCCCCTATACGTGGGCCAATCCCAAAGATACTGCAATGCAGGGCCGACCCGCGGCGGAGGTGCAGTTCGCCATTAAGGGGCCCACATACACAGCTTCGCTGGTCATCCTTCTTCACAGAGTGGAAAGGTACTGAGATTTCCTTGCGACTGCTTCGTCCCGCAAGTCTTTTTCCATTGATGTCAGTAAACGCGAACCAAGCACACGGCTACTTTCGTCGTGCGCAGGTTGTTGTGAAGTGTTTTGTGCACGGAGCCTGTACTCACGTTACCTGTTCTACTAATTTTTCAACAGTTATTTGACGGTCAGCGAGCACTAGGGCCTGAACTTGCGCAGCAATCTGTGGTTCACTATCGAGCGACGGGCGGCCACTTCGTTCTTCGTCGTCCAGGCTGATTTGACCGCCCTGAAATTGACTGCATTATTTGACAGCATCATTTGACAGCAGTGTCATAAGCTGGGGCATTGTCATCACACACGGCCACCAGCTCGGCATGAATCTTGTTATCATCTCGTCTTATCAAATACTGAAAGCGGATCACTGCAAATGTTTCAACTTTCTCGATGGGTGCTTCCATATTTTATTTGGTGCCCTAGCGGTGTTGCGCAGTACTATGTTGGACACTAGTCTTATATTGCGCTAGAACTAGATAAACGCACACTGATTTGTTGCCTATCGCGTACGCATGTTATAAATCTCTGGCAGTGATAATACGAATTTTGTGAACGTCCGTCCTATCTTTTTACGGGTGCGTGGAGATACAGGGTGTGAAAAACATTATAAACCATGACAGCAAATCTGGCATAGCACAGATTATTTTTCTAATTTCACATGCTTCGGTGAAAATCCGGCTCTGAACTCCTTCACAGCGATAACAGCAAGCGCTGGCAGTGGACCGCCATCTTCTCAGTAACAACGTTTTCCCGATGTGCACAACCACAGCCGGTCTCGAGGGGTGCGCGCACTTAGGAAAGCGCGCGCTCCCCTAGAGACCGGCCGTGGCACAACTTCGCCAATGTCCACGACCTCTTGTGGCATGAATTGGCGTATTCACTGCACTATCGTTAACGAGTACCCGAGTGTTGCCCATACAAAAACTACACAGACAGAATGAGCAAGGTGTCTGTAGAGCTGCCCCGCTGTGCATTCGCCAAGTAGCACAATATACGTACCAGGGGTGCTATGCAGGATGCGCCGAGTTTGCCGAAACTCGGTATCTTCACGAGCTCTGGCGACACCCCAAGATGAAAGCACATATGGTACCGAGACACAGTTTATCTTTTGACAAGCCTCCAGTTTCATTGGTTTATCTAGATTCACTCTGGGTGGCTATCATTTCTTGGGCGTTGCCTTCTGGGTGGTCGACAAACTGGGGCTCACGTGATCATACCGTCGGTGCATGGTCGTGCCTTCTTCAACTTGTTTGTCGTTCCACCGAGTGCATTACATGCACAAGCAAGTTATAAAACAAATGCATTTAGTACAATATTATTAGTTACTTTAACGTGGTTTAGAAGCATTTTAAAGCTTAGAAGATGTCCACTAAATGTGTGTTAGAATAATTTGTAATTTAGTACGCTTCGCATTATACCACGAGGGAACGCTGTGGTGGCGTCATCACATCCATTCACCGGGCGAGCATGGCGGCTAAACATCGAGGAGGCCCAGTGTAAACAAACTCGTACAACGAGCTTGCAGTGCGCGACGTAGTGATCAGGCTCGACGATGACCAGTATTTCTAGGATAGTTATGTTCCTCCGTGAGCAATCTTTCCATGCACCCCGTGAGACTGCGAATAGCTTCGGCGATTTTACAAATCGCAACGCGCACCTACTGTTCACGACGCAATGCTGAAGAGACAACTTGTCCGGTGCTGCTTTGCGAGTGCGCTGAGTTCCTCCACTCTGCGTGATTGCGAGCGTCACGAATATTGTATAGTGTGTGCAAAAGGAAGACAGCCTATATAGCTACGATGCGACAAGGAGGTGGTGCCGTCGATGGATCTCGCTACCAGCATAATGAAGGAGACATCGACAAAGTGCAGATAAGTATATTTCTGTTTCATATTTAGCATAATAATAGTGCACGGATTAAGTCACTATCGTAGTAGCGAACTGAATGTCCAGCAGTTTAAGAAAGGCATTGAGAACCAATGATTGTTCGTGCTTTTACATGCATGTGGGCCCGCGAAAATATGGAAAAGATGAAGGCAACCTTCACTAACATGGTGAGATAACAGAAATTCTTGAGTGACATTAAGCCCGCAGAATCTATGGAAGAGTATTTTTATCCAGGTGAAATATCAATACCAAGTAGATATAAAGCAGGAAAATTGTTCAAAAATTTCATGGGTTGAACAGCACATGGAAGGCATTACCGAGCCGTGATCGCCACGTTACCGATATCATTGAAAAAAAGTTGAGAGTCATTGCCCTCTACCAGCTATGCAATATGGGACATAAACCTGCAGGTTGACAAAGAAACTTGAGAAGTCGAGGAATGTGCAGAAAGCGAAGTAACAAAATGTTGGAGATAGCATTAAGGCAGGAAGACAGTGGCGTAGTAAACCGTAGCAACTGATATGCTAGTTGAGATTAAGAAAAAAAATGGAATCGGCCGGCAGGCTATGCACGTCTTCAATCACTTGCTCCCAATTCATAACAGGTGATTACATAAGCGTGACAGAATGGATGTCAAGGAGAAAAAACTGCAGCCGAGGATGGTAGAAGATTGCGTAAAGGGACAAAAATATTATGTTTGTAGGCATACGATGCAATCAGCTCGTATAAGACAGGATTGTAGGGAGAGGCATTTGTTTTGCAGTGAACAAAAATAGGTTTGTGTTGCTGACAGTGGAGACTCCTGAAGGTGCGGGGACACTTCAGCTGCTGGCTTACTAATCAACATGACAATTGGCTGTGAAAAAGACAACCCCAGTTATGAAAAATAAAGTAACGTTGTCCCAATACAGTTTTATTATGTATACTACACTAAAGGCTTTCACAGTAAAGGGCACTTAGTACCAATAGTGCAACGAGCATTTTTCTTTATAAATATTGGTTTATATGCGGTTGACTCTTTCCAATAATCCACTTTTGCAGCGAAACATTTTGCTGCTGGAGGCACTCAACCGCCTGGTGGCAGTAAGCGAGCGCCAGGCACGGGCTCTTGATAGTGTGGCAGAGGTCCAGGGGGCTGCTCTGCAACAGTAGTATCGGTGCCCTCACTGCTCTCCAGTCGAGCCCCCAGAAGACACCTTATAAAGGAGCTTTCAGTTCATTTTGTTTATTATTCAAGAACATGAATAAAATTATTGCAGTAAACATTGTGCTGTGCATATTAGGACACTTGTAATATGCACTTGGTGTCTCTTCAAAATAGGCAAAAATGTAAGACAACCTGTGCCACTCTAGGACCATGTAAATGAAAAATACACTAGTGCAGCATACACGTCACTGCGCTGTTTGTTCTGTCTAAGTGCAAGAATACAGTGAGTGTTGATTAGCCAGAAGATGGGGGGGGGGGGGTGCAGTGTGTGTAATTCACAATGAAAAGACAGGAAACAGCAGGAGCTTAATAATGCTATTACCCGTAGACTGTGCATATGACTGCAACACTGCCCGATTCAAACGTGCCATTACATGCATGTTCGATAACCCATATTCTTTAACAATGTCCTATATTTGCATGTACTAATTTTCACACAGCTTAAGCCCTTGCATAGCTCACTTCTGCTGTATCCATTTCATGGGCCAAATAAATGTACACTTTGTCCTTTTGTGTTGTATGAAAAGCGGCATCCTCTAGTCGGACACAACTTCAGAAGACAGGAGAGGCCCCGCCCAGATGACGAAAGCGCAGCAGCCGATTGCCTCCACGTCTGAAGAAATAACCGCTCCAACGAGCGGGTATTAGTGCATCCGGCGGCTCGACGTCAGTCTAGAGTGCGTACCCATTGGTGCAGGCTTGTATTCACCTGCCTTTAATGTCCAGATTCCGCGGCCTCTTAAAGTTGTATCCAACTATGGAATCACGTAATGCCTTGCCCCAGTTGCATAGACTTTAGCAACTTGATAGCACACAATGATCAGGAACAGAAATCTATAAAGGCATCCAAGCAAAGCTGGCTGGCCACACTTCCATTATGAGGGGCTGTAAAAAGGTCTCGCCAAATATTCCCATGACGTCGCTGAAAAAGAGGTGGTGTTTGGCACTTCTTTAGAACCAAAAACAGATTACAGTGAATGTTGTCTACCATGTCAAAACAAACTGAGCTTGGTTATCTGCACAGCATGTAATGGAAGCTTGTACTTCACACAGGAAACAAACTGCTCTGTCCAGTGCAATGTTGAGGCCAGTATGGCACCTATTATGTCAACAGTGTCAATATAGAAATTAAACTTTTCACAGGCCATTGATTTCACCGTTATTTTTGTATGACGGTTCTTTCAATCAGTGCTTGTATTACATGAGCAGGTGGATTTGAAAGCAAAGCTTTGTTTGCAAACATTCATACATCCATAATATTGTGGCAAGGCACTGGCATGTTGTCAAATAGCTCACACTTCCTCGGTCCAGCACCAAAGAAGCCCAATGTTCTATTTGAAGTTGGATCGCACAACAATTCGACGGCACACAAAGAAGAGTAACACATACAGCAGAGCGTTCTGCTGTGTGTATTTCTCTTCATTGTGTCCCATTGAATTGTTGTGCAATTCAAATTTAATCTTCTATACCAATACACCCATCTTCAACTACACCAATGCTCAAGTTATTAGGCCACAATGGCGCACATCTTTGAAATGTCCCAACACTAATTAGCTCTCCAAGAAATCACAAGTGTTAAATTTTGGAGCACAGGTGTATGCACGTGCCATATTCCCTACCACTAAACTCACATGAGGCAAAGGGGCAAGCATTAACCAGCCTTAATGCTGCCGTTACCATCATCATGACAGCAATAGAAAGACAACGCCACGTTTCAGTAAACGGAGCGCCGGAGGGAAAGGTGTGACAGCGAGGCTTACAGTAAAAATAGCGGTTACAAGACATGCCAAATATGCTGCATGCCGCCCATTCTACTTTGGCATTGCGACAAGCTTTTGCTTGTTTGAACATATCACGTATTGTGTGATCATATTCTAAAGCTGTACAAAAGCTCTATTTGCTCTGCAATTTTTATTTTTATCATGGCAGGTTAAAGACCCACTTTTCATTGGCATCTGCACCACATTTCTCCCGATATGTAATTTTGTCTTGGCGGTTCATGACATCTTCACGCACACCGAGTTCTGCAGAGCATTGGATCTGCATTGTACAACTGCTTAAGAATTAGAGACCCATTATGAGAAAAAAATATATGATTTATTCCTCCAGAATAATGCTGCCCCCCCCCCCCCCCAAATATACACTGAACCTCTGGCAGATGCATCAACAGTGAACAGAGCAATCTGAAGTATTTTCTTCATGCAAGCCAGCACACTAAGATTCTCAATGCATTTTCATTTCGCCACAAATGCATAGGCACAACCAGCTTAGCGCAACATTCACATCTCCCGCTGCAACAAATTGTGCAATGCCTCGCTGTGTCATAGTGCGGTCGATAGATGACGCATGACCAAAACTCAGCATTATGCGTACTAACTTCACCAATGAAAAACCTCAAGTTCTTTGAGATTAGCATTCATACGTTACTTCACACAATTTGTGATATACATTAATCTATTTATACTTCAATAACCTCTTGCCCAAGAAAGTGAGCCATTTAGAAGGCAACCTGACAGACAAGTAGAACAATCGGCAAAAAGTCAGCAAACAGCGAAAAAGTCAGTATCATAGGCAGCCGCATGTGAGATGTCGGTAACACAAAATTTAAGTCGGCTACACAGAAGTGCGAAATTTGGCAATATGGCGCGTCTAGACATTGCTTCAACGCTAATCACAGTAACGCTGACATTGAAAGCGTTTTAATTCCTACGTACGTTCCGTCGACACACCCGACTACGTTCATAATGCTTCCGCGAAGTAGGAAGCATTCTTTTATATATGCCTGCTCAGCCGCAGTCTTCGGGAAAGCAAGCCGCCGCTTAGGCACTGTCGCATTGATAAGCGCGTAAGACAAATCTCTGACACAGCGGCTAACAGTAGTTTGGTGACGTCCACTGTAACGCTCGGCGCCGACGCTTCCCTGAAAACTCCCAGTCCCGTAGAAACGGAGGGCGCAGAGGACTTGCTCTACGACGGTGAGCGAATGAAGCCCACCACGCTGTCTCCGCAGACGAGAGTCTTCGCCTAGCTCGTCAGACAGCCAGCGCACTTATGTCTTCGACAGGCCAAAATGGCGCTGAAACTCCACGTGGGTCATGTAGGCGAACGGGTCCAGACGGTCGTACTGCCGCTTGCTGCCCCTGGATGGAATGACACAGGCTGCTGCTGCCGCCGCCATGTTCCCGAGTTGAACTCGGAGGGGGTTTCGCGACGTACGAGTTTAGCACGAGTTCGCCTGTCAATCAAAACCAGAGATCACGCCCCGCGCGAGGCATGTAACTCTTGTGCGAGCACCCACCACAGTTGAGCCACGCCCGACTTATCTTTCGGCAACAGCGACGCGGTGTCCAGTTGAGAGGCATCAACAATCTTGACCGCCGACATAAAACACGCACAACGCACTGTCATCGATGATGTACTGAGCGCCACTATCAAAAACAAAGCGTTGACTGTCGCTGAAGCCGTCAAGAGCAACAACCTTCAAGTCCAGCTTCGGGCTGTCCAAAGGGCCTGCGACAGGGCTGAAGATCACGGTCTTCCGCCCCCGGCGCAGGTGCGGCCTGCGACTACGACAACGTAGTCCCTTAGGACCAATTAATGTTTCTTGTCTGTCTGTCTGTCTGTTGACTGTCGCTGGCTTATGCATACATCTTCTCGGGCTGCGATGGCCCCACAACACGGTTTCATTGCCTGCATTGTGGCGACGTAGCGCACAGTAAATAATTATCGGCACGTCACTGTAGCTGCGTGCAAGGCGTCGATGCGCCGAGGGGGACGACGATGCTGAGGAGTGCGTATCGCAGCAGTCGTTTGAGATGAGCCACAGCGTCGTAACCACGATCATCGTCCGAGAATCGCTCACCCTTCTAGACCCAGTGTAATGGCATTTCTTCATCACAAGCACTGCGAACTCAACAGCTCCAACACCTTTCTCCGTTCGAAGTCTCATTTGGTAACTGCACACAAGAGCCCTCACCTGGCATAATGCGATTGCTGCGGTGTCGTTACGATATCCATCTGCGATCGCTGCTGGCTCCAGCAGAGGTAATCCGCAAGCACCTTTGATTGCACAACACACTCAACTACTGTGTACATGCGCTAAGAGGCACCTTCACTGCGCAAGCGATGACAAGCGATGAATTGTGTCGCTGGGAAGCACGGAATTCTTCGCAACGCATCGCAGAGGCTTCGCGCAAAAAGATAAACTGGTACATTTTCACTGAACTGCGTCACTACGGACCCTAAAATAACGTACCGCCATTTAGCAGCCACAGCCGTTGCTCCCGTATCTATGACTAATGTAACGATTTAGTTGGTAAAGCGGGGGCCTTAAAAGCCTAGTGAAATGCCTGCGATGAACATCCGTACTGTGGCGCTGCGTTTCTATTCCCTGTACCGCTACCGTTAGGCGTTTCTGCGTTTCTATACCGCTACCGTTAGGCGGCGTTAGGCGCAAACTTAGACGCTCCTGTGCCGAGGCTTCAGCGACTTCATTCGTAGCTAAGTACTCTCTTCCTTTTATTAGCTGGTGTTTTTGAAGTGTTTTCTTTTGCATGGAGCAGGAGCACAAATTTTGAATTCGTGGTAAGAGTAGTAAACGTACCGGCTTTGTCTAGGTCTGGCGGTTTCCCTCGTTAGGCCTAGGTGCTAGGCGGGACCTATTTGATAGGCTTATTTAACTACCTCAGCTAGCTCTTCGAAGTGATTTGGCGTACTTGCTCGTTGAGCCTAAGGACGTAGGCCTAGCGATTAAACCAAAGAAAGGGAAGGCCGCGGGGGACGCGGAGCAAGTGCAGTGCGACGAGTGCCTGCGCTGGTGCTCCCTCGACGAGACCAGTTTCCAGAGCTTAACAGACGCGGAGAGGTCTAGCTTTACGTGCAGGCTGTGCGAAGGGGTCAGGGAAGCAGTCCAAGAACTGGAAGGAAATTGGGCAGCCAAGTTCGAAGGGCTGAAAGCAGACCTGAGGGAGGAGCGGGAGAAGCGGGTAGCACTGCAGGTGAAAGTCGCCGAGTTGGTCAAGGTGGAAGCGGTCCAGGCCGCGCAATTAGTAAAGACCGTGGCCGAGGTTGGAGAAGAGAGGGAAAGGAGAGCAGAACTGGATAGGCGGCTCGATGCGCTTCAGACGCGGGCAGGGGAGAATGATGGGTCGGGACACCAAGCCGGTGGCAAAAGCACAGAAAGTAGGGTAGACCCTACAGGCGAAGTGAGAGGCAGGGAGTCAGAGCAAGCGGTCGTCGGCTCGCCGCGGGTGAATCGGCATGGTTATAGTGAAGCAGCGCAATACGCCCCGAGTGAGGCGACGCTGCAGCCACAGGGGCGCCGGAGAGCGCGAAGAGAGGAGGGGAACAAGCTAACCCCAAGGAATGAGCTCATCGCCAATGATAAGAGGCACCATAACCTGGAAGTTAGGGGGGGAAGGAGGGAATGCCCTAGTACTTATCGGTGGTGATTCAAATATGAGGAGGTGCAAAAGAGCTATAATGGAGCGTGTAAAGGGTGGTAAGCGGGTAGCAGTCGGGACGTTCCCAGGCAGGACAATGGACGCAGTACTGAGAGAAACAAAAAGCGAGCTTTCTGAGAGTGTTGCAGAGCGCAATTTGGTAGTGGTAGGGGCGGGGCTAAAGGATGTCTCGAAAGGTGAAGCCGCAAAAGTAGTGGAAAGATTAGCGGAGGACGTTGACGATTTAAGGGCGATAGCACAGCAAGTCCAGATCGTGGTATGCACAGCGCCGGAGGTACAAGGACGGAACGGAGAAATTGCCAAGGACGTTGTGGCTGTTAATCGTGAGATAAGAAAGCTAAGCCAGGAGAAAGAATTTGAAGTGGCAGACATAAACAGAGAAGTGCATAGAGCAGGCTTTGGCGGAGGCTTTACACGAGATGGCATACACTTTAATGGAAGGCTAGGAGCCGAGATGGGCTGGCGCCTGGCAAGTCGGGCAGTAGCTTTTTTAGGGGGTCCACTGCGCCTCAGGGCGTAGGGGTAGGTAGAAACAGTGTAGAAAGTGTAACAATAGAGGCTTACGCCAATAAAATGGCCACTAGGAGGCCCAGGAAGAAAATACAAAGAAATTTAACACCAGGATCAGGTACACAAACATGCAAGGCGGTAGAAAGAGAGCGAAGTGGTTAGAAATAGAACAGCAGTTAAAGGACGAAGAAGTAGGTGTATACGTGCTATGCGAAACACATCTAAGGGATCTAGAAGACCCACGGTTTTTTAAAGGCTACGTCTGGGAATGGAGCAATAGAACAACAACTAAGAGGAAGGGAGGAGGAGGAGGTATGCTGAAACATCAAGGAACAAATTGGCAAAGAATAAAGTTAACTTGCAAAGAAAATGTCTGGATATCAGGTACAATTGCCGGTAAAAAGGCATGGATAGGAGTAGTTTATTTAGGGGCAGGGGACAAATGCAGGCAAAAGAACAAATATCTAGTGAAGTGTCTCGATGACGATATAAAGCAGTTTGGAGAAGATGCCAATATTTGTCTGCTGGGCGACTTGAATGGCCACATCGAGGATCTGGATGGATACACAGATTGTAATGGGAAGTTGATGCTCGACTTCTGTGAGCGACACAACCTAGTTGTGGTAAATAGAGAAACTAAGTGCGATGGACAAATCACGTGGGAGTCCCGTAACAGACAAACGACCATTGACTACTGATTAATGTCGCAGAGGTTGTATAGCAAGCTCACAATAATGGAAATAGACGAAGAGAGGAGGTACAGCCTCGCAAGTGATCATAAGCGTATTAGTCTACAGTTGGAAGACCCGCTCAAAAGAGAAATGCAGGGAAGTCGAAAAGAGTACGCAAAATTAAATGACGAACAAATAGCGCAGATAGCGGCCGGCATAGAGGAAGCAATAGAGAAACATCCCATGGAAAGGTGGGATTATAATCAATTAGAACTACTCATTAGTACAAAAATAAAAGAAGTAAAAGGAGTAAACTGCTGGAGAGGAAAGAGGAAGCCACGAAGTTGGTGGAATAAGGAAATTAGGGAGGCCATCGAACAACGACGGTGGGCATCCCGGGAACACAGAGAAGCAAAGAGGGCGCAGTTATCTGAAGAAATAGGCCGAAAATGGGAATATTATCGACAAAAAAAACAAGTGGAGGTCCTCGTCCAGGCTAAAATAAAGCAGTCGTCTGATCGCTGGTTGGCTGAAGTTTGCGATGCAACTAAGGGGAGGCCAAGAAAATTTTGGACCCACACAAGCTGGCTATGTAAAGCGAATCAGAGAAAGCAGGAACAGATTCGCGATGCCGAGGGAAAATGTTTAGAGGGAGATGACGCTGTGAACTAGATTGGTTCAGTTACAGCTGAGTCATTTAAGAAAGAAGATAGGGTAATCGCGCAAAATGAGGGAGTAACATAGAATAGCACAATAGAAAACAGCTTAGTACTACCCAATCTTAACTGGAAGAAGGTGGAAGCAAATGTTCCGAAATGTACGCCCGCAAGGATAGACGAAATTCCCATCATGTTAAGTAATGAACTTGGTCCAAGAAGCAAGGAAACGCTGATAAAAGCATTGGAGGCAGTCATAACAAATAAGCAAATTCCGCACAGCTGGAAACATTGTAAAATGAATTTGATTTATAAAGGGAAAGGGGATAAGAAGAACGTAAGATCCTTCCGACCAATTACGATAACATCAGTTATATATAAGCTGGCGATGCAGGCGGTGAAATTAAAAATGCAGTCATGGGTAGAAAGTAATAGAATACGCGGAGAACTTCAGAACAGGTTCAGAAGTGGTAGGCGCTTAGATGATAGCCTGTTCGTGCTTACCCGGTGCATAGAAATAGCTAAGGCGGAAAATAGACCTCTGTATTTAGCCTTCCTAGACATAAACGGTGCGTACGACAACGTGAGCAGGGAACTCCTGTGGAACATATTAAAACATGAAGGTATCGCTCATGAGGTAATTGATTTTCTACGGGAAATATATCTAGAAATTAATGTTGAAATAATATGGGAAGGAATTAAGAGTACGACAACTGTCGAGGTACACAAAGGATTAAGGCAAGGATGTCCGCTATCACCGCTACTGTTAATGCTTTATATGATAAGCACGGAAAGAAGGTTACAACGAAGCAATCTAGGGTATAATCTCTCGTACAGATTAGGCGAAAAGGTTGTTGAACAACGACTACCGGGTTTAATGTATGCGGACGATATTGTACTGTTAGCAGATAGCCAGGAAGATTTTCAAACTCTGGTAAATTACTGTGGAGACGAAGGAGACATTCTAGGTTTCAGTTTTATTGCAGCTAAGTCCGGTGGGATGTTTTTCAACGATACAACTGATCAGGAGCTTACAATACAAGGCCATCAAATACCCCGAGTGGCCGAACACAAATATCTCAGGGTATGGATAAACAAAGGGCATAGCAAAAGTGCGAAGAGATGCCGGGATAATGAAACATAGGGCATTGTGTGGTACAACAGGTATGAGGTACTGAGAGGTATTTGGAAGGGAGTAATGGTGCGGGGACTTACTTTCGGGAATGCGCTCGTCTGCTTAATGGCAGAAGTTCAGTCGAGACTAGAAGTAAATCAGAGAGCTGTTGGAAGATTAGCACTAGATACCCACGGGAAAACCACAAACGAGGCAGTACAGGGGGTATGTGCTGGGCACCATTCTAAGCACGGGAAGCTCAGTGTATAATCCTATACGAAAAATACCTGAGGAAATTGGACGATAACAGTTGGGCAGCTAAGGTATTTAAATACCTATATAGAAAGAGCGTTGACTCACAATGGCGGGAAAGAACTTGGAAGCTAACCAGTAAGTACGCCAGACACGAGGACGGAGATAGAGCATTAAAGGACAGGTTAAAAACGCGGAAGGTAAAACTTGGATAAATTCAATGAAAAAGAAGCATAGTGTTGAACTACATCGAGACTGGAAACAACATATCAGGAATGAAGCGTTTTATGCTAACTCAAGAGGCAGTGCCCTACTGTTTGAAGCTAGGTCAGGATGTCTCAGAACGCGGAGCTATAAAAAGAAATTTAACGAAGAAGACACATGTACTGTATGTGGTAAATCTGCAGAAACAATAGAACACCTCATACTAAAATGTGATGGTATCCATCCCGATGTCGATGCGGGCACAGTCACGCTTCCCGAGGCCCTAGGGTTCAGAGATTACAATAGTAATTTAAATAAATATGCGGTGGAAATTAGCAAAAGGCTATTTGAAAATCGGTGGCTCAAAAGCAGAGAGGTGACATAAGGTTAAAAGGGTAGGAAGACGTATTTAAAGAAAATCGAGAATTTTAATAACACACAAAAGAGATAAAAATAAAAATAAAAGGCAAAATCAAAATCTGAACATGGTGGCAACTGCCATCACCCCGTTTCAAAGGGGACGCTCTTGCCTTCCATCCATCCATCCATCCATCCTAATAAAGAAAGAGTGATCACGACCCTCCATGGGTCAAGAGTGACCTTATTGAGAATAGCACAGCAGCACCCCTAGGTGACTTCTCACCGTATGAACTCCCTCGTGCGTGTGACCCTCTTCAGTGTATCCGCTTCTAAGCTTTCGCCTCACTGTCGCCACTCGCGGCAAGAAGTGCAAAATTTAATAATTTGCTCGATCTCCGTTTGTCATCAGAAATTTCTGGCATTGAAAACGAAAAATAGATACTTAAAGAAATAAAAATGTTCGTTAATTTATTTGTTGTATTTTAACGTATTCGATTGAGCGAAAGTGTAGGTGCAAGAATGCGCCGCACGTACCCTGTTCACATTCGACGGAGGATAGAAAGATAGTGCCCGAAAGAGGAGGCACGCCTTTGACGCGCCCAGGAAAGGCGTGGCAAGCGGCTCACGGCAAGTGTGCAGACAGACAGCAGGACAGTCACGGTATTACTAAGTTGCGATAATCCTTTGATAACAATTCGCGGCGCTGGCGCGTTCCGTTGTGCAGCCTTCTGCACTTGAAACGTGGAAGCAACGTGCCGCGCAGAGTGCGCTCATGTTGTTATACGCGGCTTTTTGTCTACATATTTTTTGCCTGTAGCTTTCATGCGTTCCGCGCTATCTCCATTCACTGACGGCCGTCGAGCAAACTCAGGTGAAACTCGGTTGAACGAGAAACTCAGCGCATCCTGCATAGCACCCCAGATCGCTTACTTTCATGTAGTTTCAATATTGTGTCCATGAACTACATGGCCCACAATTTACTGACAGCGAGCGCATGCCTGTTTTTTGTAATGAAGCAATAAATGACGACATAATACCTGGATACGAATGTTTGTTCCTTAAATATCTGTAATGCACATAAAACTTAAAATTTATTAAATCCTTTAGTTTTACGTGAAATGACTTCCCTCAGAGTATGAGTGGGGGCATTGTGTCGAATCAAAACATTATTCGTTCCGGTTTTTGTTGCGGTTCCACGAATGCAGTTCAGTTCCTCTTCAACTCCGGATGAAAAAAATTAATAGTTCAAACTGGCCCGAAACACTTCCAGGTCAGTTGCGCAACCGAGAAATATCCCAAAAAATACCAGACACTTGTTTTCTAAAGAAGCTCGACACTGCTGCTGAGCTGCACGGAAAAATGGCGCGTGTTGTTCTTCAGGCTTCAGGCATTGTTTTTCAGCAGTTAGTAGTTAAAAAATATTTGTCGATGATTGCGGTACTCCCTAATGTGAAATTTGAGTGCAGCTCTATACGTGTTTTCAGTTCGCGAGACATTGGCTGGAGGGAACAATCTGTCTCGTGCGGCACGTTGCAAACGGAGCTAAGTGGGGCACGACTTCCTCGCTAATCGGGAGATCACGAGAGGTAGCGCGTCGTTGACGCGTGGCGGAGCGATTCACAGGAGCCGCCGCATACGGACCTCCACTCATGTAGCGCGTTGTTTCCACATGTCTGAGGCGCGCTACTTTGTAGCCATCTCGTAACCATCGTCGTAGCAAAGCCCGTCTTGCGCTGCACTACGCTGTTCTGTTCAAGCTGTCGCCATACCCTCCTCCTCCGCTTTCCTCCTCATGCTCTCTTCACTATCGCCGTCTTTCATCACCAGCTGTGGTCCGCTTTCGTTCTTTCATCCTTCGCTGTGCTCGTTGGCTCGATTACGATAGACGCCGAAGGATGCCGAGGCACGCCGACGCTCCACGCAGGAACTGGCGCCTAAGAGTTGCGCTCTAAAGGAATGAAGCAGATCCCATAGCAATGCTGCAATCAATGTGGAGCGAAGCTTAAGTGAGAGAGAGACAGAGAGTGAGAGGATAATTTATTGAGAAAACTAAGAGAGTCCTCCAGCCTGCTATTCTCCGCAAAAGGAAGGGAAAGACGAGAAACAGAGCTAAGGGCATCAGAAATCGTTATGAGGATAGGCCGGTAGGATGGTATTACATACGTATTCCTATCCGAATGTACCAAGCCAGCGTTGACCAAAGATTATGAAACAGCCTTGATGGCTCGCGGCGTTGATATTATGCCCGGCCAAGCTAGGGCCAGTAATTATTTTCTGGCTTAAATGAGCGCTGTATATTGGCGCTATGATGACGCATCTACCGATCACTGTTTCAGGTAAAACCTTGAAAAGCGAGCCAGTCTTCTACCGGAGTAGGCAGCATTTACCCAGCATCGACGCAAGATTTTAAGCACTGTAACCGCAAATAACCATTCCACAATTTTTCTGCAATGGAAGAAGTCAAGGTGGGAGCCACATCACAGCAAAGGGACCCTTGACGATCGTAGAATCGTTCTTCGAGACGTCTTTCCATGCCCAAATTAAACTTGTCCTATGCTAGTTCCCCATTTCTCTCCTATGTCTCCCCAGAGCGTCACCACCAAGGGGGTCATACCCGTTTATTACAAGTAAAACATTTTCAACAACCCAGGACGTTAGGCAAAGACAGCTTTGGCCTAAAGGTCACGTTGTGGAAGCAGTTGTCTGAAGCAATGTTATTTATATTGCACCTGCTTTAACTTGGATTTAAAATCCCCATTAAGCAAGGAAACGCTTCCTTATTTCAACGGCAATCCATACGCATATATACCGCATTTTCCAGTCTATAACACGCACTTCTGTGTAAGTCGCACCTCTCTCAAAACGGCAGTTTCTTCTGAAAAAACAAACAATGGCCTATATAAGTCGCACCGCTGTACAAGATGCACCTATTCACTCGGTAAGCTATTTAAAAAATCATCGCCCCTTCCTGTCCGTGAAGATGGTCGAACAGCGGAGGTGTGTTAGTTACAGCGAGTGTTACATCATGCATGTCAAACTTCACAAGCAGTCTACGTTGTAAATATTTTGTTTCACCATTTTTTCATGCAATTGTCCCTTTAGCATGCTTCGGGTGGTTAGCAAGCTTCAGGAGTGCTTTTTTTTTTTGCTTGCGGCTCTCCCAGTCTCGTTTTCTTTTCTTTCTTTTTTGCGCATGAAGTTTCTGCCTGGGTGGTGATTCACATGGCCCAAGTTCGGGGTCGTCCCTACGACCACGAGCCCGTTCACGAGCCAACACTCGCTCATGCTCGCGGTAGGCAGCTTCTTCCTGGGGAGTACGCGCTACTTCTGGTCTTCGCATAGCTGTAGCTGCGATTGAATGTGTGGAACTACTAATCCAAAGCTCCGTATATTGCAACAATACATTGATTTGGGTGAGTTGGTTCATCTTGACAGTTTCCATAAAATCGTGCCAAAGACAAAGACGAAGGAACACCTACGACAGGACTGGTGCTACTTCCAAGTGGCGTTTATTACAAACGGTCATGTATTTAAGCTCTGCGCAACAGGTACATCATGCAGACATCGTCATACACACAAAATATTGTAAATGAGTCAGATCACACGCCACGATCGCATGCTCAAACAGTTCATGTGCCTAGATATCTCGAAAGAAACGTATCTTTTCTTCTCGCAAAACCATACGGACAGCTGAGGCATTTCTCGCCTGTTTTCCTTATAAAACATGCTTCAACTATTTCGCGTTCTGTTTTTGTGTTTTCTTTCCTCGGGAACGTTGTGTCACCACACACCAAACGCCAGTTGGAAATTGCGCCAGCCTTGTCGTATGTGTTCCTTCGCCTTCGTCCTTAGCGCGTTTTCATGAAAACTCCGTATATTGGGCTCGAGGCCCACCACTCGAGATGCGGGCACCGCAATGGTTTTGACGATTGGCTGGATTTAGTTGACGATTGACGCGGTTGCCGGCACTCCTAGTATCACGTTTTATTCGCCGGGCACTGTTCGTTAGCCGCAAACCGTCAGCATAACATTTGCTTCTTTTGCGGCAGGGGGGAATGAATCGTTGATAAATTCCATGCTGAACGGGCTCGATCGCTGAAAATGCACCGTGTGACAACCGTACAAGTATCGCCTATAAAATAGCATTCTCACAGGGGGATAGGGGTCACTCCAACCCGTGACCGCAGTAAAAAATAAAAAATAAAACGTATATCAGTCGCAGCGTTCTATGGATGCAACGACGAAACATTCAGAAAAACACCTCGCGTTTATTTATTTATTTATTTATTCGGTATACCTACATCGCCTGTACGGCATTATCGTATGGGGGTTAAAATACAGGTGGTCACAATGGAAACATATTCACCAACATCAAAAGAATACATCAGTAAATAGAACATAGTTTAAGCACTGAAATTCGCAAAAGCGGAATAGAAACTAACGAAGTACAAAACAAAGTGAGTGACAAAGTACCTAACTAACAAAACAGAAAAAAAGTTGCGTATGTGCAGAGATGAATGACAGAACAATCAAAGAATATGACTCTCAATAGCATTTTCAAAACTAGAAGCTGCCATCACCTCATTAGGGAGCTCATTCCAATCGCTAATCGTGTTAGGAAAAAATGAATACTTAAACACATTGGTACGGCACTGATAAGCTCTAATTTTGTTAGCGTGGTCTCTCCTAGATGAAACGTAATGCGGCTCCTTGATGAACAGTGTTTTCTCGATACCAGTTTTACTTTTATATATATTGTAAAGGAATTTCAATCTTAGGATTTTCCTGCGTGAAGAAAGAGTTTTCCAACCCAACCCTTCCCTTATTCTGGATCCTCTGGTAGTAAAATTATAATTTCCTGTTACGAAGCGTGCTGCTTGCTTTTGGACGCGTTTTATTTTTTCTGTGAGGTTTTTAGTGTATGGATCCCAGATAACGCATGCATATTCTAGAATAGGCCTGATGTTTGTTAAATACAAGGTTGCCTTCAGTGATGAAGGAGAATGCTTAAAATTTCGTCGGAAAAAGTGAAGAAGACGGTAAGCTTTCGCGCTAATTGAGTTAACATGATTAGTCCAGTCAAGCGTTTCAGAAAACGTAACTCCGAGGTACTGAACATCCTTAGCGGTACTGAGTGCAATATTATTTAGGCAATAGGAACTGGGGAATTTTTTCTTTTTCTTTGTAAACTGCACATGGTAGCATTTACCAGTATTCAGAGTCATCTGCCACCGCTTGCACCAAATAGAAACTTTTTCAAGGTCGTCCTGTAAGACAGACATATCGGCATAACTTTTCACTGCACGATACATGACGCAGTCGTCGGCATACAGTCTAACTGTTGAATTAAGGCCTACTACTAAATCATTAATATAAACTAGGAACAAAAGAGGCCCAAGCACAGAGCCTTGAGGCACTCCCGATAGCACGTGCATTGGAGCCGAGTTTACCCCATTAAGAACAACTTGCTGTTTGCGCAGGTGTAAATAATCCTTTATCCAGCCAAAAATATGTTCAGGAAGGCCTAGGAATGATAATTTTAAGCAAAGTAGATTGTGCGGGACGACATCAAATGCTTTCCGCAGATCAAGAAAGAGTGCATCTATCTGTTCACCGTGGTCCAGGCCGAGTGCAATGTCATGAGTGAATTCGGCTAGTTGTGTTACGCACGAAAAACCAGAGCGGAACCCATGCTGAGCCGAAGTGAAAAAGTTATTTGTTTGAAAATGTTTCATCAGATTAGAGTACAGGACATGTTCGAGAGTCTTACAGCAAACGGAAGTTAAAGATATCGGCCTGTAATTGCCTACGTGTGTACGATCACCTTCTTTAAATATCGGAGTCACGTTGGCTGTCTTCCAATCTTCGGGCAGTTTTTGATTATCTAGTGACTTGTTGAATAATATTACTAACAAAGGCGCTATCTGTCTCGAACATTGTTTCAAAACATGATTAGAAATTCCATCGGGTCCATGAGCTGAATGCAGGTTTAGGTTAAACAACAAAGCCTCCACTCCTTCCTTGCTCACGGCAACGCTTTCCATTTCCGGTAATGGTGTCGGTGTGTAAGAAATAGCAATGCTACATGGCTTTGTAAAAACTGAATGAAAATACTTGTTGAATACTTCTGCTTTTCCTTTGTCCTCTTTAATTAGGTTACCATCATTTGTGATGGCCGGGATGCCAGTGTCATCCTTCTTGTTGCTCTTAATATACCGCCAGACCTCTTTGGGATTTGTTTTTAGTTTATCTGCTAAGGCTTGTAGATATACATCCTTCGCAACCTTCAATTCGCTTTTAAGTTTTGTGCTGATATCCCTTAGCTTTTTGTACATGCCTGGGTTTTTAGTTTTGCAATATATTTTGTAAGTTCGGGATTTTTTCTGAATTGATGAACGTAAATCCTTATTAATCCAGGGTTTATCCTTGCGGCGCTTAGTCGAAACCACCTTAGACCGAACAAAATCTGAGGTCAATGAAAGCAGTTTATCCCTGAATATGACCCACAGACTGTCGATGCTACTAAATGAACTGTAATGCGCAAATATAGGCAGGAAATCATTTAAGTCATTAGAAATAGCCTCATAATTACCCCTTTCATAAAAGAATACCTTTTTTGGCCGCATTTTGGTAAATTCTATTTTTCTGCAACAAATAGTACCTGCAACTACTTCATGGTCACTAATCCCTGGTACTGGTACAATGAAGTCTATGATATCTTTATGGTTACTAAAGACCAAGTCTAACACATTTCCGTCTGTACATCCAAAACGAGTAGGAAAATCAACGAACTGGAAGAGCCCATAGGTCATTATTAGCTCACACAGTGCAGACTGAAGCAATGACCTATTATTCTGTACAGGACATAGGTCACGCCATTCAACATCTGGCATGGTAAAATCACCACCAAGAATTATCGTTTCAGATGACAGGACTGAGAGTGACCTTGAAAGGCTGATAAATGGTTCAACAGTGTTCAAATTTGGTGGTCTGTAGAAAGAACCGACAATAAGGGCGTTCCCATCTGAAAAGCATAGTCTGCACCATACAGACTCTGAGGTATCGTCAGCTGGAAGAAATGGTGCACTTTCAATTGTGTCCCGAACTAGAACAAACACCCCCCCTCCCCGCGCATTTCGGTCCTTTCTATATGCAGCATAGTCTGATGGAAATACCTCAGAATCCGCAATGTCAGAGTCTAGCCAGGATTCGGTGGCGATAACAATGTCAGGCTTTGATATCGATAGAAGGCCTGCAAAATCATTACTTTTATTCTTTAGGCTTCGACAGTTTACGACAATAAAAGAAAGTTGTTCGGGTCTATTTCTAGTAAATTGGGAAGAAGGCTGTGTTGTTTGCTATTGCGTACATTCTCGAACAGAACCACTAGAGCCATCAAAAATATATGTTTTCCCACCCATCACCAGCTTGTTATACCTAAGCGTGTACTTCGCAATATACACACCGTAATATATATATATATATATATATATATATATATATATATATATACATATATATATATATTGTTACGGGAAGGAATAAGCGTGCGTCTATTTACAGATGGCTTTTAATGGCTGAGCCAGCAAGCGTAGAGCAGCGATAATGCTACACTCTTCTTCGTCGTCTCCAAGGCCACCATCATCGTCCTCCTTTTCCCACATTACCGACTGTGACATCACCCCCGTCGGAAAAAAGCACCTTATTGGTGCGGCTCATCGGTCTGAGAAAGGTAGGGTTTGAGGCGGCTGACGTAGATGATGTCAGAGAGAGGTGAAGGCACCGTGGCATCCAGCGGAGACACTTCATATGTGACAGGGGTCACCTGACGAAGGATGCGGTAAGGGCCATAGTACCGCGAGAGGAATTTCTCCGAAAGACCAACCCGCCGAGTTGGATACCAGACTATCACAAGAGCAGCTGGTTCGTAGTGCACGTCGTGATGGCGCTGGTCGTAACGGCACTTCTGGCGTGTCTGTCAAGCAGAAAGACGAATGCGGGCCATCTGGCGTGCTTGGGTTGCTGTGGCTATGACATCCCGAGCGTACTCTGTCGGCGAGTCGAGTGTGGTCGAAAGGAGAGTCTCGAAAGGCAAAGTCGGCTCACGGCCGAAGAGGAGATAGAAGGGTGAATAGCCAGCTGTGTCGTGGCGCGAGGAATTGTAGGCGAACGTGACAAATAGTAGAGCAATGTCTCAGTCGCGATGATCGGAGGAAACATACATTGCTAACATGTCAGTTAATGTTAGGTTCAGGCGTTCGGTAAGACCGTTAGTTTGAGGATGGTAAGCGGTAGTAAGTTTGTGTTTAATAGCACATGTTCGAAGTAGGTTGTCTATGACTTTGACAAGAAAGTATCTGCCGCGATCGGTTAGAAGTTGACGAGGTGCACCGTGGTGCAAGATAACGTCGTCAAGCAAGAAATCAGCGACGTCTGTGGCACAGCTGGTCGGCGGGGCTCTGGTAATGGCATAGCGAGTTGTATAGTCCGTAGCGACGGCAATCCAGCTATTTCCCTCATTTGATATAGGGAATGGTCCGAGAAGGTCAGCGCCAACGCGAAAGAAAGGGTCGGCCGGTATATCAAAGGCTGCAGCAGTCCGGTGGGAAGCACACCTGGTCTTTTAAAAAATTAAATTATGGGGTTTTACGTGCCAAAACCACTTTCTGATTATGAGGCACGCCGTAGTGGGGGACTCCGGAAATTTCGACCACCTGGGGTTCTTTATCGTGCACCTAAATCTAAGTACACGGGTGTTTTCGGATTTCGCCCCCATCGAAATGCGGCCGCCGTGGCCGGGATTCGATCCCGCGACCTCGTGCTGAGCAGCCTAACACCATAGCCACTGAGCAACCACGGCGGGTACACCTGGTCTTTTCCGGCGTGGATACGACTCGCACGCGGCAACATAGCGCCGGACGGAGCGGTTGAGACGGGGCCAAAAAAACGGTCGCCGAATTCGGTCATAAGTCCGCGTGACGCCAAGGTGTCCAGCGGTGGGAACGTCGTGCAGTTGCTGCAGTACAATCTGCCGCAGATGTGATGGAATGACGGTTAGGAGCTCGGGCCCGTCGGGGCGCACGTTGCGGCGATACAGGATGTCATATTGTAGTACGAACATGTGAAGGGATGGGTCAGACGCATCAGAGAGCGGGCGTTCGATAATGGGGCGTAACGACTCATCGCGTCGTTGTTCAGCGCCAATATCTTGCAAGGCAGAGAGCGAAAGAACGCAGATCGCTGCGACATCCACTAAACCGTCCGGTACATCGACAGGATGACGAGACAGGCAGTCGGCGTCCTGATGTAGACGACCCAACTTGTAGACCACAGTGTATGTGTATTCCTGTAGCCGTAGGGCCCAGCGACCGAGGCGTCCGGTGAACAGGGGCAGAGGTAGCAGACGAAGCAAAGTCAGGACGGCTGGCGGAGCAGATAGACGGAAGGTCCACCTTGGCAAGTTCTTGGCGAATTACCCACTGAATGAGAGACACAAGCAGCCGGGAATCGTCAAAGCACTGCGTCACTGCCGTGGCAGGAGACGCTGCTTCGATTTCTCGCCGAACGATACGTACGACGTTCTCGCAGGAGGTGGGCTGACGCGGTGGACAAACGTCTTCGGACGTCGATGAAGCTGCGATATTAGGCAGACGCGTAAACTGCGCGTAAACTGTTGAACTATGCGGCGACTCTTCGCGTCTTAAAAGTGCGGCGACATTCGTTAACGATTTCATTGACCGTCGTTACGTTCTTGTAAACAATCAGGTTAAACTCGTCCTCCGCGATGCCTTTTAAAACGTGGCTGACCTTGTCTACATCTGCCATATTGTTATCCACTTTGCAGTAAAGGGTGAGGACGTCCTGGATATACGCCACGTAAGAGTCAGTGGACGTCTGTACACGGGTTCCACGGTCCTTCTTCGCAGCACGTTGGCGGCCGACGGGCTTGCCGAACAAATATCTAAGCTTCTGCTTGCACTAGGTCCCAACTCGTAATCTCTTCTTCGTGTGTTTCGAACCAGACCCGTGCCGTTTTCTTGAGGTAGAATATTACATTGGCCAGCATAAGCGTGTTATCCCACCTGTTGTGTGCGCTGACCCGTTCGTAGTTCTGCAACCAGTCATCGACGTAAATGTTGTCGATCCCGGAAAACATAGCAGGGTCGCGAGGCTGGGCCAGGATGGCTGTCGGTGGGGACGACGGGGCCGTGGTTGAACTCTCTCCTTCGGATGACATGGCGGCCAGGTTGCGTCCGCTGTGGAGCTCCGTCTTGCGCAAGTGATTACCCAGCGCCTCCACCAAAGATGTTACGGGAAGGAAAAAGCATGCGTCTATTTACAGATGGCTTTTAATGACTGAGCCAGAAAGCGTAGAGCAGCGATAATGCTACACTCTTCTTCGTCGTCGCCAAGGCCACCGTCAGCGTCCTCCTTTTCCCACATTGGCGACTGTGACAATATATATATATATATATATATATATATATATATATATATATTCATTCGAAGCCACCAAACAGACACCAAGGAGTAGGCATGGGACATTTACTTCCTCAATGAATTAAAGAAATAATAAATTAATGAGATTGAAAGTGGATCAGGTAATCGTAATGCCTGCGGCAGAAAAGATATTCCACATGCGCCGCCAAGGTTTGTGAGTGTTGGCGCTGGCTAACACCCCCAGAGTTAGTTCTAACAGTAACACATAAATGCCCCTGAAAGTGGATGGCGAAACGGCGCCGCGGTAGCTCAATTGGTAGAGCATCGCATACGTAATGCGAAGACGTGGGATCGTTCCCCACCTGCGGCAAGTTGTTTTTATTGCGAAGCAATACTACTTCAGGTCGCACTTCAGCCCGTTCCGTGGCGAGGCGGTGGTAGGCACCATTGACCTTTAGCGTGACCTCGCTGCGTGACGTCACACCACGTGACCTAGAGTGACGTCACACCAGCTGTGTAAAAACGGGGCCCCATCTCACGCCGTCGCGAGGCGAGGCGGTAGCCACCAACGGCGGCCTAACTCCCGCTCCTCTCACCAGGGGCGCTACGGTAAGAGTGGGCATAACTTACGACGCGGAGAAAATGGAGTGTTACGGCACCGTCGGCCAATCGATACTGGAAGATTTTGTAATGGGCACGCTGGTGAGGGAAATGTTTGTCGGCATACACGGATTCAACGGATGACTTCCTCTTAGATGATTCACTGTAAGCCGTAACACTAGCATAACCCAAGACTACCACCAGCCATACTACCAGCTGACACACTATTGCTTCGCAATCACCAGGCTTAACCAAGCTAAGCCACGGCCGTTTTTTTTTCATCCACCTTCATTTCCATGAATTTATCATTTCTTTAATTTAATTAGTAAGTACAAGTAATATCCCCTGTTTTTTTCCTTGATGTAATTGTTTGTTGGCTTATGATGCCATTCTTAATATCGGCCCTGTGTCGCTTATGTATATATATATATATATATATATATATATATATATATATATATATATATATATATATATATATATCCACAGTCTAGCCCGGTTATAACGAAGGGATTTCAATTTCCCATTTTGGCATTTGCAATACATTTTGGGTCCTGTTCTATGAAGTAAATAAGAGCGCGTCAGCGGATATAACGAAGAGATTTAATACCAAGCGAAAAATAATCTGTCACTCAACACATTTTTGCGTCCTTGAGGCGATTTCTTGCGCGAAAATAAGAGCAAAATTCGGCTGACGGCGTCCTTTCGTGCGTCGTCTGCTCTCCCGCGAAGCAAAAGGTTGCTTCACTGCATCGCATGGCACGCCGCTCTCGTGTTGCACCGTCCTTGAACGGCGTCACTGCGTAGAGCGGTAGAGCACGCCGCGCAGGGGAAAAATGCAAAAAAAGAAAAGAGACGTTTTTTGTTTTGTTTTTTGATGACGTCGCTTAGAGCGGCCGTCTTGGCCAATCGCGGTTTTCTATTTCTCCCGGTCAGTCGGCGCCACGGCTAGACTGCAGTCTGCAGGAGGTGTGGCAGCGCGCGCTTTGTTTTATGTCGGTGCCGCGGTGCGCAAGGCAGGGAGAAAGCGCGACAGCATTGTGCATGTTGGAAGCGTGGCTCATTTTCATCGTTTTCGCGGATCGTTGTACGCTGTTTATTAAGACAGAGTTATTCGACTTGATCTAGCTGGTGAACGGACAACTGAGCGCAGTGTCGCACTGTTCCAGGTTGGGAGCACGGCGAACGCTAGTGAGATCGCGCGTGACGCCATTGTCACTTGTTTTCTGCCCGCATTGACGCCCGCATTGAAGCCATCACGGTTTCCTGTCTTGTTCCGCTCCTTTTTGTATTTCGTAACCACTTCGCCTCGGCGGACCTACTTAGCTGTCCCCTTTCTCGGAACTGACTTCATTTCTCCGCAATGTCGAGCCTCGCGAGCCCCAGCACTTTGACGGGGAAGGGAAAGGTGCTGTCTTTGAAGAAGAAGCGCGCCATTTTGGACGAAGTGCGTCGAAACGTCAAGAAGAGTGCTATCGCACGGAAGTTTGACATTGCACAGTCCACGCTTTCAACAATAATCAAGAATAGTAGCAAGATCGACGCCGTTCTCGACGCCGACGTTGGCAGCAGGGACCGAAAGAGGATCCGATGCGCCACTTACGGCGACGTAGAGGCCGCGCTTTACAAGTGGTTCGTGGACGTGCGATCGAAGAACATCCCGCTCAGTGGACCCATCATTCTGGCGAAGGCCAAGGACTTGGGCTTCACTCTCGGCCACGAAGACTTCCAGCAAGGAAATGGGTGGCTCCAGAGTTTCAAGGACAGGCACAACATCACATGTAAAAACATCGTCGGGGAGGCCGCGTCTGTTGACCAGGGATCGCTCCAGCAGTGGATGGCCAAGCACCGCGGTCGTATCCTTGCGTACTCCGACAGGGACATCTACAATGCAGATGAAACTGGACTATATTTCCAACTGCTGCCATCGAACACTCTCGCGGCCAAGACAGACAAGTGCGTGGGAAGAAAAGACGGCAAAAATCGTGTCACCGTGCTAATCTGCGCGAACATGGATGGTTCGGACAAGCGAGACCTGTTGTTCATTGGAAAGGCCAAGAAACAACGCGGTTTCGCCAAGGTGCTGTCTATGCCAGTGACGTATGTGAACAATAAGATGGCATGGATGACGCGAGACATTTTTGGCAAGTGGCTCGCCGATTTCGACAAGGAGATGGTCCGAAAGAAGCGCAATGTGCTGATGTTGCTTGACAACTGCAGTGCGCATCACGTGAACGCACACTTGAGTGCTGTAGAGGTTTCGTTCCTGCCCCCAAACACTACCGCGAAGCTGCAGCCCATGGACAGGGGGTTATTGCCAACTTTAAGGTCCACTACCGGCGCTGAGTGATCGAGCGCCTCCTGATTGATGTTCACACTGCCGACAACGTGGCCGGCATGAAGGTGCCTTTGGTAAAGGCGATTTTCTTCGCAAGCGGAGCCTGGAGGGATGTGAAGCACCTGACCATCGCCCACTGCTTCGAAAAAGCCGGCTTCTCCCGAAGCAGCAGCGCGGAGGCGGCGCCTGCTGGGGACGAAGCTACCGCGATTGACGTCGCTGCAACCGTTGATGCTGCCGCCGCGACGGCCTGCTTGGAGCAGCTTTTGGATTCCGCTAGCGACTTGAACCTTGTGCCTGCGGGTCTAAGCCACATGGACTTCGTTTTCGCCGACGAAGACCTTGTTGCCACAGAGGACTTCACGACTGAAGAAGTTGCCGGGAGTGTCATGGAAGAGACCTTGGCGGACAGCGCCTCTGACAGCGAATGCGACGATGCTAGTTGTGCCCCTAAGCCGGTCACCTCCGCAGTGGTCATCGCAGCTGTTGACACGCTACGGATGTACCTCGGGAGTCCGGAGTTCGACCAGATCTTTGGTCCGCAGTTGGATGGTATGGAAGCCGCAATCCTGAAGTCCGCACTCGCGAACCGTGTTCAGGCGACGCTGGACCACTTCTTTCAGCGGCAATAAATCGGTATGCCCATGTTTGCATTTTTTTTCATAGTCCACATATTACGAAATAGCGGATATAGCAAAGTGATTTCTGATTCCCGCCGACTTCGTTATAACCGGGCTAGACTGTATCATTACAAACCTAATTCCTTTCTAAATAATAATGAAACTCGAAGGGTACTCTTCATTAATGTAACATTAGCAGTGTGATGGTAGTACGCTAGGATGAAACGAACAGAGCGATATTGTACTGATTCGATTTTGTTAATTAACGTGATCTGATGAGGATCCCAAACGGATGAGGCATATTCTAATTTTGGGCGGACCTAAGTTGTGTACAACAGGCGTTTTAATGAAACAGGCGCAAGCGAAAATTAGCTTTAGGTATTAGATATTGTACATGCTGCTTCCAAGAAAGCGCGTTGGTTATATGAACGCCAAGCTAACGGTAGCACGTAACGGATTGAAGGGAGCAGTCATTCAGCGCGTAGATAGGGCATGCGGCGTTAGTACGAGAAATGCGAATAGATTCACATTTATTAATGTTGAGCTTCATGCACCAAGTGAGGCACCAGTTATGTTATTTAAATCAGATTGAAGGGCAGTTATATCAGAGACATTAGTTATTTTTTATATAAAACACAGTCGTCAGCGAATAAAGCAATTTATGAGGAAATGTTATCAGGTAAATCGATAATAAATATTAAAAATAAAAGAGGACCAGCGACAGACCCTTGTGGAACACCGGATTCAACTGGAGCCACGTTAGATGTGGACTCAGTAGCTACAACAAATTGAGAACGAGACGAAAGGAATGATTGGATCCAGCTAAGTACTCCCTGGTCAATGTTTAGTGCGCTTAGTTTGTGGAGGAGCAAGACATGTTTAACCTTGTCAAAAGCTTTCGAAAAATCCCAAAATATGCGATTAGTCAAAAAACCGCTATCAATGTCTACATGTAAGTTAGTAGTAGAAGTTACCAGCTGAGTCTCACAAGAAGAGAATTTGTGAAAGCCAGAACAAACTCGTTTTTTCACGAAAGTTGACAAGGTTGACAAGGGGATGCAGCGGTGGCGTAGAGGTAGAACACCCGCCTCGCGTGCAAGAGGTCCGTGGTTCGAATCCCGGTGCCGCGCAATTTTCCACCGGATTAAAAAAAAAAAAAAAAAAAAAATCCGCGTGTTGATAAAATTGCGTAAACAGGCCTGGAGTGTGGCCTGATCCCGGTGACCAGAACCGGTAACGCACTCCCTCACCAGAGCAGGATTGGCCACCCTGGTGCAGTAATTGGCCACAACCTCCTATATGAACACACCAATCAAACCCCGGCCCTCAGTCCCCAGCAGCTGCGAAGCAACTGACCACGGCGGCGGTCAGACCTGCGACGCTGCAGAGGGTGCTAAGAATCCCTGGCTCCGGACAGGCCGCCATTGGAATATGAACCTGGCAACGTTTAACGCTAGAACGTTATCTAGTGAGGCGAGTCTAGCAGTGCTACTGGAAGAATTAGAGGGCAGTAAATGGGATATAATAGGGCTCAGTGAAGTTAGGAGGCCAAAAGAAGCATATACAGTGCTCAGAAGCGGGCACGTCCTGTGCTACCGGGGCTTAGCGGAGAGACGAGAACTAGGAGTCGGATTCCTGATTAATAAGAATATAGCTGGTAACATACAGGAATTCTATAGCATTAACGAGAGGGTGGCATGTCTTGTTCTGAAACTTAATAAGAGGTACAAAATGAAGGTTGTACAGGTCTACGCCCCTACATCCAGTCATGATGACCAGGAAGTCGAAAGCTTCTATGAAGACGTGGAATCGGCGATGGGTAGAGTGAAAACAAAATACACTATACTGATGGGCGATTTCAATGCCAAAGTAGGCAAGAAGCAGGCTGGAGACAAGGCAGTGGGGGAATACGGCATAGGCACTAGGAATAGCAGGGGAGAGTTACTAGTAGAGTTTGCGGAACAGAATAATATGCGGATAATGAATACCTTCTTCCGTAAGCGGGATAGCCGAAAGTGGACGTGGAGGAGCCCGAACGGCGAGACTAGAAATGAAATAGACTTCATACTCTGCGCTAACCCTGGCATCATACAAGATGTGGACGTGCTTGGTAAGGTGCGCTGCAGTGACCACAGGATGGTAAGAACTCGAATTAGCCTAGACTTGAGGAGGGAACGGAAGAAACTGCTACATAAGAAGCCGATCAATGAGTTAGCGGTAAGAGGGAAAATAGAGGACTTCCAGATCAAGCTACAGAACAGGTATTCGGCTTTAACTCAGGAAGAGGAAATTAGTGTTGAAGCAATGAACGACAATCTTGTGGGCATCATTAAGGAATGTGCAATAGAAGTCGGCGGTAACTCTGTTAGACAGGATACCAGTAAGCTGTCGCAGGAGACGAAAGATCTGATCAAGAAACGCCAATGTATGAAAGCCTCTAACCCTACAGCCAGAATAGAACTGGCAGAACTTTCGAAGTTAATCAACAAGCGTAAGACAGCTGACATAAGGAAGTATAATATGGATAGAATTGAACAAGCTCTCAGGAACGGAGGAAGCCTAAAAGCAGAGAAGAAGAAACTAGGAATTGGCAAGAATCAGATGTATGCGTTAAGAGACAAAGCCGGCAATATCATTACTAATATGGATGAGATAGTTCAGGTGGCTGAGGAGTTCTATAGAGATTTATACAGTACGAGTGGAACCCACGATGATAATAGCAGAGAGAATAGTCTAGAGGAATTCGAAATCCCACAAGTAACGCCGGAAGAAGTAAGGAAAGCCTTGGGAGCTATGCAAAGGGGGAAGGCAGCTGGGGAGGATCAGGTAACAGCAGATTTGTTGAAGGACGGTGGGCAGATTGTTCTAGAAAAACTGGCCACCCTGTATACACAATGCCTCATGACCTCGAGCGTACCGGAATCTTGGAAGAACGCTAACATAATCCTAATCCATAAGAAAGGGGACGCCAAAGACTTGAAAAATTATAGACCGATCAGCTTACTGTCCGTTGCCTACAAAGTATTTACTAAGGTAATTGCAAATAGAATCAGGAACACCTTAGACTTCCGTCAACCAAAGGACCAGGCAGGATTCCGTAAAGGCTACTCAACAATAGATCATATTCACACTATCAATCAGGTGATAGAGAAATGTGCGGAATATAACCAACCACTATATGTAGCTTTCATTGATTATGAGAAAGCGTTTGATTCAGTAGAAACCTCAGCAGTCATGGAGGCATTGCGGAATCAGGGTGTAGACGAGCCGTACGTAAAAATACTGAAAGATATCTATAGCGGCTCCACAGCCACTGTAGTCCTCCATAAAGAAAGCAACAAAATCCCTATAAAGAAAGGCGTCAGGCAGGGAGATACGATCTCTCCAATGCTATTCACAGCATGTTTACAGGAGGTATTCAGAGACCTGGATTGGGAAGAATTGGGGATAAGAGTAAATGGAGAATACCTTAGTAACTTGCGCTTCGCTGATGATATTGCCTTGCTTAGTAACTCAGGGGACCAACTGCAATGCATGCTCACTGACCTGGAGAGGCAGAGCAGAAGGGTGGGACTAAAAATTAATCTGCAGAAAACTAAAGTAATGTTTAACAGTCTCGGAAGGGAACAGCAGTTTACGATAGGTAGCGAGGCACTGGAAGTGGTAAGGCAATACATCTACTTAGGACAGGTAGTGACTGCTGATCCGGATCATCAGAGTGAAATAATCAGAAGAATAAGCATGGGCTGGGGTGCGTTTGGCAGGCATTCTGAGATCATGAACAGCAGGTTGCCATTATCCCTCAAGAGAAAAGTTTATAACAGCTGTGTCTTACCAGTACTCACGTACGGGGCAGAAACCTGGAGGCTTACGAAAAGGGTTCTACTTAAATTGAGGACGACGCAACGGGCTATGGAAAGAAGAATGATAGGTGTAACATTAAGGGATAAGAAAAGAGCAGATTGGGTGAGGGAACAAACGCGCGTTAATGACATCTTAGTTGAAATCAAGAAAAAGAAATGGGCATGGGCAGGACATGTAATGAGGAGGGAAGATAACCGATGGTCATTAAGGGTTACGGACTGGATTCCGAGGGAAGGGAAGCGTAGCAGGGGGCGACAGAAAGTTAGGTGGGCAGATGAGATTAGGAAGTTTGGAGGGTCAACATGGCCACAATTAGCACATGACCGGGGCAATTGGAGAAGTATGGGAGAGGCCTTTGCCCTGCAGTGGGCGTAACCAGGCTGATGATGATGATGATGATGATGATGACAAGGTTAGAAAATATAATGTGCTCCATTATTTTGCCCGGTACTGGGGTAATCGATATGGGCATGTAGTTAAAAGGATCGTGAGTTTGGCCTGATTTGTGGATCGGAATAGCCTTTGCTGTTTTCCATTCATGAGGCAAAAATGAAGACAGGTACGACTGTGAAAAAAACGCTCTCTAAGATTATAGCCGAATACTCACTAACATTTTTATTAATTTCGTCGAGATGTCGTCTATTCCGCTAGGAGACTTAAGCTTCAGACTGTCTATTATTCTTTTTTTTTGCGCCAGTAGAGTTAGAAATTATGGAATCAATAGGTAAAATATTGCAGCGTGATAACCTTGGAAGTTCGTTATCATGTCTTGAAGGTGCGACAGCTTTTATAAGCACGTTATTTAGAATGGTAGCGCAGTGCTGCCGAGGTATAGGCCCGCCGGAAGACGTGCTAAGTGATATAATTTTTGATTCACTAGGTCTTACTACATTCCGCAAGCTTTTTGGATTACTTATAAGCATGTTCGGAAGGGTACTATTGAAAACAGAAAATTTAGTATTCTGTAACGCAGATGAATTGGCCGAGGCAGCTTCCTTGTAAGGAAACCATTTAGCCTGGCTTTGCGTCCGCTTGGTTGTGCAAAAAAGACGTTTTTTTCTGCTAGGTAGGCGTTTTAAAGATCTACTACACTACGAGGCATTGCTATTAGAAAAAACGCGCCTTTGTGGGATAAACTCGTTGACAAGATGGTGGATTTAAAAAAAAAAAAACATGTATTCCAGGTAGTATCCAGTGAACGGTCGGCGACGTTAGGCAGGTAATTATCAAGAAAGAGAGCAAGTTCACAGTTGATAGCGGTGAAGTTTCCGTATTTATAATCACGAATGGTTTTAATACTCTCTTGTGACGGCAGAATTGACGCCAGAATATTTTTGCAAAAGGAGAAAAAAGAAAAAGAGGAGACGTGTACAAGGTAATCCTGGAGTTACCAGATGTGATATGAAGTTGTGGAAGCACAGCAAACCCTCGTTAAAACGAGGTTATTGCAACCGGGAATGAGCTCAGTTATAAGCGCCATTATGTAAAAAGCGAGGAAGCTCTAGAACAGTCACAGTAGCGCGGCCCAAGCGCTCCAGTAGCGCGGTGGAGCTCGTTGAACGTCGCATTAAAACAAATCCGCTCTCGATAAGGGCGGAATGCCAGCGGCATAATTCTGTTGACGTCAGTGAGCCGATGCTTCGCCGGTGGCCTGTCTACGTGCTACGCAGAGTGCCCGCGCAGCTGCCGTCACGTAGTGGAGTGACCTTCGTAGCCCGTATTTTTTTTTTCTCTTCCGGCTGTTGCGAGAAAAAGTAAAGGGTCATCGCGTATGCTCGATGCACAAAGCGGTCCCTTGCGGGTTTCCTGGTGCGCGCTTTCGCTTCCCGTTTTCGATAAGGCCCGAGCTGTGAACAAATGCAGTCCCCTTGGTGATTCTATCGCCGCAGTATTGCACTGCGTGCGGACGTCCCTGAAGCGACCTGCTAACCTTGACAAGCTTTCCGAAGCAACAATGTGTATATAGAAGAAACACGCTGCATAAATTTATTACATTTCTCTTTGTCAAAAGGGTCTCTTTGTCAAACCGCTTCAATATGAGCGCGAACATCTTACCATCTGAAAATACAGTTGTGTTGCGAGCTGCCATATGCTGACCTTCGATCACCCAATTACCCTTTGCTGCTCAGCTTTGCGCACGTGAAACATACAATAAAATTTTTCACGCAGGTTTCCATTACGCAGTCGCGCTTTTCTTATTATTTTATTTTATTTATTTTTTCAGTGTTTTATTAATCCATTGTGTACACGTTTTAGTACTACCTGCCGACTGCCGAGCCTCGCACACAGGTAATGTTGCTTATGCGGGCTGGATATGTAACTGTGACCTGTATGCATGGAATAATAATAATAATAATAATAATAATAATAATAATAATAATAATAATAATAATATCTTCTTGCCGTTAACAGGTATACAGAGTTTTCAGGCCTGTCTGAGCCTAAAAGGGCTTTCGGGGCATGGCCCCGTAGATTTGGCAAGGCAATACATTAAAATAGCAAAATAATCAGATATCACCGAAAAGAACTGCGTTACGTAAAGTGCGTGCGACATTACTTTTGGCTGCGCAAATTTATTACAGCAGAACATAAAGCTCAAGCTTATTCAAAACCTAACCTAAAACGAACCAACAGACACACAAAATGCAAGAATTCAAATCTTTGAAACAATTTACACATAAATGCTACGTAAGGTAAGAAGGCAAAGCTAATGCGAATATGGAACAGGCTTAACCTACAGAGCATAGATTATCTTTTTCAGTGATATTTTCGAAATTGTTGTGAAAATATCCTCCGGTGGATTGTTAAACAGATTAGAAACGTACACACATCGCCGGGCCTCACTGTATGTTGTTGCGGAACGACGCACAGTGGAACACCAACCCAAATGGAGCACGCGCGCAGGGTTATGCTCAACCTTGAAATCCGGATCCCGAAAATGTGACGTAAGACCACCGTTTGAACAAACAACGAGCAGAATGAAGGAAAACCTACCGGGGTAAATATGTTTCGAGATAAAAGTAGAGGTGAATTATAACGCTACACATTGGAGCATGTTTTTTTTTTTTTTTTAAATAGCATCCACCCCGCTCTCCCAACGCGCAGAACAGAATGCGGAAATTGTGATGCCACACCTTAATATTCCATACGCGAGAGGCTGCACAATTGTTTCGTTTGATCGAAAAAGGAACTATACATTTACAGTGATAAAGTACCCAGGCAACACTTCGGAGTCTACTAGATACATATGCTAAACGACAGGTTTCAGGGAAAAAATACAGACATGTACTTTATTGACTGCACATACTCCACTGGAGTACAACTACATGGCGAACAAATGTTATTGCGCAAATAGGTATGTTCATCCATCGAGGTCACCTTCAAGAGATTTCTGAAACAAATCAGCTTTGTTTTTGAATTATTGATTACAAGAAAGGTTTTAAAAAACAAATTACGTTATAGATATCTTTTTGTAACATATTGAACGCCGATTTGTATCATGAATGCTTTGCTAATAGAACGGTCATCGGCGTGCTGAATAATTGTGCATTTTGAAACAGTGCACGTAAGGTCATTCATGAAAATAATAAACAGTAGCGGCACTATGATAGACCCTTGAGGGACTCCAGCTTTAATAGGCAAAATAGAGCTAGAGTGATTGCCTAATACTACTGTTTGCGATCTATTCGACAAATAACTTTCAAGGTTGTCATGAAATGGTCCCCGGAAGCTCAATAAATGTTATTTGCTCAATAGAATGTCGTGGTTAACTGTTTCAAAGGCTTTACTGGTATCTAGGACGAATGCAATGCTAAACAGATTTTGGTCGAACGCGGAAAGAATTTCACCAGACAAGGATTCTAAAAGCAAGGTAGAACCTTTACCAGCGATAAAACCAAACTGATGAGAGGACAAAATAGAGAACTTGTTAATGAAGGAAAGCATTATTTCCAAGTGAAACTTTTCTAACACTTGAGTCGGTATAGGCAAAATACATAAAGGCCTATAGTTTTCTATTACATCCTTCTTTCCTCCTTTGGGAAGCGGCTTGACTAAAGGAGTTTTTAGTCTTTCAGGGATAGAACAATTATCCAGAAACCCCTTAAGCATAAAAAGAAGAATGCCTGACAGCGTCTCAAGGTTTCTTTGGAGCGTGCGCGCTGAAAGGCCATCAAGACCAGGTGGTGTGTTCTGTCTGAAGCTGAAAACGAACCTACGTAAATCAAGTTCCACCAGCTTCAGCAGGAAGGCGGACGCAGATACAGATTTTCGGAGCATGCAGTCCAGCGCATTCCCTTGAGCTGCTCCGTAAGACGAACGAGCAAAATGACGGCTGAATTTATTAGCGGTTATTGCGGGGTAGTACCAAAAGGAATCAATGGCAAATCTCAAGTCTGATTTACCTCGAAGGTGGTTTATTAAAGACCAAGTCTTTGCCGGGTTTCTCAAGGACAGGTTAAATTGTTGTAAAAAATATTGCCGTTTTGCTGACTGAATAAGCGCCACTACCCTGTTTGTAGCTGCTGTGTACTCTGCGCGACGTGTTACATGTTGGGGGGAACGTTTCGAATGCTTCCACATCTCTTTCCGCTACAGCACGAATTACGTTAGCATTTATCCAGTTAGCATTTTTTAGGTGTTTCCTTGTTACAGTCTTCTTTTTGTCAAGTTTTCGAATATTTGTACTTGTTCACAAAAGCACTTGTAGACATGTGCAGCCTTTGAGTTCATTAATGCAGACCAATCAAACACCCTGATTAGGTCGTCCAGCTTACGCTGGTCTACTATCGAAATCTTGACAACGTTGTTAGGTCAGTCCTCTGCGCAAACACGCGCTACTCTTGGGGCTGACGACGCAAAGCGGCAAGCCACAATATATTGATCTACCAAACGTCGTTTTACGACACACGAATTTAAAGAATAATTCGAAGTACGAACCTAAATATGATTTATGCATGAATTGACTACATACCCATTTACCAGGTCTTCTCTCGTTGAAATGTTTATAGTATTTTCAATCCCCTGGGAGGCTAAAAGGGATAAGTAGTCCGCTACAACGCCCTTTGTGTGACGAAGAGCGTTTATCTTGAAATCTCCAACTAGGTGTATTTCATCCACCGGGCTGAATCCCTGCAGGAAGGCCTCCAATTATTTTAAAAAGCGACTGACACTATTTGGTGGAGGACGACAAAACGCGAATACAGATAGCAGGAATGGCCCCTGAGGCACTTTGATAGCAAAACATTCCGTAAAAGGGAATAAAACATCAATGTGTGACACGTCATACACGTTTTTGACAAAAATAGCAATCCCTCCTCCTCACCAATGTAATCGCGTCACAAAGTGCGATTGATAACCTTGCAGAACAAACGTATCCAGGCCTGTTTCTGCGACCTTATTCTCTGTAATATCCACAAAACTAAGTGTTGAAGTCACAATCATTTTAGATTCGTCCCATTATTTCCGTAAGCTTCTAATGTTAAGATTAATAATTATGAAGCCACTTTTAAACTTTGACTACAGCTGTGGCAGAAGGACTGAAAATCAGGAAGCTCTTGGCTGGTGCTCGCCATTATGCTAGACAATCTTTTGAACGTCTGCTAGCATGTTGATTAGAATCACAGCCGATTATTCATCTGTCCTTGCGAAAAATTTCCCGGGTTTCACCCAGGTGAACTTCTATCCCTTTTCTTTGGCTACTGTCCTTACTCGCCAAAGCAATTCTCGATATCGCTTGGTTAGATTTCTATTCAAAAATATTTTGGCAGTTAATTGAAAAGAACAAGATAACATTTGGTTATTTACATATAACAAAAGTTGAAGAGGTAAATATTGCGATGCAAAAAAACATGTACAGGAGGTTAATTTACTGTAGCTGCGTTAAGAAGTGTTTGAGCGTGCTTTTTGATGTCATGTTGAAAATTTCTTCTGGCAATTTGTTAAATATGTCAGGCACATAAGCACAGCGTCTGGCCGCGCCATACCTTGTGACTGAACGCGGAACTACATAACGGACATGTTTTCTATGCTCCCTTCGGCGGCACTTTTTTGTTTGAAAGCGGAATTCCAGAAATGTTTAACGACAACTGTTTCTATAAGTAAAGAATGGAAGTTCGGTAGACCAAGTTCACGGAAGATATTTGCAGATGTTACTATTGGGGAATTGTATGCAACATTTTTAAGAATGTTTTTTTTATAATCCGGTCTACCCTGCATCTCCAACGATCAGAACAAAAGCCAAAGAATGTAATGCCGTACCTCAACACACTGTAACCTAGTGCATGCGCTATAATCTTTTTTACAGACAAGGGTGCAATACCTTTGATATTAAACAACAGCCACGCTACTGACCTCAGTTTAGAACAAATAATTGATAAGTGATGCTGCCAAGATAAATTACTATCGAAATAGATTCTGAGATATTTCACACAATCCACGTATGGAATAGGCGCACATTTACAATGAACACAGTCTGACTCATGCAAGTTATAATAATAATAATAATAATAATAATAATAATAATAATAATAATAATAATAATAATAATAATAATAATAATAATAATAATTTTTATTGCACAAATGGAATACAGAGTACAAGGAACGGTCCTGTCAAAGCCAGCAGTGGCTTGTGGGACTTGGACCGGCAAAATCAGCGGACGAGCGTGCAATATTTACTTAACCATAGACATATAAAAAGACAATGCAGGAGGATTAACAGTTAGGAAGCTTAACACGAACAAGAAGCAAAACGTATAGAAAGAGTCAACAATCGACACCAAGAGGGTAAGATGTTCATGTTTTAGAAATGATAACTAGCATACTTTACAAATGTTGAAGCAACCATGTTACGGTGAACAAATCATGTTTTTCTATGCCTTTTTTGATGTGATGGAGAATGCCTCATTTGGCAAACCGTTCAGAATTTTCGGCACATAAACACAATGCCTAGCTTCGCCATATATTGTTGAGGATCTCCGAACTACAAAGCGAACAGTACTACGAAGGCTTCGGAGGGCTGCGTAACATATTTACAATCACTGAACCAAAAACGCCTTATCACCACAGTTTACGTAAACAGTCCAGAAGCATGGAAGGGCAAGCGCTGAGAAGATGTTAGCATTTGTGATTGAAGGAGTGTTGTACACTATGCTTTCTAGTATGTTTTTTAGCAAAGAATCAACACGGTTTTGCCATTGGAAGGGGCAGAAAGCAAAAACAGTATACCCATATCGAAGACTGCTGCAGACCAAGGCATGCGCAATAGCTTTCTTTTTTTTACTTGAAGCGGAACGATAGATTTAATGGGAAAGAATAACGACGCAGCGCTCCTAAGCTTACCGCAAATGTGTGATAGTTGACTATGCCACGACATAAAACTGTCGTGGAATATTCCCAGGCATTTTACCGAGTTCACGCAGTTAACCGGCACGCATCGGCAGGAATGACAGTTGCGACTGCGCAGGAAAATCGGTGCATTAATTACGGTTAGTTTTAAAGGGAATCTGAAGCAAACAAGTTGGGTTTTTGAGGCGGTAACTTTTAGACAATTATCAGCGAACCAAATCATCGTGTTGTCTACATTATTCTGAAGATTCGAGATAGCCATGTTGTACGAAAACTGTTTTGCCAGCAATACAGTGTCGTCAGCGTATTGAAATATAGAACATCTTGAAATAACCCGAGATGAATCATTTTATTTATTATTATTTTTTATTATGGGATTTTACGTTGCAAAACCACTTTATGATTATGAGGCACGCCGTAGGGGAGGACTCCGGAAATTTCGACCACCTGGGTTTCTTTAACGTGCACCTAAATCTAAGTACACGGGTGTTTTCGCATTTCGCCCCCATCGAAATGCGGCCGCCGTGGCCGGGATTCGATCCCGCGACCTCGTGCTCAGCAGCCCAACACCATAGCCACTGAGCAACCACGGCGGGTCCGAGATAAATCATTCATGAATATATTGAAAAGTAGAGGTGATAGAATGGAATCTTGAGGAACTCCGGCGTTCAGTGGAAGCTCACCACTTGCATTTATCGTTTTATCTAAGACAACCACTTGTGACCGTTCTGCGAGATAGTTCTTGAAGACATCGTAAAATTGACCCTTAAAACCACTGGAATATAATTTTTGTAATAAAATCATATGATGTAATGTATCGAAAGCTTTAGATATGTCCAAAAATAAAGGAACGCTTAACAAATTTTGATCAAGAACTGAAAACAGTTCATCTGAAAACTCCTCCAGAAGGGCTACCGTGCCACGACCAGTAACAAAACCAAGCTCACGAGTCGACAAAATTGAAAATTTTTCAACAAAAGATGGCATGGATTTTAAGAGAAAGTTTTCAATAATGCGAGAAAGTATGGGTAGTATAAAAATGGGTCGATAGTTTTTCATGTCATCCCTTTTCCATCCTTTAAAAAGCGGTTTAGCAATAGCGGTCTTAAGCTCTTTTGGGATAAGCACGGTGTCAAGAAAATTGTTCAGCATGAAGAGTAGTATGTCGGATAAGACTGTAAAGTTCCTTTGTAGCAGATTCGTTGATAAACTATCGATACCAGGAGACTTACTGCGCTTAAAGCTGAAAATAATTTCATGGAGTTCACTTTCTGAAATTCTAGGTATAAATATAAATTATGTGGCTTTACGTGCCAAAACCATTTTCTGATTATGAGGCACGCCGTAGTGGAGGACTCCGGAAATTTCGACCACCTAGGGCTCTTTAACGTGCACCTAAATCTAAGCACACGGGTGTTCTCGCTCCCATCGAAATGCACCCGCCGTAGCCGGGATTCGATCCCGCGACCTTGTGCTCAGCAGCTTAACACCATAGCCATTGAGCTACCACGGCGGGTGAAATCCTAGGTAGAAATGCGGACGCTGAAAGGGATTCGTTAAGCGTGTATTGGACGGTCTGACATGAACATGCGTTCTCAGAAGCCAGTGCAAACAAATAGTGGAATTTATCTGCGACCTCGACCGATTCGCCTGGAAAAAAAGAAATTGGGCACATGTTTGAGGCATTTTTGACACGAAGATAATTTATCAGTGACCATGTTTTTGGCGCATTCCTCGACAACTGTTGAAATTTTTCGAAAAAGCACTGGCGTTTTGTCTATCTTATCAAAGCCACCACCCTATTTCTTGCGGCCTTGTACTCAAGACGGACGTTCTTATTTTTTGGGGCATGCTTACACTGTTTCCAGAGTATGTCTCTGTAAGAAATGGCACGCATTATGACCGTGGTCAACCAATTATAATCCTTTCTACGTTTCTGTATTACAACGCGTTTAGAAATGTTTTGAAATTCTTTTATTTGGTCGCAAAAGATACTATACATATTCTGTGGTGAACTTGAATCAGTTATAGCCATCCAATTAAATGTGTCAATGAGGTTGTCCAAGACCCTCTGGTCGGTTATAGTGACGTAAATTGAGTTATTCGGTGTGGTGGTTCGACGAGCAGTTGGCATTGGAGAAGGTGGAGACGAACGACAAGCGAGGAGATAGCGATCAACGAAACGTTGCAAAATAACGCAAGAAGCGAAGGAGCAGTTAGGAGCGCGTGAAGCGATATGGTCTAAACATGAAATTGTTGTATGGCCATCAACTATTTCTTCCCCGGTGGGAGCGGTTATAGTATTAGCGATACTGTAGGAGGGGGGGGGGGGAGGACAAGAGGGACAAGTAATCGGATACAGAGCTTACTGTGGTAGATAGGGAACTTATATTTATGTCTCCCACTAAACATAATTCTTCCACTGAATTCCATGAGATGAACATTTCTTCGAGTTCTAGAAGAAAACGGGTAACACTGTTGCAAGGTGGCCGATACAGAGCTAGCAACCTTAAGCATCGAGTACCGCAAGATACCGTGAGCGCTACGCATTCCGCATGAACGAATTTCACGTCAATGGATGCAACGTCAAACGTATCTCTAATAAAGATAAGGATCCCTCCTCCTCGTCGGTGAGGCCGCGTCACAAAACGGCATTGATAGCCTGGCACTGAAAACGCATGCATGCGGACATCTGAAACGTTGATTTCTGTCAGAACATATACGTCAACAAATCGTATTCCCGATGTGGCAACTAGCCTAAATTCTTCCCAGTATTTTCGAAAGCTTCTGATATTAGTGTTTACGACAGTAAATTTATTCTCTGAGCTGTTACCAAATGTGTCCTTAAAAGACTTAAAGTTTGGGATCTGGTTGCAGGTGTTGGCCATAGTAGTTACATAATTTGATCCAAGTCTGCCGGTCTGGTTATTCGAAGAAGGGTCAAGTTTTCGGTCTGCTTCACATAAATCTTTCCACGCTTAATCGAAGCACACCTGTACTCATTTTGTTTTGCCCTAGTCCTTGCACGCCAGAATAAGTCTCGATTCAATCTTGTCAAGTTTCGTTGAAGAATATCGTTTCGCGCTTTCCAGGTTCGCAAAGATGTTGAAGCAAAGATGTTGAAGATCCCTAGAGGAAAATTATTACTGCTAAATAAATCAGGCAGTGACCTGAAAATAAGCTCAGGACAATCAGGACAAGCCAGTAAATAAGTTTGCTAAATAATATTGCTACTGGCGTGATGAAAGGAACAAAAATATCATTTGGTATAGTAGGAAATTATTCACACACATAACAGTGCAACACTCCTTATTTCTGTTAGTTATGTATGATTTCTATATAAAAAAAGATTAAATGAAATGCTGATGTATTACGTGCCAGCACTACGATAGGATTATGGGGCATACCTTAGTAAATGTGGCAAGAGAGCAGAAAGGGAAATAGCCTGAAAGGCACGATATGCTTCAGCTGCGCTACGAAGCATCGTTTAATGGAGGACACCAGATCAGGTGTGACCATGTAGTTTATTTCCTTTTCTTGGCATTTTAGGCCCCATAGTGTGCTGCCAGTGCGGCTACGAATTGAACCTGCCACACAGTGTTCATCAGCCGATCGTGGCGCGTGCAGCGAGCCAGAACAGTCACTCTCGGACCAGAGCTGCTCTTCCTGAATAATTGCATGTCACCGACTCCCCGAAGACAATCGCAGGTTGCTAACCTGTGAATTGTAAAAAAAAATAACGACTTATGCCCTCTGCTGCAAAGTTCTTTTTCATTTCATTGCACTTTACCAGTGATTTCCTTTTCCTATTGCTTTCCGCATTAACGCCCCAGACGTGACCGCCATCCGCAAACTTATTTTTGCCGTGAATGTGACGAGTGCGATGGCCACGTCCACGGAGTTTGCGTTCTTTTCCCGGGCATTGAACAGCTCGGCTGTAATTTGCTGTTCGGGCTGTGATGATGCCGCGGTTGCGCTCAGCTCGTGTGCGCTGGCCCGAGTCTATGACAGGGAAATCAACTCGAACGGAAATAAACGGAATTCAATGAAAAGGATTTACGTCCGTATAACTAGGTGAACACGTTGTTCAGGATCCGTATTGCCCAAACCATGGCCGACAGCATTACGTCAATCCTTAAAGTTAATTGGAACTGTTCCACTTAGTTTATTACCTAGCGTGATCTTTTGCACTTAACCTACCCTCTATAGCACGCTACCTTTTCGAAAGTTTCGTTTAAACTAATGCTCTCAGTACGCGGAAACCACCTGCTTCTTTTAAAATTTTTTTATCTATGCTCCGTTACGGGAGAGAGAGAGAGAGAGAGAGAGAGAAAGTCGTCTTAGGCTCCAAAGTGGTCGGCAATGCTGACGCAATATGCTACCGCGGGTGTGGAAAGGAGTGTACTGATCGTCCTCCGTGAGAGACGTTGCTCACAACCTGGTTGCCCCCTCTCCCTTTTAACATCATTTGCATGCACGCCGAGCACTTTGAGGATGGCGTAAGCTTACAGCCGCCGAACAGAAGAGCGGTGAGACGAATCACATGAAGCCGACAACGAGTTAATGTAATTTCCCTACCTTTAAGTGTGCAGAGAGCGTTAGCTATAGCGTCATTTCTTCCTCATCCCACCTGACTAGCTCCATCGACGTGGACTTTCGGGACTCCGATGGTCTTTCAGCTCCAAACTTCAGGTGACTGAATGCTTCATCATTGCTCTCAATTTCCTTTTGGCTTCGGGCTATCTGGCGCTCTTCCGCTTCATTTTAAAACAACTGTTCGCCTTTCGTCTCAACTCAGGGAGCACTTGTTTCTTTTTCATTATCATTACTCCAGCCCGGTATTGCCTGCTGTCTCTGCGCTTATAGTTCTTCAGCAAGCATTGTGCGTGTGTGTGTGTGTGTTTTTTTTTTTTATCCGGTACAAATCTTCTTTCTGCGCACGCAGCTGTGCCAGTGTTACCGCTCAGAAATATAATTTATTATCAATCTCACTACTACTTTTGTTAATTTCAGGTTGCACTCCGGAAGACTCGAAGCCAGCGTCAGTCGCTATTGGATTCGCGAGACCCATTAATACGCTGCCGCCATATCGTAAAGGTCGGTGAGGCCTTCTGCTAGTGTCCACTAACTTTCAGCGCGTTCCGCTATACATGACTGACTGACCAATATGTTGTGGATGCGCTAAATTTATCTGCCCTTGCTTGTTTGTTCGTTCGTTTGTTTTCGCTTCCTCTTAACCGCACTAAAAACGAACAACGTGCTGTCGTGACTGCGTTAACTCATCTTTACCAGTGGTTTCCATCCTCGTCTCTGTACATAACGCTGTATCTCACACACATCTTGTCAAAGGTAGAGGGAGACTGCTGGCCCACAAATGAGCGGAGCTTGTCTTTCCCCACGAACCTCACGCTTTGCCGCAATGTTCGTGCTGTCACCTACGCAAAGCCACAGGCGTGGGAGTTCGTCAGCGAGCATAATTGTCTTAGCGGCGTGCTTGGTGTTGTCGATCAGCGCCCGATGCTCGCGAGCGGAGAATGTGACGAATGCTTCCGAAGGAGTGTCCCCTGCGTTCGCGTCGACGACAGCAGCCGCAGCGGGCTCCTCCAATGAGACTGGCTTCATGCACATGCTGCGAGACTTCGTCGCGAGTGGCTTCGACAACGTACCTCCCACTTTGACGCGCAAGCTGCTCGGGGCCGACATTCGGCCAGAGTGCAGCTTGGCACTACTCCGGACAGTGACCGCCTTCAAGAAGTTGGAGCCATGGGCATTGAGGCGTGAGTGAGCACATTTGCTTCCGCAGGCTGCCCCTGAAAGGACGAAAGCGGTTCTAGACTCTTAGAAAAAAAACGATAGTAAAACGATAGTAACGGGTGCGGTTACTAATTTTAACTGCCATTACTACCCGTTTACTAGTTCACTACCTTCGCTAATTTAGACGCAATAGGGTGTTGAGTTTACTAAGCCGTTACTAGGTTTCATAGACCAGTTGGTAAACAGGGGGCGGTGGGGGGGAGGTGGGGGGAAGTATTCTGCAAGAGTCCACCTCGCGGGCTGTCCACTTCGGCCGCTGCTGTTTGGCTATGGCCGCTCGTCTCTTCCTCTGTCGTACAGCTGCATCCAATCAGCAGCGGCCAAAATGGACAGTCCACTAGGTGGACTCTCACAAAATAAACCCCCCGGCCCGCCCCCAGTACTATACCTCGTCTCACCCGTGTCCAATTATGCTGTGTAGTTGCAGTATTATTGCGATGCTTAGTTTTTATATAATTATGTTCAATTAAGACTTATTTGCTGCGTTGTGGCACTCATGTGCAGACTGTACGTTATGCAAACACAGATTCCGAACTTTGTTTATTTGTCCAAATGCATGCCGAAATACACCCATAGCCCACCGGTAGTGAGTGAGTGAGTGTCAACTTTATACAATCTGTGCTGCTAAAGTTTATGGCTATACACAATTACGAGGTCATTCTTAGAAACATGCCAGATATAGCCTCCAGATCATTGTGTTGTATGATACGTTGTTTGCCTTTGCCGTTTCTTCCTTTCTGCGCAGTGCAGTTTATTACACAAAACTTAATAATCCTGCTACGCATGACCTTTAGGTGCCGTAATTTAGTTGGTGTTAACTGTAGTTATACTGTGGGGCAACGCGGTCATTTATTTCCTTTTTTTTCAAACGTGTTTATAATACACTTTTAGAACAGAAACAACCTAATTATTTTTGGCAATGACAGTGCCGCATATAAAAATAATAAATAGCCCCCCCCCCCCCCCCCCCGTAACTTAATTAGGTAGGAAATGCCACTACACCGCTTCCATTACTTTCTATGGTTCGCAAACTACTACTTGTGCTATAGTGGTGCCCACCATCTCCTTTGGGTAATAAATGCTACTACATGTGCCGTTACTGCCTACGATTACGAGGATCTTAGTAAACTTTGTCACAAGCAGTTACTACCTTTCAGTTGGTATTCACCGTTACTACCTTTCAGCTGGCACGACCTTTTTTATCAAGAGTGTAGGGCATGTCTGTTCCTCATATTGCGGCTAAAGTGACCATGACATGGTCGTTGAGCTATTCAGCGCTTATCACTGTAAGTGAGAGTTGCAACACACACACACACACGCGCGCGCGCGCGTGGATGGGCACAGAGAGTGAGATAGATAGAGAGAGAGAGAGATAGAGAGAAAGAAATTGGTTACAAGACGAACTTTTCAACTACTAGTTTTAATTTAATATCGGTGCCTCTAAGCTCCCTGGTCCACTAAAGCGACCACAATATTGCTGTGCTTTTTATGACGTCAAGAAGTGCGGCACCACCCCACCACTGTGTCGTCTGCTCCGAAACATTCCGAAACCACATAGGCGCCGCGCCAAACAGGGTGCATGCCCACCGCTGAGCGAGTGAGTGCTCCAGTGGACACTGAATTGTGCGACAGGGCACGGGCTGAACGTGTAGATCACTGAAGTGAAGTGTCCCTAGCAAAAGATTGAACTGTTTGTAGCACGCTAGTCGTTTCGTACCACGTTAATCTCACACGTTATTGCGTTTCGTGGCCTTTCTTCAAAATTTACAAAAACGACGACAGACTCTTCAGGCAGCGCACGCTCTGGCACCCAACGGCGTAGCAAGGACGTCGCCTTGTGATTTGTTCCCGCAATGCTTTCACTCGGGCAACGAAAAAATGCACATACCATAAAATTCTGGCAGAAATCATCTCCGACAGACCGCCGAGATGCAAGAACAAAATCACGCGTATATCGCGCGCCATACGCAGAGCGCACTTCACATCGTCACCCGTCAGGGTTGTCATACTGCTGTGCGGTCCAACGATTTTATTTACACAATAAATAAATAAATAAATAAATAAATAAATCAGTAAATAAATAAATAAACTGCAAATATTCTACATCTCCGAACGCACTCAAATTCTGTCACTTTGCTGTCGGACGTGTATAGCTTTAGCATGACATGCACATTTCATTCTCGAAAATTTGGTGTCACGGACTCTTTAGGGGCCAACAGCGTAAGCGAATAGTATATAGTTCTCCCTAGCCGAGAGCGCAGCACTCGTTGTCAATGGCGGACGTACGTCTCGCAGATGTGTGACAGAGGCGCGTCAAGGGGCAGACTTATGTCCCTTTCTTTATTGTTTCTCGTGGGGCCCTGCCATGTCTTCCTTTTAATGTCCGCAAATGCACGAAAAATTGTCGCGCGACTGGCCGCTCGAGGGAGGTTACGTGCATTTGCGGGCTTCTTTCACGCTCGGAAAAACACTTTTATGCAGCGCCTATTGAGCAACAGAAAGCTGTGTCGGGAGTTTTTCATGTCCCTCTACAATTTTCTCATTGACACTTTTCATATAATTACAATATCCGAGAATTTGAATAATTAATTAATTAAGACTAATTTTCTAATTGGCCGGAATGAAAGAAAGCTACTTGAGTATCTCCAAGCGACGGCAAACAACATTACCTTCGTTTTGTCCAGCTACGTGGCATTCGCATATCTTTAACCTATGGCTAAACTTAGCTGGGACACCCTGTATATTTGCAACCTCGGCTACCCACGTGCCTTACTTTGGTATCACTGTGTAAAGGCAAGAAGGTATTACTCGATTACGCATGTGTCATCGGCACACAAGGTGCCGTTGTCGCGACATGCATGATGCGATGGCAGCTAAATTTGGCTTCTCGCCCAGTGGTCACAGAGGCATAGATCGCCAGAACGTTTGTCGATACGGGAGGGAGTCACGTGTAAGAGAGCTCAACCATGGAATACTAGATATAAGCCACCAAACTCAAATATGTGCTCCTAAGGAGGCATAATACCTACAAGTAGGTAATTTGCTGCTGAAACTTAACGGTTGCTCAGCTATGGCGCCCTCGCGTTTGCACGTATACAGTCCAGAAATGGAGTGAATAGACTCGGGCAGCAAGACGGCGGGATGCCAGTTCGCGCTCACCACCTTTGACTACGGCGGACCCACTACGAACAGGGAACGAGCGCGAGACTGTAGGAACCCCACTAGCGGTATCATATAAGTTATGCATACAAGCTTTGTACTTCGTGAATAAATGCCAGTTGTGTATTCGGTTACGTAATTTCTCGACCCCAGTGCCCGTACCAATAGCCGTACATCCTCAGCAGCCCGCACAAGATGTTTCGCGTACCCCCATTGCAGCTGCGTCCCCGACACAGCCTACAGGATGATTTTGCAAATAACCTACGTGCTGCAACCAGACGGATACATGCTATACTAGGTGTCGCACGTATAACTTGAGACAAAATTTAAATATGCAGATGCCACGTAGCTTGACAGAACCAAGGTTGTCGTCGTCGCTGGGAGATACTCAGATTAGATAATTAGGCTTAATTAATTAATCAACTTTCCAAACATTATAATGAGATTAAAAGTGCCGATTAGAAAATTGTAAAGAACAGTAAAAACTCCAGATACAGCTTTCTGCTGCTCCAATACGCTCTACCTAAAAGTTTTTTTTTTTTTTCAAGCATGAGAGAAGCACACGAATACAGGCAAAGTGCCTCGAGCGTCCAGTCGCGCTGCAATTTGTGTATTCGCGTGACAATTGGGGTATTTGTGGGCTTCGTTCGTCGTCGTAGTCTAATCATCTCAATTGCCGCTCCGCATGCGCATAAGTGCGTGGCGAGCGGGCGCTTTTTCTTCTGACGAAGGCACAAACCCAGCACGCGCGCTGCATTGAAACCGAGCTGTAGGTCAGCATGCTATACACCGCCCTCCCAAGCTAGCACGCCATGCCCATACATCCTAGCCTATAGACACTTCGGCGTGACGTAGGACATGTTCCTACCCGCCGTTGTTGCTCAGTGGCTATGGTGTTGGGCTGCTGAGCACGAGGTCGCGGGATCGAATCCTGGCCACGGCGGCCGCATTCCCATGGGGGCGAAAACACCCGTGTACTTAGATTTAGGTGCACATTAAAGAACCCCGGGTGGTCGAAATTGCCGGAGTCCTCCACTACGGCGTGCCTCATAATCAGAAAGTGGTTTTGGCATGTAAAACCCCATAATGTTGTTGTTGTTTGTTTTTTTTCGGGGGGGGGGGGGGGGGGGGGGGGGGGACATGTTCCAAAATCGATCCAAATAGGTCGCGAAGCTTCGGACGAAAAGCAGTTCAGTACAAATTGTCAACGACATCAGCAAGGGTGGTGATGGGAGCACCGATTGAAGCGCGACTGCGTTCTGAGGGAGCAAGCATTGGGAAAGAAAAAAAAGCGTTTTTTTTTTTTTTCAAGCGAGGCACAGTTAGATTTTTTGAACGAAAATAAAATTCCCGGTCAATTTTATATCTTCGTGGCGAGTTAGGAAAATAGAAGTTCATTTTATTTTATTATTATTAACAAATACATTTCCTTTCAGTGCCCGTCGTTACAGGGGGCGGCGTTGACGCCGATATCACTCGCAATTCAATGCACCTCTTGAAATGTGAAGAAAGGCGCACTCGTGAAGTTCACCTGTTGAAATACGCCCCCCTCACACGTTGTGCTTTTTTGCTTGTCGAAGTTTGTCTGAATTTGGTGACGTGGGTAGCTTCATCGCTTCTGAACCTGTTCAGTCAAAAGCAGTGAGTTACGACCGCCAGATAATTGTGTAGTTGTTTTAGTGCGACTGTGCTGGCCGACGGGCTTGGCATCCGACGAGAGGATCAGCACTGTGCACCTAAAGGTTTCGTCGGTCTCCATAGAGAGTATGTTCTGTGCAAGGGTGCTATTTCGACAACCGTACGGCTTCCTTTTTCCTCCATCGCCTTCCGCGCTCAAAGCTCGAAACACCCATCAAGTCGAATGGTGGGGCATTTGAATATATATCTCTAAACGCAGGCCAACACAACAAATTTCGCGCCTTCGAAAACAAAATGATGTCATTTCTGTTTTTAACGGATATGGCGTCGCATTATTTTCTTTTTCTTCGGCTGGAAGTGTTCCCTCCAAATACGGATGGCTCTAAGCCCCACGAACCACCGATGAACCGCCATGTTTTGAACGTATGGCCTCCACAGGAAGCTTTGCTACCAGATATTTACCATACCATACCATATTTACCTTGCATGTTCTATTCCCCCGCTCGCAGCGCCAAAGCGCGCCGCCGGCCACCCTGACTGCGCTGGACGCAATACTGTACAGAGCGCCCAATTTTCGCCAGCCTAGCATGTAGTACACGCTCGTGCCACGCCTGATTATGTCCGGGCCTTAAAAGTCTTTCAACTTGGCTTTGAAAGCTGGTTTCGACCTGCTTATGGGAAGACCTAAATAGCGATGCCCTCATGCATGATTTTGCCATCTCCCCGCTTTCCTCACTTCTCCCCATCCGCAACTCCTCCGATTTTACTCATATGCGCGCCATCTCAGCGATGAACCTAAAAAAGATTAGACTATGGGATTTCACATGCTAAATCTATAATCTTATTGTGAGACACGCCGTAGTGAGGACAGACTGTGGGTTAATTTTGACCAGCTGAGGTTCTTTAACGTGCAGCTAAATCTAATTACACGGGTGTTTTTGCATTTCGCCGCAATCTGAATGCGGCCGCCGGGGCAGGAGTTGATCCCACGAGCTGGTGCTTAGAAGCGCAACGCCAAAGCCACTACGCAAACACGGCAGGTAACGATAAACTTGGTTGTTAGCGTACGCGCTGTCCTGTCGTTTCCTGCCTCCGTTCGGTGCTCTCCTGACTAAAAAGGGTTTTATCTGTCTGAAGTATTGCTTCATTAATCCAGCCAAAGCGGAAACCCTTTTGCAGAATATTTATATTCATACATGCTGCACGTTAAAGGTGACATTGCCTTGATCGCGGTTTCTCCGTTTGGTTCGTTGCCAACGGTTCCGCGAAGACGAAGAACGTGGAAATATAAACTAAAAGGGTGGTGCTAAGACGTCACAAACCGGATCTTGCAGTTACCTTTTAAGCCTGTCGCGAGGCATCGCATTTAAGAGGAAGTTTAGCTCGGGCCCAACTCCGACGCGGCCTATTCAAATACATGTAAAACGCAAAAACCCATTTCTGAGATCGCCCCTGGACCGATTTTAATGAAATTTGTTGCAATTGAGAGACAAAGTTGAATTCTAGTGACTGTTGGAAGCTGAACTTCGATTTAGAGCCTGAATTTTATGAAACGGATTCTCAAAAATTCGAAAGTTTCAAAGAAATAGAGGCGTGCAGTTTTAAATTAATAGCTCCACATCAAAAACAGATATCGCGGTTCGGTAAACGGCATCCATTAGATGATTCAGCGCGGACAAATGCGATATGCCACTTTATATTTTACGTGAATTCTTACTTTGTGCACAAGGGTTCTGTAAATGCTGTATTTCCATATTGCTAATATTTTTATATTCATGTGTAACACAACAATTTTGCCCGCGTTAGATGTACTATTAGGTGCAAACCACCGAATTATCATATCATTTTCGGTTGCTGAGTTAGAGAGTTGTAAACTTGATAGTTTTGTTTTCAGAAAATTTTCGATTTTCCCCAATTTTTCATAAAAAATTGACGATCTAAATAAAAAATTGGGAACCAACAGCCACTAGACGGTGCAGGAACATTTTCATTCTGTTACAAAGCCTGAAAAGCTTTGTATTGATGAACATCACCCAAAATACTCACTTCCATCTTTAAACTTCTTTGTAAATTACAGAAGCTCGGAGATATGTCATGACTGTGAGCACTGCAGCGTTCCGTGCCGTCAGCGTTTTAAAATAGATGAAGTAAAGGACCGATTTTGAACATTACTTATTGCAGTAATAAATATCGCACTTTACATAATTTAATCATTTTCTTTAAGCTTTTGCTGTGAAATACAAATACTTTAAATGTAGCAGGTGCGCAATAACGACAGACTCAGTAGCAGACGACGCGCGCTTCGCGACAGGTCTCTGACCGTAGTGCCACTGCTGCTGTCATGACGCGGAGAAGCGGTCAACTACACCCGTCGGCACACCTGACCACACCTACCCATATAGCCACCGTACAACCGTACGGCGTAGCTGGTGGTTAGTCCTGGTTCGGACAGAAGGGATCGCCGGGCCGCGCGTGGTGTGTGTGTGATTCTTAGGAAAAGTGAAGAGATAATAGACAGTTTTAGTTACACGTACGTAGAGGCTTTGCGTACGTAGAGCTTCTACGTGTCAGCAGTGCGCATGCGTAAAACGTAGCGGGCGCGCGCGCATCTAACGGACGTACGTGAGATTCAATTCTTTGCGTGCGTTTCTTGCGCACGTAGACAGCTTCGCGTGGGAGTTCCGCGAGATCACGAACAAGCGATAGCGGGCCGCGCGCGCGCAGACGGCTTGCATCGAAACACGGCGACAGGATTGAATTGGCTACCGCCGTGTTCACATTTGCCGATAGGTGTGGCTATGGGGTCCCTATTGGCATGCGCGGCGTACGTGTAGCTAAAAGCGTTTCAGATGGCGTGCACGTAAGGTACGTAGGCTTTTCACGTTTGCGTACGTGAAGCCTCTACGTACGTGTAACTAAAACTGTCTAATAGCAGCGCCGTAACCGTGGGTGACTCGCACGCTACTCGCACGTTGAATGGAATTCGAATAGACGAGTCCCCAGTGGCCGCGGAGGACGGCACTCGCGCTTGTCATAATGAAAATAATAACAAATTTAGTGCCAAAAACCATCTCTGATTGGGTTTTGGGGTTTAAATTAACGATTATTTAGCATGCACCAACCAGCCCAACCGGAAGTACTACTAGAGCGTATTCCCATACTGCTTGCGGCCGCCGCTGCCGGTGCATGCGCAAGCGAACGCTCCGTGAAGCCACAGTGGTGGCCCAACACGTGACCTGTTGCGCCGAGATCACGGCGCAAGAATTGGCATTTCTTGAGACGTTTGGTTCCCAGTAGCTATGCCAGCAGTTCTCATTCGGTGCGCGCTTGTTCAGCTGCCGTGCCGTGGCTCTCCCTGCAAAACGACAGCACGACAACCAACCGCGCACTTCGACGTAAAATCACGTGTTGGGCCACCACTGGTCCAGCAGATTTCGGATTCAATCGCGTTGCGGTATGCTCCCTTCCTTCCTCCATGTCGAGTCTGTTGCCGGCGGTCATTCCGGCGGTTCACGGCTGGGATTCTGCAACTGACCCCAAACAGCCGAGCATCGGGCAGTCTGCCTTAGCCGGAAGTATGCAGTTAGCGGGCATGCATGGGCTTTTCATTTCTTTTTTCATTTTTTCTTTCATTCTTTCTTTTGTTTTTTTATTCCCTCCTTCGCGAAAAGTACGCTTTCGTTGTGCCCCTTCCTATGGCAATTGCCAACCTGCTTTTGCCCTTCTTTTCCTCTTCGTCGATTGCCTACATCTTTGCAAATCTAACTGTAGTAATACCTGGTGTCAAATTTATTGGTACAGTATTTATTACCGCAGTATTTGCTATTACTTTTTCATTTCATTTATTGACAGTGTCTGCCCAACTTTGGGCTATTACAGGAGTGGTAGGTCACAATACAAGCAAAAATATATTTACACGATAAAGAAAATAAAGTACATTTGGGGGAATGCACTGATAGTAGCACCATGGCAAATACAGCATGTAACACTATACCCAGGTGTACAGTATAACCATTTGGCCGAGTTATGGCATGCGTACACATGTGCTTTTGACATTTTCAAGAAAGTCGCGTAAAGATGACGTCCTTACTATTGAGTCTGATAATAGATTCCATTGGTTTATTGCTCTCGGAAAGAAGCTGTGTTTAAAACAATCTGTGTGACAGTCTGAGCAACTAATCGGTATGTTCCCCCTTGGGAGTCGCTGTGGGGCGTGCTTCGGCGTACTCGTGTTGCCGCTTCATTGTTAGCGGTTGATTGGTTAAGATGTTCACCACAGGCGGTGTTAACCTAGCAGTCTGGGCCGGCAATAGCTCCGCCTGTTCTCCAGGCTCGCTTTCTATGTATACACCCCTGGAATTTTTTTAATGATACTGCTCGAGCTTCGGCCACACGGCATGCCAGCGGCCTTCCTGGGGCGAGTGTTGGCGGAACCGGCGACAGTAATTGACAGCAAGCGCGGGCGGTGCAAAGCTGTTGCCAGTTCGAGTCTGTTGCGCTGCAGCGCTTTCTTTCTGCAGGAGTGCCCTACGCAGCTACAAGGCCGCTTACACACCGTGTGGTCAAATAATATTAAATAATCGCAACGGCGTACATCATGACGTTCTTTGCACTCTTTGAGATTCTGTTGCGTACCCGACGCAACTTGAATATTTTTTTTTTTCTGAGAGCGAGAGAGAGGAAGATGCCGTAAGGGAAAGGCAGGGAGGCTAAACAGGCTGAGCCCGGTAGGCTGCGCTGCACTGGGAAATGGAGATTGATTACTGTCTGAGGACAGAAGGAATTCATGATATGTTGAGAGAAATGGTCATCGATGAGGAAGGGTTTAGCAGCAAAGGGAGTGACCATAAACGCATTATTTTGAAAATGGGATATGTAGTTGGGAAAGAGAGCAAGGAGCGCAAAATGGCCAGTCCTAATTTGAACGCTGAACAAATAGCAAATATAGTCACTAGAGTCGAGGAAGAACTTGGCAAATGGCCAAGTAAAGAATGGGAATAGGGTGAGCTTCCAAGTGTAATAACCACAGAAATACGGAAAGAGAAACAACATGTTCGTTGGAAAAGAACAAAGAAACCGAAAAGCTGGTGGAACAGGGAGATACGAGAAGCGATCACAGAACGACAGAAATCATCTCGAGAGCACAGGCAGGCAAAGAAGCCGCAGTAGCCGCAGGATGAAGTAACCAGTAAATAGGAAATATACCGGGAGAAAAAGTCTATGGTTCAAATACCGGTGCAAGCAAAATTAAAAAGTGAGATTGAACGTTGGTTGTCAGAAATACGTGAGAAAAAGAAGGCCGCACCTAGAATTTTTTGGAAACACATAAAATTATTAGGCACGAAGTCAACAACAATACAACAACATAACCTAGACGAAGATGAAAACAGACTGTAAGTAGAAGCGGCAATAAATTACACCCGGAAAGTAACAGCCGAATCTTTCCAAGGCAATGACGAGGTTGTATTTGAAGAAAAAAAAAAGCATGAAAGAGACCTGAGTGGAAAAGGAGCTCATGCTGACAAATTTCAACTGGAAGAAAGCGGAAAAGAAAATTCCTAAGCAAACAGCCACAGGGCCAGACGAGGTTCCCGTTAGGCTAATTAATGAACTAGGACCAAAAAGTAAGCAAGCTCTGGTGAAAGCAGTGGAAAAATCTTTAAAAGATAGACGAATACCAGACAGTTGGCGACTAAGTAGAATGAATTTAATTTATAAAGGTAAGGGGGAGAAAGACAGAATTCACTCGTATAGACCGCTGACCATTATTACATCGGTAATATACAGGCTAGCAATGCAGGCAATCAAATTACAGCTTCAAGCATTGGCAGATAATAATGGCATTTTGGGAGAGCTTCTGTATGGCTTCGGAATAGCGTTTGGATGACAGCATGTTTGTTATTACTCAGTGTATTGAAATATCAAAAGCAGAAAGCAGACCGTTGTATGTGGCCTTTTTAGACATTACAGGAGCCTACGACAACGTAGACCACAACATTTTGTGCGATATTAAGGAAGGAAAAGGCTTAGACGACGATTGTCTACAGCTTTTGAGAAAGATTTACCTAGAAAATACCGTTTGCGCTGAATGGGAAAAGATGAGGAGCGAGGAGAAAGTTGATATCAACAAGGGACTGAGGCAAGGGGGCCCTTTATCGCCGCTGCTGTTTATGATGTACATGGTGAGTATGGAGAGGGCGCTAGATGGAAGTAATATCGGTTTTAATATCTAATACAAACAGGCGGGCGCAGTCGTATAGCAGCAGCTTCCAGGTTTATTTTATGCGGACGATATTGTGTTGCTCGCTAACAAGCAAAGCGATTTGCAACGTTTGGCTAATATCTGTGGACAGCAACGCAACAAGTTAGGGTTGAAATTTAGTGTTAGAAAATCAGATGTTATGGTATTCAATGAAAACAGTGAACAGACAGTGGAGATACAGGGCCAGGAAATACCTCGGGTAACAGAATATAAATACCTTGGTATATGGATAAACGAGGACAATAGATATATGGAAACACAGGAAAAAACAATAACAGTGAAGCGGAAGAGAAATGCAGCAATAATGAAGCACAGAGCGCTATGGGGATACAATAGGTACGAGGTCCTCCGAGGTATGTGGAAAGGTGTAATGGTTCCAGGACTTACTTTTGGAAATGCAGTTGTTTGCTTTAAAGCAGGGGTACAATCAGGACTCGACGGGAACCAAAGGTCAGTGGGTCGCCTCGCATTGGGCGCTCACGGGAAGACTACAAATGAAGCTGTGCAGCGTGATATGGGCTGGACTAGTTTTGAAGTGAGGGAAGCTCGCAGTAAAATTGAGTATGAAGAACGGCTGAGGAATGTGGAAGAAAGTAAATGGGCTGGGAGAGTGTTCAGGTATCTGTACAGGAAAAACATTGATTCACAGTGGAGGAAACGAACTAGGAAGCTTACCAGCAAGTATGCGGCCTGTAGGATGAGCAACACAGCAACAAAGAAAGTGAAGCGGAAAGTCAGAGAGGCTGAAATAATATCATGGGTGGCGGCAATGGAAAAGAAACCTGCCATGTGTAAATGCTTAAGAGGACAAACGAAATCAGGAAAGAAACTATTTGTGATAACTCAAAGGGAAGCTCATTACTTTTCGAAGCGAGATCGGGATGCCTTAGAACACGCACCTATAAAGCGAAATATAAGAAGGGAGAAGAATCATCTGCTTGCTGCGGTAAAGGTAGGGAAACTGTGGGGCATGTTTTATTAGAATGTGAAGACGTCTACCCAGCGGTCGATTTAGGCACCACTGGCCTCCTCGAAGCCCTTGGGTTCAGCGGGAGCAGTGGTAAAGCAAACATGTCCGTAATAGGTATTAGTAAGAGGCGATTGGTGGATTCGTGAAAGAAAAGTAGGGAAACGACAAAAGACGGAGACGCACAAAAGCACAGTTCGCAGTAGGGTATCAGAAAAGTTGGTTGTGGTAGTTGGTAGTGTTTTATTTTTTTCATTGTTTAACCTAGGTAGGACATTAAGCAGTATAATAGCAAGAGCTTGGCAGCGCAACCCACCGCCCCGTTCCAAAGCGGACGCTCATAACGTCCATCCGGGAAAGGGGACTGAAAGAGGAGGAGGAAGAGAAAAGTGCACAGTTTGCACTGTTAAACATGCAAGCGTTCATTGCTGAGTCACTCACAGGTGGCCATACAGGCTAGTGCTTTTCAAGAAAGGCAGAAGCGTCTTTGTGGCCTTGCACATAGCAGACGCACGAGGCCATGGGCCCAAGACCTCCTCGACGGCAGGCCAGTTGCCTAAGTGCTACTGCCTGAAGGGCACTCCTCTCATCTGTGTAGGCGGTGCAGTCACACAGGAGATGTTTGGTCCCTTCTTCGACACCACATGTGCTGCATTTGAGACTGTCTGCCATTCCCGTTACGAATGAGCAAGCGTTTGTGAAAGAAACACCTACTCGCAGGTGGCGCAGTAACGTTTCTTCCCAACGGTTATAACCAGGCAAAAGTTGTAATCTCGTATACAGGTCCATGGCACATAGGCATCAGTTGGTGAATTCTGGTGTATTTAATTTTCTAATAATATGGGCGAGACCGCTGCGGTGCCGCGCTGTATCCGTTCTCGGCAATGGTGTCGAGGTGCTTTCACGTTCACCATGTGTCTCAGAGCAGCTTTGCCAGCACTTTCATTGGCAGTAATGTTGCAGTGCCCAGGTAGCCACTGAAATACAATGTCATGGCCTATGTCCACCGCTTGATGGTAGCGTAATCGTATCTCTGCCACCAAACTGTTCATGTGCGCTGCGGTGCAGAGCTGATAAGACTAAATGCAGGCTGACTTTGATTCACAGAATATAGCCCATTGATTTGGTGACTGTTGATGCAAATATAGCACTGCACTACGGAGGGCGGAAACTTCAAGCACTGTCGGTGCTGTGACGCGGCTGATCTTGAACTTTGTTCGTGAGCATAGGAAGGATTCCAACGAAAATATAAATTTCTTTCCATTTTTCTGTTTAGTGGAACCCTCGGTGGTGGCATTTACGGGACAACGCCAGGCACCAGAAAATGTGGAGGAGGTACCCTTGAGAGCAGTTGCCGAAAGAAGTAAAATGCTACAGAAATTTTGAGAATTGCCTACTAATGCGTAAGCGTTCTTTAGCACGGCTGCTACTTCGCTTTTGCTTACTTATTTAGGTAGCTTATGCATGTCTACCTATCGCTACCAATCGTCCATTGTTACACTATTATAACGATGACATGTGCTACCTTGAACAAATACGCACTTATTTTGCAGATATAACGCCGTCACAACCGTTTACGTTTTCTTTCTTTCTTTTGCCACGCCACAGCTTTTCTTTCTCCTTTCTTCTTACGAATCTGACGCGGCGATGGCGACGTCACCAGTATTTTTTCTTCTTATGCTACAAATCATCTACTAGCTATTACACTGTTATAACGATCACATGTTTTACCTTGTTTAATTTCCTTTTTATTAAGGCCTTGACGCGCCGACGGCGACGTAACGAGATTTTGTTTACCGTAGTGTGGCTCACTCAGACATCTGCCTGCCACGCTGCGGTGCATGGTTCGAATCCAGGTCAAGAGCATTTTTCTTTTTTTTTTGTTATTTTCGAAAGCTGCCAATCATCTATTATTATACTATTACAACGATTACACTTGTTAACTTGGACAATCACGCATTTATCTTGCATATAGACATAAGGCGCCACCGGACGGACAGATTTTGCTAGGATACTCACCAAAGAATGCCTTACGCATGAAAAAACAAACTCATGTGTGAAATGTGTCATCGGCGTTCTGCATTGCATCACATTATAATAGAGACGTGATATGTTGCACTTCTGTGTGTTGGGCGTCTTGGTATTCAAACTTGGATAACATATTAGCGCTGGCGAGCGAGGCCAGAGAGGAGACGTAGACAGCACGATGCGCTGAATTGCATATTTTATTTTCGGGAAAATTCGCCCTTTTATATACCATGCGCTAAAGCACCATTCCTGCTCAACGCGTCAAACTGCTCTTTCCAAAAAGTCTGTCTTTTTATCAAAATGGACGCATTGCTTACACAGCTTTCGAGAATCCGCCGGATAGTGGGTGCTCACATTTTGCGCACATCCTCATTTTTGTGCCTGGCAAGAATCACCCAATCAGTAAAGGCGCGCAGCCGCACTCTTGACACCCAACAAACGGATGACCGCGACGGTAATTCTTTACATTAAGACAACGTTATTTCAGACGGTCATTCGAAAAACTAAATTCTGGGGTTTTACGTGCCAGAGCCACGATATTGTTATGAAACACGCCGTAGTGGGGGACTGCGGGTAAATTTTGAGCACCAGGAGTCCTTTAACCTGCCCCCAATGCGCGCTACATGGGCGTTCCTCATTTCCTACACGGGCGTTCCTCCAAGTGTTCAAATGACGCAATTTTGTAAATACACGATCAGTTGGAAGTAAGCGCTTGTGTTGTCTACTCCTAACTTTGTCCTTGTTTGTGCGCGCTTGACCATGATCTGCTATGCGTAACCAACTATTGCAAAAGTTGGTGCTCTTACACTGCTCAGGACCCCCTTTCAGCAAACCCTCCGCTACATAGGAACCCTGCTGCATACAAACGTCCAGAATGGTTCATTAGGCTTGAGTAAATTTTATGATGCCATTGCCTAGGCAGAAGTCGATAATCGGGTGGAGTGAATAGCTTTTTGTTTTTTCTCGAACGCGAACTTTCGAGCTTTAATTATGCATTCAATGTTAAACCATACGCCCCCTAAACCAAGCTGGCCAAATTTGCGCGCACTCAGTATTGTAGCGAATTTGTATTCGATTTCGCCTGTATAGCAGTTGAACTGCACATCAGCCAGGCAACACTGACGGGTGACGAAGTAAAGCACGTTCTGCATTTTCAATAGGTGGTGTCTGACAAATGCCGGTGTTAAACATATCCGGCTCCTTTCTTTATCTCCCTATCTGCAATTCCTTCTGGCACCTTCAGCGCAACAGCATATGTCCTTTGATATATGTTTCGGTTACTTCGAAGGAGTCGTCGCTGGCGGGTGTGGTTTGGACAGCACCCTAAACTACAAAGAAAATTTCCCCCTTGTTGATTATGCAAACACCGTTCCTTCAACCTTTCTTTTTTTCTTGTAACTATCTGGGATGGGTACACTCGCAAGCAGAACACCCTTAGTGTATCGTCATTACACGTTCGCATTTTTTCAGAATGTTAACTGGGGGATATGTGCGAAAGAAAGGTAATCGTGGTCCCGTCTTCTCTTTTCTTGTCACTTCGCATATCTGGTATCAATTCTCCTTAATAGAACTCTTCCAACCTAGCTTTATCGTGCGAGAAAGGATTGCTTGCCGCACAACCGCTGCCGTATGCTTCGCATTTTGACTCTACTGCTATGTCATTGTCACACTGAACTTTTCAGAAACAACCAGATTTTGTAAGCATCCTTGATTCTCTTGACACCTCTAGCTTACCGCGTTCTCCCGAGGCTTGCGTGTCTTTACTGGTCCCGACCTTCGCCGCAGGCAGTTGCCTCACTTTCTAGATAAGTGTGAGAAGGGCGTGACACATTTTTGGTACGCCATTAAACACATCGCCATTGGTTGTATCTTTTAGTTGGCTGCTTCACTAAAGCTTTTGTTCACATAGATTCCAACGTGTGCGTTTGACCTGGAGAATACTTTGTGTTAGATTGTGATTGGCACCTCTCCGTCACTAGAAAACAGTAACAAGTCTTCGTGTAATATTTTTTCCCAACTTTTGCATGCGCCTGCAGTATTCGATGCAACTGGGAAATACCCGACGGGCGTGCTACAAGCTTCACTCGTTGACCTTGGCGCTTTCGACGAATGTCTGGAGACGGTAGTGAGCGACAGCTCTGGGAATGTAGTCTCATATGGCCAGTACTGCAACCTCGAGTTTCCAATGAAGAAGGGCTACATCGGAAAAAAAGAGATGGAATATTTTGAATCCATTTTGCATCGAAAGGTAAGATAATCGCTTTTCTCCTTCTGCGCATGTAGGAGGCGCGCTGACTTTCAAAAGAAGAAAGTTTTTTGCCGTATACACCACTTCTGTTAGCAGCTTCGGAAATGCCAATTCACTAAGGGTACCACGTGGTACAAAGAAGCCCTTTCAGCAGCTACTCTATAGGGGCCCATTTAGACCGCGCGACAAGCTGACCAAGATTTTACGCAATTGCAGGAAAAACGTGTTGTCGGTGACCTTATCGTATCGGACGATCGAGAATTGTTGTGAAGCACTTCATCGATGATTTGCTGGTCAATAATTGAGCAGCCGTTCGTCAGATGGAATAACATGTTGGGAACATGGCGGCGTTATTAGAAACGGGCTCACTTTGCATTTGCTTACTGCAGTCTTCCTAGACAGCAAGACTTGCAAAGGTGAAATGGCGCAAAAGGAACATTTTCTTTGATGTTGCCTCTATCACGAAGTTTCTGCGGCAAATTGGCTTGTTGGTTAGGACTGTCTAGCGGCTTGAGTTGATGCTAAATTTAGAAGTTGGGCGCATCCCCATGCTCGAGAAGTGGGTGTTGCTGATAGCACATGGTGATATGTAGTGGGTCCGAGAATATAGTGTAAACTAAGCTCCGACCCACCATGGTGAGTTAGCGGCTATGGCGGTGTGCCGGTAAGCACGAGGTCGCGGGATCGCATCCCGGCCACGGCAGATAATGCCGACGGAGGCGAAACGCAAAACCGCCAGTGCCCCGTGCATTGTGTGCACGTAAGTGAGCCCTACGCGGTCAAAATTGTCCCCTACTAAGGCGTACCTCGTAATCAGACAGGAGTCTTGCGCGTAAAAGCTAAAACATTTATTTTATTTTTAGGAAAATCTGAGGACGCCAAGTACTTTTTAGGAGTGGTCAATTGGAAAGCATTAATGTCCAATTGAACGCCGCTGAGTCGTCCTTCGAGTTGCAAAGTCCTCGCGGGCGAACGAGCGCGTTGAGACGCTTGGCGCGTTTTGATTTGACCTTACCGAGGCGCAGTTAGAACGCAGGCGAGAGCTTGTACGGATAACACAGGCTCCTGAGAGCGAGGCTGACGTGCTGTCGCAGTCAATATGAATTTAGGTGTCGTTGCGCTGCTGCAGAGGCCGGCATTTTCGCTCATTGACCCGTCTGGCGCATTCCCATAAAAAAAAATTGGAGGACGCTTAAGCTTCGCCTTCAAGGGTGGAACGCGAGAGCGTTCCCGTCGACCCGCCAAGGGGTGTAAGACATTGCGCTATGGCGCAGCGATCACTTATGAGGCGCTCCGCATCGGACTTTGCACCCACCAATCAGGCGGTGAGCGCCGAGCAACGCAGCGTTCGGCGCGGCAACGAAATGTGCGCCTGAGCAAGCGGAACGAACCAAAGAACTCGGTGTCTCGGAGGGAGAAACGATCTACGGGAGCCAAACGCCGTGATCGGCACGGAAAGCCGGGCCTCGACGTGCCATGAAGGGTCGACGCAATCATGAGGCGGACGCCTCGATGGGATCGTCCTCTATCTCGCTTGGGAGCACCACGCAGACGCATGACTCCTCGGAAGCAGCTCAGCACACCTCACAGGGGAGTGAGTGAGTCAGTGTCAAATTTATTATGGGTAAGGGATAAGGGAGGCTACGCTACGTAGGCTTCCAGTTTGTGCTTCACGATGGCGTCTTCAGCTCGTGCCAGGACCCGTGTTTGGATGTCTCGGTCGGTGCTGCAGAGGAGGGCCTTCCATTGTTCGTCGGTGGGGGGTGGCGAGACGAGGTCGGCGGGCGGGGGGTCTTCCGGGCAGCCCCAGAGGATGCGGTTCAAGGAGGCAACGTCGCCGCACAGGAAGCAGGTGGATCAATGACACCAAGGTGGATGTGCGAATAGACAAGGGGGCACGGAAAGGTGCGGGTCTGGAGGCGACGCCAGGCGATCTCAGACCGCATGGTAAGACTGCCATGTGGGGGTGGGTAGCCGTACCGTTCGAGGCGATAGTGCTGGGTAATGTCGTGGTAGGTGACCAGGGGGCTCCGGCACCGGGTCGTCCGACGCGGAGGGGCCCACCGCTCGGTCGACGAATCCTCGGGTGTGTTGGTGAGCCGATTCGTTGCCGGGGTGACCCGAGTGGGCGGGGACCCAGACCAATTCAATGTGACACGGTTCGTCCTCCAGTAGAAGTGGGCGAAGGAGCCGTAAGGTGGTAGGCGAGACGAGACCTCGGACGAAATTGGTGGTGGTGGTGGTGGTACAAACTTTATTTAGTGAAGGCCAAAAAAAGAAAGGAAATTAAGATGCCGCCGTTCCGTGGGTAGCCTTCAGGCTGCTGGTCGTGGCCACCAGATCATGCCTGGCGGCGACTTCCGCTGCCCAGATCGTTAGCCGTAGCTGGACATCCGGCTCCGAGCTGGCCAAAGCATCCTCCCACAGCTGCGGACTAGATACATGCCAAGAGGCAGGGGGTGAGTGTTTAGGGCACGAATACAGAATATGAGCATAGTCTGCTCGTGGGTGACTGCAGAGCGTGCATTCAGGTGAAAAGGCACCGGGGTGAATAAGGGCAAGTCGGGCAGGAGAGAGGAAAGTGTGGGCCTGTAAATGGCGCCACGTGCTCTGTTGGAGCTTAGAAAGGGATTTGTGAGGGGGAGGGACGGATAGGCGAAAGTTGCGGTAATGAAGGGTGATGTCATGGAAGGTGAGGAGGGAGTCACGCGTGTCCATCCCGGAGTGGAGGGGGCCAGCTCGGTCTGTCATCTCGCGAGCGATGGAATTTGCCGTCTTGTTGCCAGGGTGCCCCGCGTGAGCCGGAACCCAGAGCAGTTGGATACGACGAGAAGGGGGAGGGGAGTGCTCAAGGATGCTGACCGCGGAGGAGGAGATGCGACCCTTCGCAAAGTTGTGGACTGCAGCTTTGGAGTCGCTGAGTATGAAACGGGCTGGGGTAGTGGCAATGGCGAGCGCAATAGCTGCTTCCTCTGCGGCAGTGGAGGTGGGGGCAGGTATAGTGGCAACGGTAAGGGGAGAAAGTGTATGGGAAATGGTGGCAAGGGCGTAGGCGGGGTGGGAATTGTATGGCGCCGCATCGACATACACAGCGTTAGACCGTGTGCCGTATTGGCGCCAGAGGGTACAGGCACGGGCAAAGCGGCGGGCGGCGTGATGCTCAGGGTGCATGTTCTTGGGAAGAGGGTTGACAGTAAGCATGGAAGATACAGAGGAGGGTAAGGGGTGGGTTACACAGACAGGGGACACAGGGGTCAAGCGGAGGGAAGAGAGAAGGGCTCTACCAGATGGGGTGCGAGAAAGGCGGTCGAGTTGTGCCGTGCGATGGGCGTCCACAAGCTCTGAAAGAGTATTGTGGACGCCCATTGCAAGCAGACGAGATGTGGGGGTGTAGGTGGGGAGCGCAAGGGCTGACTTGTAGGCTTGGCGGATGAGACAGTTCACCTTGTCTTCCTCGGCGCGAGAGAGAAAGAGATAGGGTAGGCAGTAGACAAAGTGGCTGAGAACGAACGCCTGGACAAGACGACGGAGGTCGTGCTCACGCATGCCGTGGTGCCGGTTAGCGACACGTCGAATAAGTCTGACGGTGTGGTGGACGTTGGTAGTTAGGCGGGAAAGGACGGCAGTGTGTTTGCCGTTGGATTGGAGAAGGAGACCCAGAATGCGGAGGAAGGAGACAGAAGGGACGGGGTGCGCGTCGATAATGATGCTAAGGGTGGGGGAAGAGGTGGGGGGCGTGCCTCGAGCCGGGAGGAGCAGAAGCTCCGACTTTGCCGGGGAGCAGGCCAGCTCGACTGCGCGAGCATGGCCGGCAACCACGTCCGCACCCGCCTGGAGGACGGCCTCCATCACTCCAATATTTTCGGTGGTTACCCAGAGGGTGATATCATCGGCGTAGAAAGCATGGGACAGGTTGGGAATGGCAGCGAGAGTGCGTGCCATGGGGAATAGAGTGGTGTTAAAGAGAAGGGGGAGAGGACAGAACCCTGGGTGGTGCCCTGATTTCCAAGAGTGAAATTTGGAGAAGTCAGAGGGCCGAATGACATCTCAGCGGTGCGACGGGCAAGGAAAGCCGTGATATAACCGTGGATACGAGGACCCACGTTAAGGGTGGAAAGAGCATCTAGGATGGCGGAATGAAGGACGTTATCAAATGCTTTCGTCATGTCCAGTGCCAAGACCGCACGAGTGCGCTTGGCGTGAAGAGGGTGAAGAACTTCTTCGTAGAGCTGGAGCATGATGTCATGGGTAGAAAGGGAAGGGCGAAAGCCAAACATCAAATCGGGGTAAAGGTGGTTGTCTTCTAGAAAGTTCTGCAAGCAGTCGAGAACAACGTGCTCCAAGAGCTTACCGAGACAAGAGGTGAGGGAAATAGGGCGGAGATTTTGGATGTCTATTGGTTTGCCAGGTTTGGGGATGAAAGTTACCTTAGCGTGGGTCCACTCGGAAGGTAGAGTGCTTTCATGCCAATGTTTGTTAAAAAGGTCAGTGATGGCCTCGAGAGATGGGGTGTCCAGATTACGGAGGGCCTTGTTAGAGATTTGGTCGGCCCCCGGTGTGGAGGTGGTGCGGAGCTTGCAGTGCGGCACGAACCTCACCCAGGGTGACATCTGCGTCGAGCGCAGAATTAGGGTTGCCGGTGTAGGAAGGGAGAGAGGAAGGGAGGTTGGTGCAGAGAGAGCGATCACGAAGAGCAAGAAGAAAGTCGGAATCAGAGAGTGGAGATGAGTGGAGGAGGCGCATCACGTCCCTGCGGTGCGTGGCCTTCGAATGCGACGGGTCAATGAGGACACGTAGGAGAAGCCACTAATCCCTCAGTCCGAGGCTACCGGCCATGCGCTCGCAGGTCTGGCCCCACTGCTGTCTGGTGAGAGAGGAGCAGTGCTCCTCCATGTCCATGGCCAGGCGAGCAAGGCGGAGGCACAGCGAGCGGTTGTGTTTCTGGGAAAGCCAGCGGCGGTGCAGGGAGTGATACGCCTCCCAGAGGTGCAGGAGGCGACTATCAGCCGTGTAGGAGTGAGGAGGGGTGGGGACGGTGGAGGTGGCAGAGGAAACATCCTGAAGCAAGTTAGTGGTCCACTGAGAAAGGTCTGAGATGGAGGTGGAGGCTTGTTGCCGCGACTGGCGGAAGCGATCCCAGTCCACCACCTGCACCAGACGCTTGCGGGAGGAAGATAGGGTGGGAAAGGAGAAAGAGACGGACAGGATATTGTGGTCGCTACCGAGAGAGACCCAGGTGTTCGTCCACACCGCGTCCGGGATATTTTTGCAGATGGAAAGGTCCGGATTAGTGTTGCGTTGTACGCTGGAGCCAATGCGGGTGGGTTCCGAGAAATCGTTAAGGACGGTCAACTGTTCGTTCTGCAAGAAGGTCCATAGTGCCAGGCCCTTCCTGCAGTTCTTGGGGTAGCCCCAACTTACGTGATGAGCGTTGAAATCCCCAAGAATTAGGAGCGCGTTCCGGCTCGCGCGTGAGATGGCGTTGCGGAGAAGGAGGGGAGCTGCAGGTGTGCGGGGAGGGCTGTATACATTAAGGACAAAGAGGCTGGCATCTTGCCGCCGCCGGGGAAGGAGTTCCAAGAAGAGGTGAGTGCACTCCGGAACGTCGAGCGGATGCTCGATTGCCATGTAGGCGCGATGAACTAGCGTGGCAACGTTCGGAGGTGAAGGGGAAGCAGGGTGGAAAGCTGTGTAGTCCCGTAGTTTTACTGGGGAGAAGGTTTCTTGAAGGGAATCTCGTTGCTCTGGGCTGCGATTAGAGCTTTGAGCTTTTCTTTTTCGGGGTCGTGTGTGGGAGGCCGCGATCGCCAGCTCACCTGGGAAGCAGTCGATGTGTTGTCTTGCCCCGGTAGCGGTGGAAATGAGACGGAGCGGTGGCGGGGGCTGCGGTCCCGGCTTGATCGGGAGCTGGATCGTTGACGGGGACGCGATGAGCGGTTGTCTTTGGCGGATGGTGTTGACTGCGCCGAGTTGGATGGCGTTGACTTGGGACTAGATGCGAGTGGGGAGGGACCCCCCCGTTCGAAGCGGAGCTTACACGGGCGGGACCCCGTGACATGTGTGCCGCTGCACAAGATGCATTTAGGAGTGCAGTCAGGGGGGTCCCGAGCCGCGTGCACAGCTCCGCAGCGTGGGCGGCGTCCGGACCTAGACTTGGTACATACGTCGGAGCGGTGACCATGGCTCCAACAATTGAAACAAGCTTCAGCCTTGGGGCGGAAGGGGTGACAGATGAACAGGCCGCAGTTGAACACCACGGTGCGACGGAGTTCTTTCGTGCCGACGAAGGTGATCAGGATGGACCGGGTGCGACCCATCTGCCTTGCGTCGGCGATGGCGTAAGTGCTGCTGGGATTCATAGCCTGCAGGTCCTCGATAATCTCCTCTTGGTTTTGATTGTCCACGGCGTTGTAGACTATGCCTCGGAGGGCGTTGTCAGGTGCGGCCACATAAGCGCGCAGTGGGTACAGCTGGGCGGCGAGATGCAACTCAGAGGTTCGCACATACTGTCGGGTGCGTTGCTCCGAGGGTGTACTGACGGTGAAAGAGTTGTTGTACGGGTTTATGCGTACGCGGTCCTCGACACGGGCGTCGCCGTACTCAACGCTGGCGCTAGAACAGAGTGAGGCAAGGAGGGCCCCATTGGTGGTTGTGCGGAGGTCGAGGCCACCTCCAGGGCGGAAGACGATCTTGTAGTCTTCCGCTGGGAGTCGAGGCAGCGGGACGTGGCGGCGTAGGCGGTGAGTCTTCAGCGATGGCGGGGGTGCCGTGGCGGACTTGAGGTGGGCGTTCGTGGCTGAAACGGCTTCCTTTGGATGGGCCGCACTGTGGGCTTGGAGCATTCGGGACCAGTGAGGGTCGTCATCAAATTCTTGTTGGGAGATGAGTGTACCGTCGACTATACTTTTCATATCGGCGGCTTCGAGACGAGGGGAGCGAGTGCCGGCGCAGCGGACGCCGGTGCGACGCTAGGTGCAGCTGCGCGCTGCGGGCGAGGTGGCGTTGCGCCGAGCGTTGGGCTTAGCTCGGCGGCCCCGTGGCTGGTCAAAGATGAGGTCATGGTGAAACGTTGGTTGGCGGGTCCGGGCAGATGAGGTGTCAGGAAGGTCCTTACACCTCCGGGTGCTCGGTAGCAGAAACTGGAGAATATCCCGGGCGAGATGCCAGAACCAGGAGCAGAAATCGCGGAGCCCATGCGAGGCACGCCTGAAGAACGCCGGGCGTGGGTTGCATCCGACGAAATTGGAGATGGCGTGCATGGAGTCGGAGAGTATGACGCTGGCGTCGGTCGAGGTTGCGGCTAAACCGATGGCCGCCTCCTCAGCCTCGACGACGTAGGGCGTTGGAACGGTGGCGGCCGTGATTTTCGGCCCCGAGGGTGCCGAGGAGGCGAGACGGAGACGACTGCGAAGGCGTCCTCGGGCGAGGCGTATCGGGCCGCATCCACGTAGGCGATGGCCGGGTGGTCGGCGTACTTGGCGTGAAGCATGGCCGCACGGGCTTGGCGACGGGCGTCGTGGTGTCCCGCGAGCATATTCTTGTGTAGCGGCTTGATGGAAAAGGCTGCCCGCAGAGCATGCGGTAGTGAGACCAGGTCTGGAGGGTGAGGAGAGGTGTCATGACCGATGGAAGAGAGGATGTAGCGACCGGTCGGCGAACGATGAAGGCGTTGCACCTGAGCGGTGCGGTGAGCTTCGATCAGTTCGTCGAGCGTGTTGTGGACTCCCAGGCGGAGGAGACGCGCCGTGGACGCGTTGGGGGGAAGGCAGAGAGCAGTCTTGTATGCATGGCGGATGAGGACGTCGACCTTGTCGCGTTCCGATTTGAGAGGACGAGTATAAGAAAGGCCGTACATGAGACGGGAAACGACGAAAGCGTCGACTAGGCGTAGGAGATCGTGTTCGCGCATGCCCATGCGCCGCGCTCGGACACGAGCGAGCATGCACGCGGTTTGCTGAACCGAAAGTGAGAGCTGGTCGATGGTGTGAGCATTATGGCGGTTTGACTGTACTATCAGTCCGAGCACCTTGAGATGCGAGACGACGGGAACGGGAGTGGAATTGGCGTGAAACGTGATGGTGGGATGACGCGTCTTGTGACGACGCCAGTCGGGGGGCCGCGTGAGGAGGAGGGCCGATTTGGCCGCCGAGCAAACGAGACCGGCAGCGTGCACGTGACTTGGGACGACGTCAGTTGCGCGTTGCAACGTCTGCTCAATGTGCCCGTCGGAGCCAGACGTGACCCAAAGAGTTACGTCGTCCGCGTACAGGGTGTGTTTGAGATCGGGGATACGGTCGAGCTTCTCGGGAAGTGAGCGAAGGGCGAGATTGAAAAGGAAAGGCGACAAGACGGCGCCCTGAGGGGTACCATGAGGTCCAAGCGCATTCGTGGGAGACGAGAGATCTTCCTCGATGATTTCGGCCGTGCGGGCTGTGAGAAAGGAGTGAATGTAGTGGTAGATGCGAGAGCCGGGGTTTATGGTGGCGAGTTCGGTAAGAATAGCCAAATGGGAGACGTTGTCGAACGCCTTGTGAAGGTCGAGGCTAAGGAGAGCCTTAGTGTCCGAGAAGGTGGGCGGATCGGGAAGGTCGTGGTGGAGTTGCAAGAGGACGTCTTGTGTGGAGAGGTGGGGGCGGAAACCAATCGTGGTGTGGGGAAGGAGGTGGTGAGCGTCCTTGTACGTTTGCAAGCGAGCTAGAACGATGTGCTCCATGAGCTTGCCGACGCACGGAGTGAGATGGGCCGGAGGTTCTCGATTGTGAGTTTCTTGCCCGGCTTCGGGATTAAAGCCATGCGAGCGTGTTTCCACGACTGGGGGAGGTTGCCGGAGCGCCAGCACTCATTCAGGAACGAAGTGAGGGCAACGACCAAAGGGGCATCAAGATTTCGGAGAAGTTTGTTGGGAATGCGATCTGGACCGGGGGTGGAGGTGGTGCGGAGCTCGTGTAGCGCCGCGTAGATTTCAGCTTCCGTGATATCGGCGTCTAGTTCGGGGTTGGGCGCCCTGGAGTAGGACGCGAGATGCGGAGAAGAGGTGCCAGGGGGTGACAGCTGGAGGTATTTGGCGGCCAGGTCTGCTATCAGCGACGGTGTGTCGCCGGGGTAGGCCCGGACAGCGCGTTTTAATTGTTGCCGAGCGACTGACTTGGTGGAAGCAGGGTCGAGGAGGTGGCGGAGGAGATGCCAAGATTGCTTGCAGCCCAACTGACCTGAGCAAAGCTGCTCCCACTGTTGGCGGGTGAGCACAGTGGTGTGATGCTCGATCTCGCGATCGAGGTATGCGACGCGGCGGCGCAGGCGACGGTTGTGACGTTGCTTATGCCAACGGTTGGTGAGGCCCATGCGAGCGGCTAACAGGTGGGCGAGGTGGAAGTCAATTGCCGGATGGTCCTCCGTGGTGGTGATCAAGGCGGTGACCCCGTCGAGGTCCGCCAGTAGGTGGTCGGTCCACATCGAAAGGTCCTCAATCTCGGGGGCGGCAGAGTGCAGCCGGCGGGCTCGGAACGCATCCCAATTCGTATAGCGGGTTGTGTGTGGGCGCGTCTTGCACGGGGAGGTACGGGCTTGGATGGCGAGGACGTACTGGTCGCTGCCCAGGGACTGATGTGTATTGGACCAGCGCGCGTCGTGCACGTAACGGCAAAAGCTGAGGTCCGGAGTGGTGTCGCTACACACGCTGTTGCCGATGCGCGTGGGTTGCGTGGGGTCGGTGAGCAGGGAGAGGTGGAGGTCGTGTGCGAGCTGCCACAGCCTCGTGCCGGGGCCATTGGCCTTGGAGTAACCCGAGTCCGGATGCCTGACGTTGAAGTCGCCGAGAACGAGGAGGGGGGATTTGGCTACTCTCGCTGCAGCGGCACGGAGCAGAGCCACGAGCAACAAGTCTTTGGTGACGTGTGGCGGGGGGGGGGGGTGTAAACATAGAGAATAAAAAGAGAGGGGTCTTCACGTCGCTGAGGTAGGACCTCGACAAAGACATGGTGGACCGTAGGGAAGGGCTGATCTGCTCGATTGACCGTGAGCGACCGTCGAGTGAGGATGGCCGTGACGGGATGGGGCAGAAGGTGATGAGCTACTTGGTCGTGGGCGACGTAACCCGAGAGGGTAATGGTGGCGTGAGTCTCCTGTAGCACGATGACGTCAGGAGAGACCGAGGGGTCCAGTTGTTGAAGGTGTAGAAGGAGTGGGTTACGCTTGGGGCGAAAACCACGGCAGTTCCACTGCCAAACGGTGACGACAGAGCGGTCAGCCATGATTAGTAGCGGAAGAAAAAGGTATTGCCTCGGCTGGTGCTTGCGAGAGTCAGGCGGCAGAGGATGAGGTGGTGCGCACGTGAAGGGGTGGCTTGGCTCGGATGGTTGCAAGCAACGAAGTTTGAAGGCTATCGACCGTCTCTTGGAGAGATTGGAAGGACGTGGCGGCGGGATAGTCAGTGAGGTCCGTGCGCATGGCATTGAGGGCTTCTTGTTGTGCCGTGAGAAGCTGGTACATCGAGTTCAAACGGCTATCCAGCCGTTTTTCGAGGTCCACCAGGGCGGTCTTGATAGCTGCCTGGACCTCTTCGGAAAAGTGGAGAGATGCAAGGGGGGTGTTGGGTCTGCGACGTTTGCTAGTGCATCCTTCGGAAGTCTGAACATCCATGTCAGATGAGGAGGCGATTGAGGAGGACATACAGGATGGGAGCGTGATGGCTGCCTCGAGCTTCTCCTGAAGAGCTCGCAGTTGGGCTTGGAAGGATTCAATTTCGGTCTTCTGTGCCGCAAGTTGAGCGGTTTCTGCAGTGAGCTGCTGTCGTAGGAAGGCGTTTTCCTGCTGCAGTGCGACGACCTGCGGCGAGGAGGACGCCGAGGAAGCGCCGGGGGGGTCGCGGGACCACGTCGACTGGGTGGGCTTAGAGACTGGTTTGGGCGCAGCCGGGGTGAGGGGCGGGAAGTCAGTGGTCGACTTGGAGGGTGGAGGCGGCGGAGGACCGCGTGCCGCTTGCTTCAGGGGTTGAGGGCATCGCAGGGGACGCTTTCCCACCAGACGTGCTACGGCGCAACGATCACGTCGGCGTCCCGCAACGAACGCTGCACCTAGGAATCGCGCTGTGAGCGGAAAGAGGAGCCACGTCGCCAAAACACGAGGGTTCGAGCAAAGAGGGAAGTTGGAAGGCGAGAGAGCGAGAAAACTTATTAAACGCAAGGGTAGTGGGGCATCCTCGCACCGGTCCCCGCACGGCCCGAAGGGGAGAAGCGGGCGAGTGGCGCGCCACATGTCGCGGCAGCGCCGCACATTGCGAGGAGGCAGTCTTCTGTGTTTGCCGCAAGATGGCTCTGCGTGTGCGCAGAGCGCAGAAGAAATGTAGCGGAAGCGTACTTCGCTACTCGTGTAACTGCGACTTCTGTAAGTTACGTGCTCATAATTATCGATATACACCGCAGTATAACTCTCTACGGCACGTTTCTAAGGCAACACCGCATTCACTAGAGGCGCTTCTGTGCCGCTCTGAAGCATCGGACTCGTGGCTAAGCAGTAGCGACTCCGTCTGACACTCCGGAGACCCTGTTTCGATTCCCACCCAGCCCACCTTGCAAGTAGTTTTTTATTCATGAAAGGCCTCCCGGGATTTATCGCTCACGGTCAACGCCGCCGACTCCGACACCGACGCCGGCGACACCGGCTTTTCTGCGACACGAGCTCCTTAACGCTGTCGCGTTAGAAGTAAACTCTCCCGTGGGATAGGCGCAGTAAGCATTTGCGAAAGCACGGCGCTGCATGGTGAAATCATGGAACGACAACCTCGCGTCTTCAAGATCATTCCTGGTGTTACGAAAACATGATTGTAACACGCACGAGGAGAGTGTGGAGAAACGCTTTATTCCAGTAAGCTCAAGATTATGCAGCCGCAGTGCAAGGGAGCGTACAACGCTATGGTTGCGCGTGTGCATGACCGTGCAGAACGTCATCCCTACGTCACATCTCGCTTCTTTTTTGAGCTAGTTTGCAAACGACAACATAATTGTGGCTCTGGGTATCTTTCTGGTGGATGACGCTCCCATTGGCTTCTTCGCACTGGTTGCTCATTCGAGTGTACTGGTGGAGCCGTCACGGCAGCTGAAGGGCCACGTGCTACCGAACCTTGCACGATGGGTGTGTGCGATGTGTTCTCGTGTGCACTGGAATTGACGTCCATCATCGCTTTCGAGCGCGTACGAGCGCGGGCTGTCGACTTTCTGGAGGACTGTAGCGGGCGACCAGGTTCTTGTGGGTACATTATACACCGTGACCCTGGCACCCAGTGGTAGCTCTGGTAAAAGCTTGGAACCTCTGTTGTAGAAGGTGCGTTGCTGGCGGCAGATGTTCAGAAGCCGCCGTTGAACGCCCTTTGGTGCACCGTCTGAGGCTGTACGTGGGTGGCCGGAACCGGTAGAAGCGTCCTGGTCAGCCGCCGCATGAGCCGCTGCGAATGAAACTTTAAGCACTGGCCACGCGGAGAGTTCCGCCACTCGAGTAACATGGCGCAAAAGTCTACCGAGCCAAAAGTTTAACCATGCCATGTTCCCTGTGTGGTTCATCGCAGAAGTCCCAGTAGCTGCGCATCTCCGTAATGACGTCATACTTGCTATCGGGCCAACTTGTGCTTGCATATTAGCGAAGTTGCTGCATCGTCGGGTATTTCTAAGCTTCTTGCAAAACTTGATTCAGGTGCTTGTCTGAAATTGGAAGATTAATGTTGCATTGGCGTGAAAGTGTTCTCCGTGTTCACTCAAAACTGTAGAACTCGGAATACGGGATAGCGCGTCGTCAATATGGATGTTTCCCTGCGGCTATATCACTGTGGGGCGATATTGTTGCAGGTTGAGGCACACGCACTGAAGGCGAAGTGGGCACTGAGACAATGGTTTCTTAAAAATCATCTCTACTGGTTTGTGATCAGACTCCACTGTGACGTCTGGTTGCCCAAACAAGTAGACCTGAAATTTTTCGGAACCATGAACGAGCGCTAGCATTTCTTTTTCTATCTGCGCATACCTCTGTTGCGTTTTGGAGAGAGAGCGCGATGAGTATGCTAGTGGGTGACCGTTTTGAATGATCACAGTGCCGATTCCGTTTTGACTGGCGTCTACCAATAGCTTGATAGGCTTGTGCTTCTAGTAGCACGCGAAAACGAATTTTTGCCAGTGCCTCACGAACAGCTTTGAAACTAGTCTGATGTTGGTCTTCCCAAACCCACGCTGCGTCATTTTTCAAAAGTTCCAGGAGCGTAGTTGTGATTTCCGAGATGTGGAATGAAACGGGACACAAAGGTGACCATGCCTAGGAAAGTTCGCAGCTCTTTCTTGTTGCTTGGCGCTCGAACTTTAAGAATGTCTGCTAGGCGCTCCGGATCCAGGCGTAGCACATCTCACGTCAAAACATGTCCGAGGTATTTGACAAATTTCTGAAAACAACGACATTTCTTGCGGTTTAAATTGAAGTTCTGTTCCTGGCATCGCTCTAGCACGTTAACAAGGTGAATGTCCAGTTCTTCCTTTGTCCTGCCCCTCACGAGGATCATTTGTCCTGTCCCACACTCATTGCGCAAATTTTAGAGCTTTCTTCGTCGAGCTTTCTGCCAGAAGCCCGAAGCAGCATCTAGCGTTGAGAAGTACTGGGCTCCCGCTAGAGGGTGCAACATCTTCTAAGGTTGGCATAGTGTAGTATTCCCTTAGTAGCGCTTTGTTCAATTCCGTGGGGTCGAGACAGATGCGTACTTTCTCATTCTTCCTCACCACGATCATGTACCTGGCCCAGGCTTCTGGCTCCGTCACTTCCTGAACTATGTGCTCGGCTTCCATGCGATCTAGTTCCTTTTCTTTAGGTTCTAGTGGAATTCTTGCCGGCCTAGTCACACCCTGGGAACCTGGCTCAAGCTTCATATGGTAGACGATACCTTTCAGCCTTCCCAAACCATCGACAACATCTTCATAAGGTTCCGCGGCTTCGTAGAGCTCTCGTTGCTCCCCTGAGGAAATTCTGCGGAGTAAACCCAGCTGTTCAGCGACTGATCCACTCGAAGTCAGAGGGACGTCGTCTTCGACAAAAAAAAATGTTTCAAAGGAAGCATCAGTTCCGCTAAGACGAAGACGGATGCGGCCTGTAACTCCTTTATGACCTAAAAAGGTATTCAAGACAACGTCACAACTGTCGTCTGCAGCGTGGCCTGCACCAGCTTGTACTGACGCCAGCGCCGCGAAGTGTTGTGCTCTGTTACCTCGGCATGTTTGCAGCGGCTTACGATAGCTGGAGCGCAGCTCGATTTGACTGCTCGTCTTGTCCTTCGCTTGTGCCTGACCGGCGAGGACGGTGCGCTCACTTGACATGTCCGTTCCGTCATGTTTCGCTCGTGGCTGCGGTCTCATCGCGCCGAGAAAACACGTTGCGGTTCGCTTATATCGGCAAAGCGAAGTGGCGGGCGACAGCTCGCGCACCTTTCGTGTTGGGGCTCAAAGCGGGCGTTTTAAAGAAATGATAAATATAAAAAGGAGAGCAAATGCAGGTTTGTGGCGTTTGTAAAGGTTGGACAATAAATAAATCTGCAAAGCCACTGGCGTAGTTGTTCATGTTCTTGATTTCTTATATTCTCTGACAGCGCGCATCGGAGTGCTCTCACAGGTTAGTGTCTGGCTTCCTGTTTAGTCCTCGATGCACTGAAGATCCACGGTCGGCGCGTAAGAGCAGCGCGTGTGCTGAGCAAGAAAGACGCGTGGATGTGATTCAAACTAAACATTTAATGTCAAGTTATTGGCGAAAAGCGCCAAGTGGCATCTTGTCGGATAAGAAACTGGCTTTGTAGGCCACTAGAAAGACTCTGGCCATAGATTCAATGTATCGAAAGGTGCACACAACATAACCAGACGCCCCCGTCGCATCTTGGTGACTTACACAGCGGGTTCCCGATCTTATTCACAGTGTCATGCTTGACACTTGGCAACGCGCGTTTCCTATATAGCTCTCTCGCTAGTTTAACAAAATGCAAACTGCAGGTAATATTTTAAATGTCTGTATGTTCCTATGGAAAAAGATTCCGCAGAGACACTCAAGACTCCTTACGTATGGGAATGCGAAAACATATGTCCTTTAGGGAAGACATAGAGGTTTGGTTACGGTTTGCGAATTGAGTTTATTAAAAGCGATGCAACGCGCCGTGGTTGCTCAGTGGCTATGGTGTTAGGCTGCTGAGCACGAGGTCGCGGGATCGAATCCCGGCCACGGCGGCCGCATTTCGATGGGGGCGAAATGCGAAAACACCCGTGTACTTAGATTTAGGTGCACGTTAAAGAACCCCAGGTGGTCGAAATTTCCGGAGTCCTCCACTACGGCGTGCCTCATAATCAGAAAGTGGTTTTGGCACGTAAAACCCCATAATTTAATTTTTAAATGCGATGCATTTCTTCGGGAACATTTGTCACTTTGACATTATCTATATATATCCATCTAGCCACCTACGTCTTGGTGCTCTCCTGGTCGTTTGGTTAACTTGATAGGCTCCCCACGCACTGCTTCGCATAACATCCATTCCCACAGGGCATGACCCCTGCTTGACTGACCGCCTGCTTTTTCAGGCGGTCAGTCTTTTTTAAATTTTAAGCACTACGCACACACACAGACACGCGTGTATGACAACATCCAGAACGTTGTACGACGAACGGTTGCGTCACAATTTTGGTGCGTATGGCACCTGCGAGAGCACTCCACGAGAGCACTCTGATGCGCGCTGTCAGAGAATATAAGAAATCAAGAACATGAACAACTATGTCACCAGATTTGCAGATTTATTTACCCTTTACAAACGCCACAAACCTGCATTTCCTCTCGTTTTCCTATTTATCATTTCCTTAAAGCGCCGGCTTTGAGGCGAAACCCGAAAGGCGCGCGAGCTGTCGCACGCCATTTCGCTTTGCCGATATAAGAAAACCGCAACGTGTTCTCTGGACGCGCGTGAGACCGCAGCCACGAGCGAAACGTGGCGGAACGAACATGTCACCACCAGTCAGGCACAAGCGAAAGGCAAGACAACCAGTCAAATCGAGCTGCGCTCCGGCTATCGTAAGCCGCCGCAAACATGCCGAGATAACAGAGCACAACACTTCGCGGCGCTGGCGTCAGTCCAAGCCTGTCTCGGCCACGCTGCGGAGCGTTCGTGTTAAGCGTGCTGAGGGCTTTACGTGTGCGTACAGCGGTATGCGAAGTCAAATGCGTTCGAATAGAGCAATCATTCTGAAAAAAATACAACGAAAGCAATATATTGGCTATTCGCTCGTATTCCGACGAGCTGTGAGGTCAATTTTCAGTGCAGTAACATTCCGTCGTGGGAAAGCGCCACAGAGGAATGTCTGAATTGTCAATTCAGGCCCCAGTTGGTGACAAAATAAGGGGGCAGTGCTGCATTTGCAACGCGAGACATCACTCGCAACACTGGCCATTGCGCATGCAGTCCAAGGGGGACAATGTGAAAGGACCCTTTCCTTACAACAGACATCCTTTCATATTAAAGCGAAGCTGTATACCTCTAGCGTCCAAGGGAATTTTCGTGTCGTTGTGGTAAGCAAAAAAATAACTCCCCATATGTGGGCCGATACCAAGATACTGCAATACCGGCCCGAACCGCGGTGGAGGTGAAGCAGGCGTTAAGCACTCCCCATACGCGGGCCGATCCCCAATATAGTGCAATGCCGGGCCAACCCGGGGTGGAGGTGAAGCAGACGTTAAGCACTCCTCAAACGTGGGCCGATCCCGAAGATAGTGCAATGCCGGGTCAACCCGCGGTGGAGGTGAAGCAGGCGTTAAGCACTCCCCAAACGAGTGCCGATCCCGAAGATAGTGAAACACCGGTCCGACCCGCGGTGGAGGTGAAGCACAAGCGTTAAGCACTCCCCATACGTGGGCCGATCCCCAAAATTGTGCAATGCCGGGCCAACACGCGGCGGAGGTGCAGTTCGCCATTAAGGGGCCCACATACACACCTTCGCTGGTCATCTTTCTTCACAGAGTGGAAGGGCACTCAGATGTTTTCTTAGTATCCTGGTCTATCAGGGGATTCTCCTTTATTCAACTAAACTGAATGCTTCGATTCAAAATTATAGAATTGTACTATGTGATATGGGATGATAGGATGGCACTAAGTAAGGCAACCTCGCAGAGGCCTCGCGAACCATCGTTGCATCCTGTGTTTTCCTAGAAAATTGATGCGGTGCGGACAGCATGTGTCTGTTGTTGCGTGCAAGCTGCTTGAATGTTCAGATTTTGGGGCAGCCTCGGAGTCTTTTCAGGCAGTTTCCAGTTTATGTGGTATCACAGCAGTTCTCTCAATGTTCTTCTAGAGTACTCGAGAGGTCCCTAACAATGTGTTATCATCTAAACGTAGCCGGTAGTCGAGGGCCCGTAATTTCTGTGCTCTATTATCGAGCGAACGGAATGTAAAGGTCAATTTATTCTTGAAATGCTTTTTTTCAGAGAAGCTGTTAGCCTCTTGGTGGCCCGCATGTATCGTGTCTGTCCGTGACCAGAAATTATAATCATCAGCAATTATTTATACCCCCTAAGCAAGCAAAAATTCATTGGCTCATCCTCCTCGTAATGCAGAGGCGAAGTACTCAGCAAAGTGAAGCGAATAGTGCATACATTCATTGAAATCGCCCATAGAACACGCAGAACTGCATACGTTTTAATAAAAAACAAGCTAAAAACAAGCATTCGAGCCATCAATAAAGCATTCCATATCCCCTCAGCAGTTGTAGGGGTGGTTTTGCAACAGCTTCGCTGGACATACATATTGTAGGGCCTGAATGGCGAGTCAACTTGTTTTTTTCAATTCTCTTTCAGGCGTATGAATACATAGGGTTCTTTACGGAAATAGAACTGCCACTTCTTCGCATGGGGCTATGCTTTCTCGATGACTGCACACAGAGTGACTTACAAGCGCTAGTGGACACATGTAAGTCTAACCATATCCTTTTCTCGAATGCCTAAATTGTTTCTTTTAGGTACAAGTTTTCAGTGCAATAATAGAGGGATATAGCTGAGCGTGTTCACGGGCCAGTGTGCCCAGCGGAGACGAAACCGGAGCGCCGCACGAGAGGAAGAGTTTTAGATCAGCGAACTCTCGCTCGGACGAGCGGAGCGCTTTGCTGTGCCACCTGTCGAACGGAGTTGGAGTTATGGTGAAAAGACCACTACGCTCGCTTCGGGTTGTCGATCGCGGTCATCAACATTAAATCGTCGCGAAGCGGCCTCGTTGCTGAAACCTCTCGCAGGATGCAGAGGTCTTCTTCAGTCGTGAAACACCTCCGAAGCTTTTTCATCTGCAGGCGAGCTAGCGTCGCGTTTGAAGACGACGTCAACAACTCGCCGGTGTTCGTGTGGGCAGTCGCCATGTTTGCTTCTCAAGAACGCTGGCGCGCTCCGCTGGAGAGGGATACCAACGAGCGAGCGAGCGGCCCGCTCCGCAAACGGCCCTGGCCTCCTCAGCGTACCGCACATGCGCAGTGGCGTCTCCGCTTGTCCGCTGGGCCCGCTGTCCCTTAAAACCACTGAGCTACAACTCTCTGATCAGAGAGTTATAGCTTCTTCGCTCACTCCCCTCGCGACGACGGTGTTATCGCCCTTTAACTTTATGCGGAACATCACAGCGACGGCGGCGACAAAATGCGCCCGGAGTGTCCATATAGTTGCTCTCACAATAATGAGCCTCCCGCAGCCGCTAAATACATTTCAAACACGGTTCACATTCCAACACCAACGTCTTCTGTGATGCCTCGTTCATATGGCCACTTTGGTTCCCGACCACAAGGTAATTTTTTCTTGATGGAGAACAAAGAACATGTACTGGAGGAAAAATCAAATACGTGCTGTAACTAACACTTGTTTGCGCGCCATGTAATGCGCATTCAAAGTGAAATGGGATATAATCTGAGCAAGATTGTGGCCGTCATTAAAGTTGTCGCTACCTTTCGATAACCAGGGAGCCGTGTGATCAATTGGCGGACCATGACGGCTCTGAAGAGAAGCTTCCCGTTCTCGGTATTTTCAACGTCGAAGCTTTCACTAAATTAAACTACTACCAACAGAAAGGTCAAAGAGAGTCAATCAAAAGGAGAAGGATGCAGCAAGGAAAGGTACAGAAGGCTGACAAAGCAAGCACAAAGAGAAAAATCTGATGTTTCTTCACTGATGTCTGGGCCTATCAAATTTCTTAACCGCTACGTTGACATCTCGTGTACAGACGTCCGCACTGACATATATATATATATATATATATATATATATATATATATATATATATATATATATATATATGTATATATGAGGAGTTATGTACTTATCAATTTAATGAAAGAAATGATATATTAACGGAGAAAGTGGATGAGAACAGTCGCAGCTTCGCCCAAAAGGCAAATCAACGATTGCGATAGCAATTTAGTAGACAGATACACGAAGCAAGGCTAGTAGTTTTATTGGCCGCATGAACCTCTAAACATAGGCATACTAACTAAATTAACGAGCATGGTGTCAGGCGGGCACCAGCAAACATGAACACATTTCACTCGACGACCGCGGAAACTCGTTGTCAAAATGCTGGAGCGAAGAAGCACGGTTGCAGCATTAATTTAACATTTATTAATTTCAATTAGGTACACGTAATTTCCCCTTGTTGAGACCTCATCGAAATATGGGAGGCCAAGCTCGTCTCCGAAGATCCGGAATAAGAACGACGCGTTGTCGCCAGGGCCAAGGTGGCAGCGAAGGCCACGGGATTCCTGCAAAGAGGAGACCTCCCGCCTAGAGAAGAACCGGGACATACCCTGGGATACTGTTTCGAAAATAAACGTTTATTTCTCCTCCTCCTCCTCTTGTGATATAGATAATCATAGGAGGAGGAGGAGAAATAAACGTTTATATATATTTTTTTCTTTCGCGTATACCCTGCACGTTTCGTATGCCAGCTTACGTTTCGTAAAGTGCAAACGCCTGGATTCTCATTCAGCATGTATACTACAGCAGGGTATACGCAAATATATATATATATATATATATATATTTATATATATATGTGTATATATATATATATATATATATATAGAACTTGAGTGGTGCTACAAGGTAAACAGAACAAGTATTTAATTTCGACAGTTTCGATCGGTGGACCGATCTTCATCAGGGTTTTTTTTTTTTTTTTTTTTTTTGTGAACCCTGATGAAGATCGGTCCACCGATCGAAACTGTCGAAATTAAATACTTGTTCTGTTTACCTTGTAGCACCACTCAAGTTCTTTACGTTTGAAAGGTAGCCTGAAGAATCCCTCTTTGCCTACTATATATATATATATATATATATATATATATATATATATATATATATTTGCTTTTACTGTGTAACCCCCTTACACAATGCCCCCATAGGGCCTGTCAGGTATCTTCAATATATATATATATATATATATATATATATATTGTCACGAGCTGTCATGAACCACGGCGGCCGCGCCGACAACCAGATGGGAGACACAAGAGAACGACGTTAGCCAAGCTGCCGCGGGACCGCTCGTCAAAAACCGCGCCTATCAGCCACATTCACCTGGTTCTGAATTAAACACCTCGCGTGTAACATTTGGTGGTGCTGTGCGGGCTAACTCTCACGACCTACAACAGAGCCATCAGCACAAGAAGTACGCCGAAGCCATCACCTCGGCGGACTTTCGCCGTCGCGCTCAATCATGGCCACAGAGCAATATACCCGGACCAACAGTGCCTTGGCGAGCCCAGCTCCTATCCAGCACTACCGAGAGCCACGCACTTTCTCGGCGAAGGCAGAGGAAGATGTGGATGAGTGGCTAACCCATTACGAAAGGGTAAGCCAATACAATAACTGGAACGCTGCCAGTCAGCTTAGGAACGTTGTTTTCTTCTTGGCCGGCACAGCGTTGATATGGTATGACAACCACGCGGACATGATAACTACATGGACACGCTTCGTTCAGGAGATCAAGAAGTGTTTCGGTGACTAGGAGGCAAAGAAGAAACCTGCGGAATTCACATTATCCCAGAGAGCTCAGGTATCCGGCGAGACTTGCACTATCTATATGGAAGAAATTTTGAAGCCGTGCCGAACCATCAACCTTCAAATGACAGAGGAAGATGAAGTGGGGCACGTCGTAAGAGGAATAGCGGAAGACGTGTACAACTTCCTCATTGGTAAAGAGGACTTGAACACAGTATCAGAACTGATACGGCACTGCCGTACGTTCGAGGCGCTGAAAACTCGCCGAATTACACCAAAGTTTGGATGGCTGGCCAAGAGAAGACCGTAGCAAGTACTGACACGAGTCCTCCGCACCCAGACAATTCGTCCGCCATCCGCCAGATAGTCCGCGAGGAGCTCCAGTGGCATGACGGACAGGCACGTTATGCGGCGCCACGTTGCAGCTCCTCCGTTTTCCGAGACACTCTTTGGGAACCCCCTTCGGCTACTTGGAACCACTCGGTGAACGTCGCGGATCTTAACGGCTCCAGAGACGAACCGCATTACATTACGATCGAACCACCACGCAATGATTCGCCCCCTCAACGTTTTGATCCACGCCCACGCAACTTTCGTCCACGAAGACTTGCCGCTACCTACGAGTTTCAAGGGGAAGAGCCTCGTTACCCTCAACCGATGTCTTCGGCAGAATACTTCAATCCGCATTCTGAAGTTCACCCTTTGCCAGTATGTTACTGTTGTGGCATGCCTGGCCATATAGATAGGTACCGTAGCCGACGCCGAGCATTGAACTACGGATCGTCAGCGCCGACTATGCGGTCTAGCGGTCGTACACTGTGCACTCAGTGGCTAGGAGACTCCACTTCAGGATGCCACTTTCGAGAGGACCGATTCACCGCCCAGGAGACCTACTTTGAAGAAACAGAACCCGGAACCGCTACCGTTCTCCTGCATCCGACCGTACTCTGACGCCACCACCAGCCTTCCGAGCCTTCCGATCACCATCCCCCCGGCCGCGATTCACGTCACCGTCTACAAGAATACGATTTCGCTATTTGCTACAAAAGTGGCCGGTGACATGCTGACGCTGATTGTCTTTCTCAGATGCTACTTGACACAACTGAATGTGATGCGGACAACTTCGATGAATACATCGCTTTTGTGTCCCCGGAATTTCCGGATATGGGTACCGTCATATCCGAGCAGCACAAGGACGAGAGCTTACAACCGCTCTTCGCGGCAGCACAGGAGTCACATGCAGGCAGTCGCCTTCGCCTACGTGATGGTGGCGCGCTGTATAAGAAGAGCTACTCGACCACCGGTGCACGCTACCCTTTAGATGTCCCCAAAAACTTTCACCACCAAGTATTATACGCCATGCACGATGACCCAACTTCCGGTCATCTTGATTCCACACGTACGTTCAACCAGGCTGAAGAACGTTTTTACTGGCCTAAGATGCGGAAGGATATCGAACGGTACGTCGCGAGCTGCTCTCAATGCCAGCGCTACAAGCGTCCGCCACAAGCGTCACACGGCCTGCTTCAACCAGTTCCCCCTTCTAGCGTCCCCTTTGAGCAAGTTGGCATAGATCTTTTGGGCCCTTTCCCGCGATACTCCAAGGGCAATTCTTAAGTTATCGTTTGCTTAGACCACCTTACCCGCTATTGTGAGACCGCCGCATTACCATCGTCCACAGCTACAGAAGTCTCTATCTTTTTGCTGGCTCACGTTATACTCCGACATGGACCTCCTCGCGTAGTAATCAGCGATCGTGGGCGACAGTTTACCGCGGACGTGGTTGAAGAAACCCTTCGTCTGTGTCCATGTAGCTTCCGCCATTCTACGCCCTACCATCCACAAACTAATGGTCTGGTTGAGCGCACAAACAGAACGCTTGCCAACATGCTGTCCATGTACGTCGATTCAGCACCCAAGAATTGGGACAGTATCTTGCTGTCCTATTACCTATACCTATGTCATTACCTATGCCTTCAATACCGCGAAACACGAGACCATTGGTTACCACCATTTTTCCTTCTTTATGCTCGTCCGCCGCGCTACGCCCTCGACAGCATACTTCCCTACTTCGCTAAAGACAACGAATCAATTGATGAGGTCCTCTGTCGAGCAGAAGAAGCACGACGCCTCGCTAGGCTACGCACCCTGGCATTGCAGGACCGGTCCAAGATACGCTATCACGGGCGTCACCGCCACGTTTACTTCGATCCTGGAGGTCTTGTGTAGCTCTGGACGGCGTTGCGGAAGCGTAGCTTCTGCCAGAAGTTTCTGACCCACTACGTCGGCCCCTACGTTACTCTGGAGCGCCTCAGCAAAGTGAGCTATCGCATTGCGCGTCTCACGAGCAGTGGACGACGCTCGGCCAAGGCTGAAGTGACACACGTCGCGCGTCTGAGGTGTTACAACCCACGAGATGACTGACTCGCCCGACGGGCTTCGTCTGCCAGCGGGGAAATGTCACGAGCTGTCATGAACCACGGCTGCCACCAGATTCATCTGGTTCTGCATTAAACACCTCGTGTGTAAATATATATATATATAATTACACACATATATATATGTATAGAAAAAACTAAACATTATTTAATTTCGACGTACTGGCCAGGGTCCGGCCTCCATCAAAAGTCACTCTACGTCACTCTAGGTCAGTCTTGATGAAGGTCGGACCCCGACCCAAATGTGTGCAGTATGTGTGTGCGTGATCTCAATTGTGGAAACACATATTCTTAAAATACTTACCCGATGCATGGACACTTCGTCATTAGTTGCCCTTTCCGCGTAAAGGACGCTAAATAGCAGAGTTGACGTAGCAGTCCGTTCGCTGATTAACTAAAGATGGCTAAATAATTTTTATCATTAGTCTTTGCGCCCACGTTGCTACGGCAATATTGCCATTGTGCACCGTAAGATGGAAAACAATTTACGCGATTTTAAAAGTGCTAGTGGTTAATATATTTATCGGCAAAAATTGACCTTCTTGTGCTGCGATACCAAAACCGGGCAAGAGCATTCTTCGCTAAATACGACGGTGCTTCCGCATAATCATAACCTTCCTACACTTACTACTTTCAGGTAAAAAAAGAAGCAACTTAATAAGAAATATAGCAACTTAAAAGAGAATACACCCACATATGAGAGGCGCAGCGATAAGAAATGGCTCATACCCTTTTCGATAACAAATTGCGGCCACCAAATGGTCTCAAATACCCTGCCACGGCTACTAAATTCTTATCTACAAGCCGGCATTGACATCCATGCCTTGACACCATCGGAGTTCATCTGTCTGGCGAAAACTACGATTTCAATCACCATGGTTCAGTAAAACCACATGTATTAACAGTGAAAGAAACGTAATCACTCTAATTGATGTAAGCCACTGTTCTTTATTTTTTCATTTCTGAAAGTGTTCTTTGCCACTGGTCTGCCAATATGTAAAGGGGGCCAGGGACCACTCAAGCTGCCAATAAGCAGCTTTTACCTTGGCCCCCTCCATTTGCTTGTAAATGGGCCCAAATAAAATGAAATGAAATGAAATTATCATCAACAAGTGCTAGTTTAATAAATGTGTCGTTCAAACATTCGCCGTCTTTCGTCCTTTTCTCAGTGAAGCCTTCTTCAGTGGAGATTCGAGTGGAAAACTGCGTCACTGCAGAACCAAAACCATGGAGTACAAGGCAAATAGGAATTGTGTAAGTTGATCAAACATTTTCTAGGCCATAGTAACATGGGTCAGCTACGTACGAACCGATCCACCAGGGCAGTTTAGTGGCTATAGCGTTGCGCCGCTGTACTCGAGGACACGGGTTCGATACCGACCGTGGCAGCTGTGCACTCGTGTACTTAGATTCAGATGCCCATTAAAGAACTGCAACTGGGCACCATCCATAGTACCCAATTTAGGAGTGCCGCAGGACGTGGTTTCGGCACTTACGCCCAAATTCAGTTTCTTTATTTACGTACACATGATTTACATTATGGCTGAGTTAGATATCTTTTTCAATCCTGAAGCGCCTAAGCACTCTGGGAATCGGTGTAATCGACACTCTTTAAAGCGTGAAGGTGAAACCGCGCCTCTCGATAAGCGCAGCTCACTCGATAAACGCGCCCTGCAGGCCTCAGCCAAGGCGGCGGAGAAACGCGACACAGCGCTAACACCGACCACAGCTTCTAAACTTTCGGAATCCACAAAGCTTTCGTGCAAGGGCCCATGGGTTCAGAAGAGCTACTGTATCTGCTCGATTATAAGGCGTGTTTTTTTTTTTTTTTTCGTGAGTTTCGTTGCTTGAACTCCCTGGGGTTACATTCTAATAACGACAAAATTGACCATTTTAAACCGAATATCCTAAATCTTGCTGTTGTTATCGTTACGTTGGCAACCTGTACGTGTCTCGATTCAATTTTTCAACAGTCAATCGAAATAAGAACTTCGTTTTTGTTGGAATCGACGCCATAGGCTTATTACTGGTGCTATGGTTACGGTGTTGCAGTACCCTTTGCCTTTCGCGCTTCGACTTCGTTGATTGGTCACTTTATGTCGACGTAGCGCATTCTGTATTCGCGTACTGATAGTGCCGTGATGACACCTTGAAAAAGGAGAAAGGAACGAAGTTGCATCGTCATTGCACAGAGGCGGTTTACTACAGAAGTGGGTAGTGCATTTTATGGCGATATTCAGCGAGCAGTGCTGCCACTGTGCGCCTGTAGTGCGAGTACGCCTCTAACATGTTAGTTGATATTTGCAAGTCTCCTTATTTGGTTCTGGATTATCTCTAAGCATTCTTCGCCTCAAGTGTTCCATTTGTCTCTCGGTAAGTATCTATCATTTTAGAAGCGGTGCGCCAGCAGGTGGCGCCTTATGTCTGGAGAGGAATAGGTGCACGTACTGACGCAATTTTGATGAAGAACCAGGAACCTGTGCCGAGCGAGAGTGTCAAACTGCCAATCAACTAGTGGCTGCGATGAGTACCACAGCGGCACATTAACTGCGTTGAGAGCAAATGCACGTAGCAAAGAGTCGGCAGGCGGAAGGACGACAGCGATGAGTATGGAATGAAGAACGTGAGCGTTCGTTGGAAGAAGATACCGGAAAGTCGGTGGGCCGCAGCTGCACCGGAAGAGAAATGCCGGACTCAGCAACTTACCGCTATTACAGACCGATCAAAGCCGCCGAATGGCGACTCCGGAGCTGGAATGATTCCGGAATCGTTCCACATTTTGAAACACCCGGAATGGTAGTGGGAATGGAATAGAGACGTAGTCCTGCAGTGCTAAATGTTGATTTTAGGCGAGACTACAAAACGGGCATATCTGTTAATTAACATTGGACAACGTATTATATTTCTCAATTTTCTGGCTTATTCAGTGTCTACTATGCATCACCTAGGTTTCGATATGGCGTGCACACCCCGTTTTTTATGTCGTATATATAAAATACCCTCTTTTGACCACGCATGGTGCTGCACCCCGGAAGCTTCCGTAGAACATAACCTTATCAAATGTCTTCAATTTTACCATCATCGTGAGACACTTCGCGATCAATCTAACGCCTTTATAGACGTCTTGTTAGCTATAAAAATTACTCAGCCATTGATCCTGTCCCTATAAACAGAGAGCAGCTGTGAAAACCTCGCGCAATTTTCTTGGGGACTGTGTTCACATTTGTTCCTTGTGAATAGTTCCTGTTGAGTGACGTAATTTGCCTTACGATAACGCCGTGATGTTTTTGTTGTACCATCAACCATTTATGTACTTTGGCGTGCTCCACCCGCCGTGGTTGCTCAGTGGCTATGGTGTTAGGCTACTGAGCACGAGGTAGCGGGATCGAATCCCGGCCTCGGCGGCCGCATTTCGATGGCGGCGAAATGCGAAAACACCCGTGTACTTAGATTTAGGTGCACGTTAAAGAACCCCAGGTGGTCGAAATTTCCGGAGTCCTCCACTACGGCGTGCCTCATAATCAGAAAGTGGTTTTGGCACGTAAAACCCCATAATTTTTTTGTGTGTGTGCTCCATCTTCATCTCAATTTATTATCATTAAACCTTTTCCGCGTTAGTGACTTTTTATGCGTTTCGCTTTGGACTGACCTATTTTACCGTGACTGGAGACCACGCGTGCTTGTCACAGGTCTTGCGCTTACTCGGCATTACGCAAAATTTGTATAGATTTGCAAATTTATATCAAGTTTTTTGTATAATCGTAGAGTGCATGTAAGTGTACCGTTCACTCTAAGCGATTGCGCAAGCTTTTGATTATCTCACTTTTTTATTTATACTGTTCTCTGGCGCAGTGTTTTTTATATGTGAGTGTGTTTAACTATGATTTTGCGATAGCAGCGCCTTCACTAGCCAAGCTTTCGATACCGTGTCCGGCAACAAACAACCAAAATACGGCTGACTATCGCTGCCACAGTAATTACAAACAGCTCGGTATTACGCATTCTACATATTTGAAGGCCCGAAAGCGTCTATTTGTTACGAAGTTTAAATATCTTTGAAGAGAGCAACTTTTCCAGTTGTCAAGAATGATTCGATTTACCAAGAGCATGCTTGACCTACGACACAAAGGTGGAGACTAAACAACGACTTAGCAAACGGCTGCGCCCTGCGCGAGCTCACAATGGTTCGGAACCCGCGCAATGATTTGTGCACGCTGTTGGATATCCATAAAACGCGATGAAAGGAGGTCAGACAGGCGTGCCGTAAGAAACGGAGCATGTTTGTGTGCTAGAAAATGTGAGACAAAAGGAAATGTTATCCTGGAAACTATATCCATGCGTTTCGCTTTTATGTTGTTTTTAAACTGACAGAATAATAATGTGCATGCAAAAAAATTGCCTGTAATATTATTTGTAGTAATGTTCAGACTCAAGATATGTGTTAGTTACTAGGCACGCAAGCACATCAATTAGTTGTAGGGAAAGTGTTTAATTTTACTGGAGTTACAACGGAATGATTAAGTTCAACCACTTCAGGTGTAGGAATGGTTCACCCATCACCATTTGTAGAAGTTAAAAGGAGTTGAATAACGCGGCTGTACATTCTCTGGAATGGAGCGCGAACAGAATAGAGGGCTCAGCTCCGCAATTCCGGTGTAGATAGGCCTTTTGCTGAACACTTCCCACAGAACAAGTTTCGTGACGGGCCCAGTGTGTGCGATGTGTCGTTGTTCGCGTTGGACGTTGCGATCCGTCCGAAACCTATATATTATATGTCCCACGTAACTTGTGACAAAATTTAAAAATGTGCAAGTGCTACGCAGCTGAACAGAACCAAGGCAATGTTGGTTGTCGTCGCTTGGAGTAAAACAGAGTATTTTTTTTTTTGTAGTTACGTGCGACAAATGGTATATGCCCAGCGTGAGGTTTCGTAGTGGCAGGAGTCATTTCTATGGGAAAGATATCGAGTACTTCGGCTTTAAATGTTTTCTGCGTCCTGTGAATAGGGTCCTCTTCCCCATCCTGCAAACGCCTCGGCAAGCGCTAAGTTAAATGGATGGAGCGCCCGCAAAACGTACAACGTTCTGTTACAGCGTAAAGTAATGCTTCGCATAATATACATTTCCACATTGCGTACGATATTCCCCTTCCTTTCTTACATTTGTGTATACACAAAGGCCTAGAACACTGCACTCAAGGAATTATAAGGATCGTGTCTGTCTTTGCAGAGCATTCCTGACGGTTCTAGTCACTGTAATAGCCGGGGCCACTGCTGTCGACCTTTACATGGGTTCGAAGCCGAAAGCTGCGCAGAAAGGCGGTGAGTACATATATGATGGAAGCCGCCCTTTGGAATCAATATACGATGTCCGGAATTCGGTGTAACCGCTGCAGTGTAATTCTTTGACGTCATTGTTGCTGTGTGGGCATTACTCAAATTCTGCAATGAGAAAAACTGTCGTAGTAAATGCACCCTAATCTGAATTGTTTTGTTTTCGATTTAAGGGGTACACGTTGCTAATGACAAAATGTCGCGCTATTGAAACAGTTTGCATGTTGAGAAAATCATAGTAACAATAGAGGTAGCTATTCAAACTTATTGTGGGCTACTGACCTCGTGCGGCCAGCTAAACTTATGTCATGGCCCAGATCAAGTCACGTTCTCTAACAATATCGCGAAGAACTGTGTGCCTATGTGCACACGCATGCGCACATAGGTACATGCACACATGCACTACTACACGCGCACGCGCTTTTACATTTGCACCCACGCATACAAACATAAGTGCGGTATGCTGGCAGTCCCTGGTCAAAACGAATTGTTGGTCTGCTTGGTTTGTCATGGCAAGGAAAGAAGCATCAAGACGATAACAAGGCGGCTTGTAATCGTCTTCATGCTTCATTGTTTATCCTTCGTCTTCACTGGCGCCGTTTGCAAGCTTCGCGGTCCCTGCTAACTATATAAAGGTGAACATGGAAAAATTAAAAGTGCTGAAGATAGTATGGTGATTTCTGGAAACACAAATCGAACTAAGTCAAAACATTCTTTCAGGTATCCTACTAAGGCTCGTCGTTGCATTCTCGGCTGCGACCAACACGCGTGCATTGTTCCATGTGGCCGATAGGACCAACCCAGACCAATACTCCCTGAGCTTCTTGCACGGCATACGTTCCATCTGCGTGGGACACATTGTTCTTGGTCATTGCTACCAGGCACTATCAAATACTTGGGGTGAGCCCGTTATGTTTTCTATCTGTCTTTGTAAGCGCAGTCTTTCTGAGTAAACTTGTGGCTTGCTCTCTAGATCACTATTCCTGCTCTGAAAAAATCATCAGTCCTAATAAATAGACGGGAAGAAGATGTTACATAAATAATTGCTCCAAAAAACGTTTTGCTCACAATATTTTCTGTTATTTTGGTGGCGGTAGTGTAGCTAAACTTCACGTGTCTTATGATTACGGATGTTTTGTATCACTGTTAAGTCCTCGAAGCATGGCTCTTATGCACGAGGGGGATTCACCACACATAACGGGTCAATAATCACACACATAAAAGGAAATGAAAAAAAAATAACAGTCACATTGAAACATTTAGTGACTCTTTGACAGTATAATTCGATTAGCGTGAACACAAAAAAAAAACAAAAGTGCACCATGAGTGGCGCCGCTTGCAAGCGCTACTCTCCCGACTCATCATCATCATCAGCCTGGTTATGCCCACTGCAGGGCAAAGGCCTCTCCCATACTTCTCCAACTACCCCGGTCATGTACTAATTGTGGCCATGTTGTCCCTGCAAACTTCTTAGTCTCATAAGCCCACCTAACTTTCTGCCGCCCTCTGCTACGCTTTCCTTCCCTTGGAATCCATTCCGTAACTCTTAATGACCATCGGTTATCTTCCCTCCTCATCACGTGTCCTGCCCATGCCCATTTCTTTTTCTTGATTTCAACTAAGATATCATTAACTCGCGTTTGTTCCCTCCCGACTCAATATTGTGCTCATTCGGAGCGGCCCTCGGTTGCTCTTTGTCGCGTCGTCTCTCTTTCTTTGTTGTGATACTTCCCAAAGCTCGCATAATCGTCCAAATTTGGCGTTCTGGTGACGCATAGTGGCAAGCGCAAGAACATGTCGAGGAGTTGAAACATTAAAAGCTGTTCGTATACTTTTCTGCAGCCGTTTTACCGCAGAAGGGGTTTTTGTCGAGCTTTCCCGTGGACTTCCGGATGCAACGAAAACTACGTCATAGCTTGTCATGGCGGTTCCTGGCCTGATTTTGCCTGTTCAATTAAGGCCCAACGTTTGGCCACTGTTAACCCCTTTGTCCCTTCACGAGAAGGTGTTGTAGACTTTCCCTGCGCTTTATCTCACCTCGGAAGCAAGGTTCGGGCATAATCTTCGCACTCTTATTGAGAGTGAGTGTCGATGTCGAAGGATGAGAGGACAAAGGCAGCTCGCAATGTCACTGCTACTGAATGGTGGTGGCACCTATCACCACTACGGCAAAACCGAGCGAAACACGCCACGTAGTCACAGATGACGCCACCATTCCGTCACAGAGAAATCTCAATTTTTTTAGCAGTGTCGCCGCAAACGACACGCACTTGCAGCTGCCTTGAATTGGAGTAGCTTCACACAGCATACGCCAGCATATATGCTCCTCTCGCTCGTGCGTCAACTCTAGGACGCGTCAAATCGGTTAACTCGTTAGTGCATCCTAAATGTGTGAAATTCTCGAGGCTAAACTTCAATTTATGATTAGGTCACGTGCCTGACAACCCTTAAGCATATGTCAAGAGCGATGCTTACGTCGACGGCAAATAATTCAACGGAGCACTCTAGGTTGCGCAGCCCGTGTAAGGCAATGGCTGCGGATGGAGCAAGGAAGGCTGGTACCGGGCTAGTTTCTCAAACTATGCAGATCGACGACAAAAGCGCAAATAAAAGTTTCAATACCTTAAACTTACAAACTTGTGACAATTTTCACTGTGGCTATGGCACTCGGGCGTAGCATGTACTGCAGCATGTACAACGGATGCAGAGAAACTGTGTTTGGCGAATTGAAAAAAAAAAACTTCTTCGGTCCCCACAAGTTCCACCAGCGTCGTTGACCTCCTGATATATTCAGTAGATGTCACGGTGGTTTCTTCAGTAGATGTCACGGTTAGATGTCATCGAATGGACAATGACCACTTCCACATATTTACTAATGTTGCTGAATATCAAAATGTTAAACGAAGGTACTCTGTCGCACGGTGACGTATTTATCGAGATATTGACGAGTACACCGGGCAGACATGTTGCGCAGCAAGATAGCGGCCACCAAATGAACGAAACTGCTTGATTATTTCCGTGCTCCTGACTTAAAATTAAGGAACCTCTGTGCTGCCCGCAGATGAGCGGAGCATGTGTTGTTGAGAAAGGGGGGGTACGGCACTGAAAACGATGTTCAATCGCACCAATGCCGCAATGCGCATGGCGACCTAAAAGGTTGAGAAGGAAACAGAGAGGGGTATTATGCGCCAGTTTGATAATTTTTATCCCGGTTACAATATAGTGGGAGCAAACATTGGCACGCTTGCTGAGAAGCCTCGCACAAGAAGAACCTTCGAGGCCCTCGTTTTGAAGTTAAGTAATACTCTTGCGGCCTTAGCGGAATATCTTGCAGATGGCTACTCATCCGTTCAATGGAGACCACAGGCCACATGTCACTTAGCTCGCAGGGCGCATGGCATTCTTACTCTCCGATAAACGCGCCTTTCATATTTTGGGAGCTGGACTTTACGTTAAGCAGCTTACGAAGACATCTTGCAGTGGGCCCTGACGTCATCCGCAATCAGACAGATGTTCACGAACTTGCCAAAGCCACATAAACAAGAGCTCCTTGCCTTCCTAAACGACGTATGGAGCACAGATGACGTTCCAGGGCTCTGAAAAGTGACTGATTCCCGTCCTGTAACCTAGGAAAGGTGTTAATAATTTAGCCTCGTATCGCTGAGTTTTTCTAACATCTCGCGTAGCATAAGCAATAGAAAAATCAATCCCCAACAGGTCGAATTGGTTTGTAGAGCATAAAAGGAAACTTCTAGTACGCATGACTGATTTTTGACCACGACTGTGCGGTGAACAGTGTAGTGTAATAAATCTCGTAAGTCACATTGAACTTCACAGAGATGATGTGATTTCGATCCTTGCTATTCTCGTGGACATTTATAAATACTACTACTGCGTACTACATACATATATTGTAACGCAGCACCGGAGGAGTGCGGAAGAGGAACAAGAAGCGGAGCGAGGTTTTTGGGGGTTATCGGCTCTTTCGAACCGCCCCATGCCTTCTCTATCCTTTTTCACTTTAAATAAATTCATTCTACATCTGCAACAAGTGGTGGAAGTGCTGGATAACCCAGCACTTCAAGTGGAAGTACGCCCTGGATAACCCAGTCCTACAAGGTCTTCGAAGAAGCAGACGCCTGGCTCGACTACCACCGGAGCCAACAAGCATGGCCGACGTCCAAGCTGGCCGGTAAACGAACACTATTGAAAAAGGCATCGTTCAAGTCAGTCAGATACCAAGGCAACCTAGCTACTGGGCGCCGGAACCACGAATACTCAAGTAAAACAGATGAATACGTGGATGACTGGCTGAGACATAAGAGGCATAACGGGTGGAGCACGTCAGCGCAGCTTGTGAACTTTGCATTTTTTTCTCGCCTGTATACCGTTCTACTTTGGTTTGACAATCATGAACGCGCGCTGACAACTTGGCTGAGACTGGCTGAGACATAAGAGGCATAACGGGTGGAGCACGTCAGCGCAGCTTGTGAACTTTGCATTTTTTTTTTTCGCCGGTATACCGCTCTACTTTGGTTTGACAATCATGAACGCGCGCTGACAACTTGGGAAACTCTTGTCCAGGAATTGAAAGCCCGATTTGGCGACTCGAAATTCCAAAAAGAAGAAAGCGGAGCACACGCTTTCGCGCAGAGCCCGGTCTGGTGAAACGTGTGCAACGTATATTGAAAAAGTATTGACTCTATACACATATATGCGGAATTGTAAACGCGAATATGTCGGATGAAGACAAAGTAGGATATCTGTTAAAATGCATCGCTGAAGACTTTTGCAATTTTTTAATAACGAAAGAAAACCAGAACACTTCTTCCGAATTTAGGCAGCAATGTCGCGCGTTCAAAGCAGTGAAGACCCGTAGTATATTAGCGAAGTTCGGGCGCTTGGACAACGTCACCACAGTTGCAAGTGTGGACGTCGCTACCTGCGATGACATCGCCTCAATCGTGCGCCTAGTGGTTAAATATGAGCTAGCCCGACTTCAGAGAGTAGACGCTGGTTATCAGTGCCCGTTTGACGACTGCATTCCCGAACCACCATCTTCGTTTGAAAAACATCGCATCGAGCGCCTACCGCCGTCTGAAGAACCGCATTTAAATAACACGAGCTTTCGGTCTCTCCCGGCGAATCTCAGTCGCGGCCAGTCCTCGCCAGTCTGTCGTGACACTGCGGAGTACTAGCCAACTCCACGACGTGTTCCTGCGGAAAACCCGATGCCACGACATCCTCCTGCGGAATCGTTCCCGCCACCAAGCGTACCTGGGCCATTTAGTTTCAACCGCGACCTACCTGACTGCTACGCCTGCAGTTCCCGAGGGCATTTTGCGCGCTTTTGTCGCCGCCGCCCACAGCGAGCGCCACGTTTTTTTGGCGTACCCAGCTCGTGTGCACAAAAACGCGCCCGAGCCATTTGGAGTCCATCTTATGCGGCAACAGTGGTCGTACCGATCGCGCGATGCGGGTCGCCTTCCCCGTCGCAGCTAAGAAACTAGTTGATGCAGCCTATAGCGGTGGAGTCGCGGGACGGTCAGACTCGCCAATTGCTCCATGTGTTATTATGCTGAAGAACAGGGTGTGTGTGTGTGTGTGTGTGTGCGTGTGTGCGTGTGTGTATGCGTGTGTGTGTATATACGGTGTGAATACTACTGCTCTTGTCGATACGGGTGCCTCTATTTTTTTTATGAGCCTTCACTTCAAAGAACGCTTAGGACAGAAAGTTATGTTCGCGTGGAATCGCAAAGAAACTTTTCGTGGAGTTAGAGGTGAAATGTTGCGCCCTGTTGGTGCTTGTTTGGTTTTGGTTGCGATCGGAGGACAGAGTTTTAGATCCGAGTTCTCTGTATCGGTCCACGCAACTCATGATGTTATTTTAGGCATAGAGTTCCTACGTGAATGCAGCGCTACACGACTGTGGGGCTGAATAGATTTTACTACGGAGCACGTTGCCAATCGTCATACTTGGTCCACACCAATCAAGCCTACGTGTTTTCGCTGTCTCAAGATGTGTTTTTGCCTGGTCGGACAGCCATGTTTCTTGCCTTGAGTTCTTCAGGTGTCCGGATGGGATCATGCCACGCTCTTGCCGAGCAAGATAATAACAACACGATTAAATAGAATGTGTTTGTCCCTCGATCTGTTGTTCAAGCCACTGACGGGCGTGCTTTCTTGTGGTCAGTGAAGACTTCTGCGGAGTCTGTTACCCTGCCAGTTGGGCCTAAATTGACAACATTTGAGGAGCAAGCCAGAATTGATGTACGAACAGTTACAGCATCTTCAGACATCAGTCGACCATCGCCCAACTATTCGGACTATTCCTTCCGGGAGTATGCACCAGAAATATCACCGCAGTGGCTTGACGTACGCCGCATAAGTGCTGGCATGCGCAGCGACAACCACCTAAGACCGATGCTTAAACTACACAGCACTCCAGTGAGCAGCTGGATAATTTACCAACTGCCACTGAAGTGTTAATCAAAGACGTAACATGAATGCCCAGAAATGATATATAAGAAAGGTCCCTTTTTGTCCGTGAGCGCTCCGCAGGCAGCCTCAGCAAGAAAGTCAAATACGAGGCCGTCACTATCTTTACGTCTCCTCGCCTCCATTATGCTTTTGACCGAGCTTCTCCGGCTGGGTGATTCTTTTCCCAGGAAAGCTTTTCTCAGAAAACTTCTAAGCTGCACTGAATACTCTAGGAGACCTCGATCTCAAGCATCCAAAACGAGGGCAACAATCTGATCTGTCTTGGATGCTGCAGGACACCATTTGCGACCTTAACGTTCCTTAACATTCCTTGGTTGTAGTCCAAGTAGTTGACATATTCATCTGAGGCCCGCTACCTGGTGGTCGAGTACTTGTACACCAATTATCCCACCCACTTATATGTAGACATAAACGGATCGGTCAGTGTGGATTCTGATAGCTGCGCCTCTGCACATTCAATCCCATCTCTCTGTAATACTTGGTCTTGCTGTCTGAACCACTTAGTCTCTTCCATTATTGCAGGAAGTGCCGCTATGGCTGCTGTTCTCCACAAACTGAAGAACGCACCAGCACAAAAAGCTGTAATACCGTCGGACGCAAAGCAATTCAGCATTTATCTCGTGCCGTGCGTCGAAAGAAGTTGTCTTCAGTCACTGGCTTCGCATAAAGAAATCCATAATAAATGGAGTAAGATATCTTTTGAGAGTTTACGTCGCACGCTGGTGCCGCTGGCAACAAAAAAGCCCATCCTCTCGCCAACGAAGAGCTTTCAGTGAGAGCTCCGGTGAATCGCTACTTCCACAAAGAGACAATTCTTTGCCACTTTCGCTCGCTTTCGAAACCACTGAATCAATCCTGTGTTGTAAAATGACTTAGCCGCACGGAAGCCATCTTCTTATAAGAAACAAGAGCAGTATCAGCCTACACTCCTGAACGGAAGCTAAAACTCAACGGTGGTGTTTCTGTCTTGCACTGATTGCAATGAGGTGCGCCATATAGAGCCCTTCATATGGTCCTGCACGAATTTTTCTCCGAAATAGAGGTGGCTTCGTTGCTGCTGGATAAGAAGGACGTTTCCTCATAAACGTGTAGAACAGTTTGTCAACCGGGAAGGACCGCAGACAATGGGCAGGAAAGGTGTTGCGCATAGTCTTCACATTCCTGTCAGACTCGACTGACTGACTCATGGTGACATATTTGACATGGAAAGAGATACTCAGGAATGAGCAAAGTGCCGGCTACGACTCTCAGACTAACCCCGCCTTAAGAAGCATCAGCGCAATTGTGCTACGTCGTATATATAATCATCAGCGTATTTATGTTTACTGCAAGATGAAAGCCTGTTCCAGCGATCTCCAATTACCCCTGTCTAGTTCTAGTCGACACCATCTTCAGAAGTCCAGAAGCGCAGGCCTATTGGTGTAGCGTTGTCAAGCATAAAAAAGCGCAAACAACACAAAGGAGAGTAAGACCAGCCTGCACTTCAACAGTTAGGAAGTTTGTTTATTAGACTGTAGGCTCTGTTTTATGTTCCCTCGGCTTACATGTCCCTCAATAAGAGCAGTCGTGTTGTCTCTTTTCCCTCTCTTAAAATTATTGTCCATAGAACAATAAATGGCGCTAGTTGGTTCATTTGGATTTCTTTTAAAAAATGCATTGACTTAAGACCACAGCATGAAGAGACAAAACGGAAAAACAAGATGATAGGATAAGGTGCTGTCCTGTTTTTTGCGCTAGTTTATCCTTGACGATGGCGTCACCTTCGCAAATTTCCTAATTTTCTCTCTGGTGTCCACGACACGTATCCCTTCTCTTGGCATCCGTTGTGTATTCTTAATTCTCCATCGGCTATCTGCCTTGCCATACTTCCAGACTCCGTCAGTTCCGTGCAATGGCAACCAAAATACCAGACACTGCCGTCTTCTCTCTAATGCACATTGCTGTATTCGTGTCCATTTAATGTAACGCCCATCTTTTTCATCACACTGCTCGCTGTGGCGTCTTTCTCAAGCATTTTTCTCAAGCTTCTAAGCTACGTCGCATTATTGGGAGCTTTTGAACAACTATTTCAAAAAAGCGGTGCTGTGCAACACTGCGGCAGTGGCTATGAAATTTCCAAGCAACGACTTTATAATTGGAGGTAAAATTAGTGAATATAGTTACGAGATGATTATGCCTAATTTTCTGCACAGCACAGAACATGGCTCACGGCTAGATATAACCAGTCTTTCGCAATATGGCTAAGCTTTACGGTAGATTTACCCCTTGAATGCTCTTGTGCACGTATTTCTGTTTAGTTTGTAAAATTAATTTTAGTAATGCCTGGGTACTTCGAAATTATTGCACCCGCAGACACTATATGAAGAACAATAAGCGACAAAAGACGGCTAGAAGTCGCAAGAAAAAATTGAATGAACGTATAGGTCCAATTTGTTCACTTTTCAAGACAAAAAATTCGGCAGCATTCTAAACACCTGCAACACGTGAAGGCGAAAGGCTGCTGCACACTTGGTAATGCATTAAGTTATAGGATCGGAGGGGTCACATTTCGTGCAAGACACAACGAGCCGCAGTGTGAAGTACACGTGTGGCGCTTTTGGTCGACCTCCTCAAGGACATGCGAGCACACAATGCGCTACCTAAACCTGCAGCATGCTTGTCGCCAGTAGGTATTACAAACGTGCAACACAAGCCGAACACAATTACTCTGTATCCTCTCAGCAGGAGAAAGCAGCACTCGCGGTCGAACGCCTTGCTCCCACCGCTTCAGACGTCGCACCTCGTTTCTCGCTTGGCGAGTATCCTCGCCCCTTAGCGTACTTGCGAGGTCTACCGCGCAATCCGTTAGGACCCGGGCGAGCGTCCTCCATCGCCGCAGCTCGCATTTCGCAGTCGACTTTCTCCACAAACGCCGCCGCGGCCGCGTGATGTCAGCGACGCAACACCCGTTTTCCTTTAGGCGCGCGCCACTTGCTCCCCTCTCCACCCGCCTCTCGCTCGGGAATGTCACGTGGTGCTTTTGTACCACTCGACTAGACGCTGCATTTTTCCAAGGCCATCACGCAACGAGCCACTTAAGGCTTTCGCCTTAAAAAAAAGAAAAAAGACGCTTGCGCGAGCATTCCATTACCCCAAGTACGCGAACCACGAAGGCCCTGATAACAACGCTTCGCAAAGAACTAGTGGCGAGCTCTAAAGCAGCTGGAATAGTTTTACGTTATAGGGCCCTTGTTTTGCCATCAGAAGGTAGCACCCAGGTAGCACAAAATGAAGGACTCCCTCAAGCCATCCTTGAATGGCTTTTCCCTTCGCCTCCCATCACATGTATATGTGATAAACCAATAAAGAATCAGTCAATCAAGTTATCAGCCCCCTTGACATGCTGTGAATCCTATGCGATTATCGCCTCAGCTGCCACAGAAAACAACGTTGCACGGCGGCTGCGACCCAGTAGACTTGCTAGAAATTTACCAATAACTGTGCTGTAGTTGGGTATGACGAAAGTGACGACACAATATTGGGCATATGAGACAAGCTTTCGCTACAATGGCTCGACGGCGCCCCTCGGAGCAGTTCGCATCGCACAAAGGCAGCCTGTGAATAAGTCCACCTTTTCTTGTACTGATAACGATTGTGTCTATTCTGCCGAACTGGTAAAAGCACTGACACCTTGATGGAAGTAATGATCCATAGTAAAAAAGAAAGAGTGGCGGGTTCAGGTTGGGGAGCACGTCAAGTTCCACTCGTATATGACGCTTGACACATGTCACATTTTGCAGCTGGTCCGACTAGTTGGCAGAGAACTACTTCAATGATTCTACCTCTTCGCATTTCTTTACCCATTCGCTTTCAGAAAAAAAATGAGCTGTATGTGCCTAAGGACATTGGAAACGCGCAGGGAACGGCTAGGATGTTGACAGTGGCTCTTTAAGAATGTGGAATTACCGTGCGTGGGCCAAAACATCAAGTTTTTAGTAATCCCTTCGTCTTATTCGGCATCTGTATTGCTTTATTCCTGTTTTTGTTGTATTAGCTCATTTTTCTCGTGGTGCCCTGTAAAGTGTCCCGGCGTAAAGAAACCGGTAGACATGTGCGACCTTGCAGGATCACAACCAAATTTTGAGGTAAGCAGAGATGGAGACACCAAGAAATAACGACGCCCGGTGAGTTTTAGTACCTGAGCGTTTTCCCGAAAAAGAGAGAAGAGGGGTACAGCCTTCTCTGCTCCCCCTAACGTGGCGCAAATCACAGGTGTCGTGCTAGCAGCAAACGAGATTAAACTACGAATGTCCCCCCCCCCTCCAAATTAACACTTTTCAATCCAAATATCTTCAGTGATAGGGTATAAGTGCGCATGGTTTCCCATGTGCATGTGAAACGTTGTAAGTAGAAATGTTGAGCTGTTCGCTCACAGCAACCCGTCTAAAATAAAATTTAGAGCTTTAAGGAGCGCTTTAATAAAGGCGACGGCACCCTGAAGGTTCCTTGCAGAACCCGTAAAGCGCTTGCACAACATTCTATCAAATTGCACAACATTCAATCAAACGCAGAATCTGTCATCAACTGTGTAAACTTCTCCGCTAATGTGCTGCTGAGGGCAAGGGAGGGCAAGGGAAGAAACCAGTAAAACATGGGAAAAGAGAAAGGAGATAGGGTCTTCTGCAGCTAGTGCAGTTACTCGTCTCGCTCAAGAAGGATACTTGATAATCTACGACGCAAGAGGAAGCCATCAGCATTGTTCTCTCTTGCAAGGACAAGCCCGCATCAGTGCTGCTTAGCTTCAGAGATCTGATGATAACAGGCGAAGCCCTCAGCAGCACGTTAGCGGAGAAGTTTACTCAGTGGATGACAGATTCTGCGTTTCATAGAATGTTGTGCAATTTGATAGAATATTGTGCAATTTGATAGAATGTTGTGCAAGTGCTTTACGGGTTCTGCAAGGAATCTTCAAGGTGCCGTCGCCTTTCTTAAAGTGCTCCTTAAAGCTCTAAAAGAAAACCACAAAACTTAATTTTGAACACCTTGTACATCGCCAGAGCAAAAGTACTTCCCTGATGAGCCTTCGAATCACTGCGATTAGAAAGACGATTAGAAGGCTCATTTATGGTTTTCTTTTAGAGCTTTAAGGAGCACTTAATAAAGGCGACGGCACCTTGAAGATTCCTTGCAGAACCCGTAAAGCACTTGCACAACATTCTATCAAATTGCACAATATTCTATCAAATTGCACAACATTCTATCAAACGCAGAATCTGTCATCCACTGAGTAAACTTCTCCGCTAACGTGCTGCTGAGGGCTTCACCTGTTATCATCAGATCTCCGAAGCTAAGCAGCACTGATGTGGGCTTGTGCTTGCGAGAGAGAACAATGCTGATGGATTCCACTTGCGTCGTAGATTATCAAGCATCCTTCTTGAGCGAGACCAGTATCTGCACTAGCTGCAGAAGACCCTATCTCCTTTCTCTTTTCCCATGTTTTACTGGTTTCCTCCCTTGCTCTTTCACCACCATTGTCCCTTGCATCATTGCTATTGCTGGCCTGAGTGAAAAAGTTGCTCGATTGCTGTGCTTTCTTCGACTTTTCCGTGTAGACGATCGCTCACCCTCCAATTTACTACCGGCGAATTGTAGGTGGGCAGCTAAAGATCAAGCTGCAGAAACCGTCCCCATACTGCTGAAATCGGGGTAGTTGGGCTAGCTAAAGCTGTTCGGAGTGCCAAACAAGAATTATTTTGTGTGCTCTACTCCAATTAGGAAAAAGTTTATGATTCGCTTCACCGACGATGTCGGACCACATTTAGTAAGATAGGCAAAATTTGGCCATAACATGGCTGAACCCTTGCTAGAGCTGCCTACGAATATTTGATTGGTTAATGTAGCCTTTTTCTAAGCCCCCTCTTCCTAAAGAATATGTTGTGCTGAAGAGGCTGCACAAGCGAACTCTTCTGACGTCCAGATTTTTTTTTGTTTGGTTATTGATGCGAAATCATCAAATGGTCCATTGAGCTAAATAGACGCAAGTTTTGCGAATACACTTTGCGAATACATGCAAGTAGCCCCGAGTGGCCAGTCTTGCGTACCTACGCGCGCTCCTTTTACGCTCGAAAAAAAGCACTTTTATGTAGCATGTACTGAGCAACAGAAAGCTGTAGCGGGAATTTTTCATGTTGCTCTAAAATTTTCTGATTGACACTTTTCATCCAAGTATAATATTTGAGAAGTTGTCTAATCAGTCAAGACGAATTACGCAATTAGGTGGAATTAAAAAATAATATGGGTTTCTCTAAGTGATGGCAAATAACATTACATTGGTTCTGTTCAGCTACGAGACATTTGCATATTTTTAAATCTTGGTACCCGATAGTTTGGTGACCCTGTATAACTCGAAGGACCACTCGGCAGCGTTCAATTGGACACTAATGCTTTCGCATTCACAACTCATAAGAAGTGCTTAGGTAACCTCTGTTTTTTTTTTATGCTTTTCTTACTTCCAGGACGCCTGCTAAACATTCTGATCGCTACCGATCAATGGGGAGTACACATAGTGACGTCGGCATTCGACAGCGTTGACACTTTCTTCTTTCTCAGGCAAGTGAACCATATCTCACTGAAAGAAACGAGCTTTAACATTTCTACTCCACGTCTCTACTAAAGTAAAACAACAACAATATTATCGAAAAATAAACGAGTGCGATCAAGGCTTTAAGATTTTAGCAGCATTTTCATAAAGTATTTGCAATTTGGTAACGACGGAACGAGAACAAAGCAACCTAGTTTGCGGAAGTAAAAAATATTTGTTATTTGTAACCGTAAAATATACTAGTATAGGAACACGCCTACAGTTACTCTAAAATCGCGACTGTTTAGTTATTGCGTGTTTTTCCATTTGCAGTTAACCGGTTGTGAGGAGTGTTGGATGGGGTGCTCTTTATTCCGGTTAACAGTAAGCAGACAGTAATTTTTCAGTAGTGATATATTATCAAAAACGTAAGAATTTGTTTTATAATTCATATTAAAGCCGAACATAGCGACTGATTGCCATCATCATTATTGCACATGACTATGGGTGCAAGCAAGTTCTGTATCTGCGTTGCAGTGGATTTTTGCTGTGCCTTGCTATCACAAAGCAAAAGAGGAGTGGACCCCTCGTCTTTCTAATCGCACTGATTCGAAGGCTCATCAGGCAAGTACTTTTGCTCTGGCGATGTACAAGGTGTTCAAAATTAAATTTTATGGCTTTCTTAAAGTTAGGCACTTGGAGGCACGCGAAGACCACTTGTGCAAATAAGTTATGTGGGCAGGGGGACACAAAGTAAGATGATAATTAGCGCGGTCTGCAGCCTAACTAAAACTGAATAATAAACTTTTTATTGACTGCAGTAACTGGGTATCTTTGCATTGAAATGTTAGCCTTGTTTTTACACAGAATCAGCCGGAAGAATTCTTCTAGCGTGTCCGTGCTCCGAGATATCCCACTCCAAATTTTGATTGCCGTTCGCATGATTACGCATGCAAGAGAGCATCGGCGCAAAACTCTTCCCTGATGTCACGCGGCTGTGGCGTGGGGCGTTTAGTCTGACAACGGTACAGAAGCACTGGCAATGCTGATAACAGATCAGTACAAAGGGCCCTAGCCTTAATTGATGTCCATTGTGCCGCTAGTGATCATATGCTGTGACAGTCTGCGCAGATATATGGTGACCGGCTGTGATCGTGCGTCTGTTCCCTCTGTCTCTTTCACTCACTCTTTCAACTTTCTTATCTTGCTACCTCGCCCTTCCTTCGTACAAAGTAGCAAACCAGATTTTCTTATCTGGATAAGCTCCCTGCCTTTCTTCTCATTTTCGACTTTCTCTCTAATAGACCATCGGTGACCTGTGCTACACGTTGCGCGGCGTGGCCAACTGAATTTATTCCTCTTAATCTCAGCTGCAATATCGGTCAGCTCCGCTCGCCTTCAATATTCACACCTCTCTTACTGTCCCTTAACGTTACGCCTATTATTCCTCGTTCCATCGCACGTTGTGCGATGCTAAGCTTTTTCTCAAGCTCGTTTGTTAGCCTCCAAGTTTCCGCATCATATATAACTGTCGACAGAAATGCAGTGATTGTGTGCATTTCATATGCACGATAGCGGTAAGTTTTCAGTCATGACTTTTCAGTGCTCGCCGTACGCCGCTCTAACCAATATTTATTCTCCAAATTTCCCTCCGATAATCCGAGTCCCTCGTAAGTAACAGGGACAAAGGTAAAAAATAGACAGAGTAACCTGCAGCTCAACTGACAACTTGAGAAAGAGTATTGGAAACCATGCATCACAAAATTTCGCTGTGCGGTTACCCTACCTCAGTTGTAGCTTCTGTGTAGCGACATTTATCGCTATGGCCAAGTGCTCTCTTCGCCATATTTGATCTTCAAAAATAGGGGTGGCGCCACCGAATGGTGCGAAATCATGGAGTTATGCGCCTTGCCAACCGTGTGTGTTTTGGTTTGCACCAGTTCGTACGCATTCAACTTTCTGTTTTCCGTGTTCTCGGTTTGACGCCATTGAGTGCTACGCGCTAACGGCTTGGCGTAGGTTCGCTCTGCATTCACGGAAACGACCGATTCCACGGCATACTGGGTTCTACTTTACTGGGATAGAGAGGAGTTTTCGGCGCAACCCCACATTCGTCTGAAACAACTCCTTTTGCAGCCAAGCTGTTAGCCTTTAGCTGACAGTGAATTTTTGTGCCGCGTCCTCACGAAAAAGAAAGATGCATTCAGTAATTAGAAAAAAATCCTTCAGCGATTGAAGTGAAAAGTGCGTAGAATTTTTGGTATCACACATACAACATACAGCACTGCATTCATTTCAATAAACAACAAGCACGAAACAAGATTCCACACCACATCATTGATAATAAGGCGCTCCTGCTAACAACGCGAAGCACGTATAACGCTCCCATAACACGTTTCTCGGTAAAGACTGCTGTGAGGCAAGCTGCCGCCGTGATCGTAGCTTGCGATGTCGGGAGTGACGTCACTAGCCTTTCATATATAAAAGAACCAGCCTAGCAGTTTATTTCTTTGTTGTCGCAGCAATGCTACAGGTAGACAACACATAGTCAGGATTCCCGAGGAGCAGCCTGAATACGAGGAGCGGCAAGGGGGAGAAGAAACGTCAGTACGACCAGCGGCGGCGTGCTGCCAAAATTTCCATTACTCCCATTACTACGGTTACTCTAAATTACCATTACAAGCATTACTGTAAGGCAATAAAGCATTGCATACTCCCTACAGCAGTAGTAGTGGAGGTTTTCACCAGCCTCGCTCGACATCTACTTTCGGAATGCCGGGATAGCGAGCCATTTTTTTTTTCTAAGCGAATAGCGTTCTTTGATACAAGAGAGCAGACTGGTGGGATAGTTCGTACTGCATCACTTGAGGCAAAGCACAAGAAACACGAGGACAAGAGAAGGAAACAAAGACGCAGCTCTACTAACAACTCAATTTTCATTGTACATGGTTACACTTGGCGCATGGTTAAAAATGGCGCGAAAGTTAACAATACTGCAAAGAGGCGCCGTGACTCCAATAAAAAACACCGAGAAGTGTTTTTTTTTTTTCGTGCATGGAAGGAGTGGCGCACCGTATTCCTTGAGACTGTGGGAAGGAATACATCCATCAGACGGGAAGGTGCCTCAATGATCGCTTACGGGAACATTCAAACGATGTTAATAATCTGGTACAGACTAGTCATCTAGCCGCGCACTGCTCGCGTTGTGGCTGTAAACCCTTGTTCGACAAATGAAAAGTGATATCTCGGAACCCAGATCAAGTCGCTAGGGAGATCATAGGGGCATTTGAAATTATTAGAAATGACAAATCTGTAAGTTGCCCATCTGTGGTCGCTGTCAAAAAAAGAAATGTTTCTATCGCGGTAGCGGCCTGTAGTAGATGATTGTGCCGGAAAGAAATATGTGTTGCGATATTATCCTGTTGTGCGATGGTATATATGTGGTAACCATGTGCAATAAGTATTCAGTTGTTAGTAGCGCTGTGTCTTCGTTTCCTTCTCTTGTCATCGTGTTTTATTGCGCTTTCCCTCCGTTCTTTGAATCTTACGGCCGTTTTTGTGGTTGGTGGCTGATGGTGGTTAGTCAGGCTGTGTAAGCAAAAACGTTCGTTTGTTCGCTCTTTTTTACTCTCGCTCTCGCTCTCACACTCGTTTTCTCGCGCGCTTGCTCTTTCACGCTTTCGCTCGTCCTCTCTCTCTCGCCCTCTCGTTCGCACTGTGGCTTTATTCGTTCGTTCGTTCCTTCGGGCTATTCACTTACACAGACACTATTCTCGACGTTTTCTGCGCATTTCTTTTTTTAATATTGGTCAGCGTTAATTTTTATGTTCGACTGCGCACAAATATGTAAAACATCCGCAGTTCCACAAAACTGGTAATCTGTGCGAGGCCGAAATGCTCGTTTGAGAGAAGAGGAGAACGTGGGGTTAGCCGTAGCCGATAATAAATCTCTAGGCGATAGCGCATGACGGTGACCGTTGAATTTTATCGTCGCCTATAGAACGTATACAGCATTATTACAAAAAGATTGCCTGAAAATATATTATTTGCAATGAATTCGCGCAGATTTTGAAAGCACAAAATATGTGTACAAATTAAATGCGAATGGAAGGAACAAAAATCATTGGGCTGCCACCCTTTCGGTCAGAACAAATGTCCGGATTAAATTTTTTCGTCGTTTTGCGTCCCTGTTAGAGGGAACACCACAACACATAAAAAACTACGGTGGTATTTAAGAGTCGCCAATGACATACAACAGCGCACAGGACTTTTATGAGTTAAATAATTAAAGTATATGCTTCCTGGCTGATCTTCCTGAACACGAGACATGTAGTTACCTGTATTTCTTTTTATTTGCTGCAGGATTTGTGTGCCGCTCTTCTTTGTCATCATGTGCACCTACGTGCTTCCCCGCTTTGTGACTGGGCCTGATGCCAAAGGATTTTTCCGGACGCTTGACAAGGAGATTGCTGATACCTGGTGGGCCCTGCTCCTGCAGATTAGAAATTTCTTCCAAGTGACCGAACGGGTGAGCGACGCAGGTAATGTTGCTCTCACGTGGCGCTAAAAGCGGCCATTGGACAGCTGTCGCGTTGGGAAGCGGACACGTGCGACGTTTGATCGCAGGAAAGAGCTTTTCCTAATCTGGCTCAACCTCCGCACAATCACAAGCATCAGCGCCGGACAGCGTAAACGGCTGCGTCATTGCGTGTCGCCTCCATCCAGCCTTGAATTTCTTGTTAAAATCGCCGGAGCGGGGTACGCTTTCGCTGCGTTACACGGCGTTCTGCGACTATCGGTGGCGATGGAGAATTCCCGCTCCAAGAGGTGATTCACTGAAGGAATTAGTAGAGTACCACACTGAAAATTGGGGCAGTTCTTAAGAATACCGAGGGTGATGTGCGATCAGTGTTTGAAGTGTGTAGCGTAATTAAGCCCGTTGTAGAAAATTACATCACATATTGTTAGTTCCTCTGTACGTGATGTATCGGGCAGCATGCCGCTTCAGAAATACATCCTGCGTTTTGGGAGAGAACTTGCTAAAAATAAAATGTGTATTAAAGTATCAATATGTTCAAGAAATGTTGTAGTTGCGTTTGCACCGGGGGCACCTTTCAAAGTTATCCTAGTTGTGCCGACTAGAGCTCTTCTGGCGCAAACGCTGTGGCATTTGCAAGCTACAAAGTGTATCGAGAAGAATATATACATAAACAAAACGCGGCGCTTGGTGGAATGCGCTAGAGAAATGTCAAAGTTGTAGCTGCACTGAAGGCACCGTAAAATAATGCAAATGGTTTGATGATCTTTTAAAATGCTCCTCCGAGTTGTGAATTTGGTTTTAGAATTTTGGCTGTGACCAAACGCCCCAACATTTCTGCTTAAACATGTTATCACGTATGTGGGAGGCCGTCTACGTTTATCAAGAACCTCTTAATGTATTTTTGCTATTTCAAAGTATCAGTTTACCACCAATCACTGTAAGCAGCCACGCATCAACATTTCTTCTTGAAATTTTTTCACGTGTACACGTGAGGCCTTCTTTATAAGCTCTCCAAGTATGTTTAACTTCCATAAGTATTAATTTCAGACAGTATATTCTAAGCAGTCACGCGTCCAACGCCATCGGCTTAAAAGATGTAGCTCGACGTGACGTGCACGGAAGTCTGCAAAAACGTTTCAGAAAAAAATCACCGCCCAAGCACTCCGTACAGATGGTTAACCAGCGAAGCTAAAACGTGAGGCCGCGTTTATCACTGAGTTAATCCCGACAGTTCATTAAACGACCGCTTAATAGGCTGCCGGATCCTTGGTTCGCACTTGCTGCTTACGCTCGGCTGTACGAGCCTGTTCTTGTGCCCTAACTGCAGCATCGGCACAGTGTAGACTAACTCGTTCCCGGTTATCCTCGCGGCGTTGCTGATCGAAAGCTGCCTGCTCCTCAGGAGCACGTATGCCGCGTGGCCTATCCATTTCGGAGCTAGAGAGAAACTGCTGCGCGCGCGCTCGCCTGCGACGGAGAGCAACGACGTCATTACTGGCGCAGCTAATCGCGCACCTCTCTCTTTATTTTTTTTACGCATGCGCATGGGGTTGCGCCGGAGGAGTTTTCGGCGTACAGAAGACAGACGGACGGACAAATCGGCTAGCCATATACAAGTTCGCTGTAAAAACGCAAAAGCCTTCTCGCCGGGAGAACCCTCCCCTACAGAGAGCGCCTAAGGCGCTGGCGTCATTTTGGATAAGACTGTGCATCGTGGGAATTTAGGTTGTGATTCCAAATGACAGCGTACATTGCAGTTGGTGTGTGCGTGTCTTCGCGTGTGCGTCTGAACTTTGCGCGTGATTCCGTATTCTGGAAAGTACCGCTTGACCTGTGGTAGCGTAGCGCGTACTCATAATTGCGCAGATAGCCAGTTCACCCTATACACGATAAAAACTAGGTGAAAGAGGTAGACCACTTTTCCGTCTAGTTTGTCATGCTCCTAGATGGCCTCGATCGTTGTGCCTTGTTCACGTTCACTTATGTCGTGTGTCGTAACAAAAATATCTGTCGTGCAACACCGCTGAACCTTCGCTTAGGCAATGGGCAGCGAATTTTCTCATATGGTATGTTTTATTTTTTTCGTTTGTTTCACAGCGAAGCTGTATATGGCTACGTTCTGATGAAAAATGTTTCCGTGAGCAAGAGCCAAATAGATCGAGAATTTCTCGCCATACATGGGCCGATCCCGAAGATATTGCAATTCCGGGTCGACTTGCAAAGATAAGTTTAATATCTTAGCTCCAAATACAATCCGTATCAGCTATTAGGCTGATAAGAACAGACACTACACCTTGAACTCCGTCGGCAATGCCTACGTTCGCACCGCCCTCTCTTTGTCGGCGTTCCAAGAGCTTGCGTATCTCCTTTCCTTCCACTCTCCAGTGGTGGCGGTCCCGTAAGCGTCTTGCTAGCCAGGAGCGCGAGGAGGAAAGAAACGTCCCGATCCCGCAAATTTCGAACGTTTCACCGAAGCAACGGCCAGGTTTGAGAGGGAGTTTTTTGGGAACCAATTTTGTGTGGTCTGTATTGTTTGTGACCGCTTGTGGTTTTCGAGTGTCCTCACAACCATTACTGCACTGCGGGAGGTCAACCAACGCACGGTCGCCTTGGCTACGGTGAAGCGGTGTGCGCCCTCGGAGTGGGGCGAGGTGCGTGTCTGTTCCACGTGCCGGGATTTGTTAGCAAAAGGTGTCGCGCCACATTTTGCAGCAATACATGGATGCGTATACCCCACGGTGCCTCATCATTTTCCGAGGCTCAACATCGTGGATGAGCGACCAGTTACGCCTCGCGTTCCATTTATGTGCATACGACGTTTCACGCATGGCAGTAACAGTTAGCCATTAATGGGCCTAGATACACAGCTTCGCTTGTCATCCACCTTCACAGAGTGGAATGGCACTAAATTTTTTTTTAATTTCTCATGCGTCCTGATCGCGGTGGCTACCTAATATGGCAGCGGCTTTTGAAAGAGGTCTTACACCCGCACATGCTAGAATACATAACTTGACTAAAACTTTTCTTATTTAAGTGATTCTTATTCTCTGCCAAGTATTTATTAGTACAGCGTGCCATCCCACTGATGTAACTACTAGGACCACAAGTTCACAGTACTTTACATATAACTTGTACAGAACACTATAAGTTTCCTTTCGTATTTTAGTACGCACAACCTGCTTCTTTTATTCTGTTTATTGGTAAGGCGTCGGTCCGTTAAACAGTGCAGCTAGGACTACTTCGTCCCCATACCCAAGCTGTTTTTCAACACATGCCGGTCTTTGTGCAGACGTTGACAATGGCTGTGCCTTTATTTTTCTTTGTTTTGACGTGAAACGCCTTTAAAGTCGGTCAGAAGGCGTCGTTCGCTAAAACCGCTTGTAAAGAAAACATGTTATAGCAATATTGTTTATACAGCGAGATACAACAAAGAAGACCAAGCATGTACTTGCTTGATGTAAAGCTAGGGAAACAACGGAGCATGTTTTATTAGAATGTGAAAATATCTGCCCAGTGGTCAATTTAGTCATCTCTGGCCTCCTCGAAGCCGTTGGGTTCAACGAGAGCAGAGGGAAAGTAAACATGCCCGCAGTAGGGATTAGTAAGAGGCGATTGGAAGATTCGGGGAATAAAATTAGGGAAATGACAAACAATGGAGGCGTGCAAAAAAACAATGTGGTTCAAAAATAGTGGTTCATAAAGTTCGGTGATGGGGATTCTTCGTGAATCTTTTTTCCTTTTATTTTTGTCTTTTTCTTTAACACAGGTAGGACATTAAGGAATATAATAAGAGCTTGATAGCGCAACCCACGGACCCGCTCCAAAGGGGACGCTCATCCCGTCCGTCCATCCATCCATCCATCCATCCATCCGTCCGTCCGTCCGTCCGTCCGTCCGTCCGTCCGTCCGTCCATCCATCCATCCATCCATCCATCGCAACAAAGCTGCGATTGCGGGGAAGCGGACAAGCAGTCAGGGATCTTTGAATGCTATCGCGTTCCACTCTTAAAGGCGAAGCTTAGGCGTCCAGCAATTTCTTTTACCTTAGGACCGAAACTGCATGTGCAAAACAAACGGGCCCAGTTACTTAGGGAGCGAACACAATTACAAAGTTAGACCGTAAGACTCTCACTAGCTGTGACTTAAGTTAGGCATCTAGGCCTTCTAATGCATCCAGAAATGTAACTTGTGCATTTGGTTACGTCATTTCTGTACCCTATAACACTGCAGTCTTTGCTATCATCACTGCGGCATGGACTACACAAACAACTGGTATTCGAGATTAGAGAACTAATCCATACCTTGGCTGAAAAAGGACACCACGTGACATTTCAGTAGCATCCAAGTCACTGCGGCGTCACAGGTAACGAACACACTGATAACTCTGCTCTGTCGACTTTTCAAGGCGGCAAAGAGGAGTCGATGCCATTATTAAAGGCAGATGCCGCTGGAAAGCTTCGTATGCTTACACGGGAATATCACGCGCTCCATGTGGAACACTCGAATTTTTCAAGGCGACTCCGTCTGGATACCAGCTGGACCCGCCGACGCAAGGCTACTCTGTTTTGTGGAATATTGCTAGGAGTGGCTTTTACGAAGTCTTTTGCTTCACGAATTGGAAGGAACAACGACACCTCGTGCGATAACTATTATAGCGAGGATGCTCTTCAACCCGTTTTCTGTGACTGTCCTCGCTGCAATTTACAGTGACGATCACTGTCAATTGCGATTGAACGTTTTGATCAAAGACCTTAAACAGCTAGTGGAAATCTGTTCAGAATTCCAACATCGCAAACTATCGCAGCGGAAAGCGACGAGGGCACTGTTGCAGTTCTTAAGGACATCAGACTTGGACAAGCGGCTGTAGCCTGAACTGATCTTTATAGAGATGCAAGTGCTACTGTGCTGTGCGGTGATAGCATGCGGTAATAGTGACCGACTGTGATTGCGTATCTGTGCTCCCTTTCTTTAACTTGCTCCCCTCTGTCCCCAGCGCAGGGTAGCAATCCGCATCTTCCCCTCTGGTTAACCAGAGGGGGAACCAGAACCAGACGCACCAGACGTTTCCCCGCAGGGGCGTCTGCGTCAGCAGGCGTTTGGTGTGTTGCGACACTACGTACCCGAGCACACGAGGGTTGGACCCTCCCGCGTGTAGCCGTGCGCGGCTTAACCGTGTTTGGGGAAAGGGGGATCCTGGAGGTTGAGCCGATGCTGGGTGTCTGGACCTTTAAGGCCCCCCGGCGGAGGCAACACACCTCTTTGACCTCTGCTTCACACAGACGGCACCTCCAGACTGACCCACCTGGAGGAAATCGGCAGTCGCCTTTTCCTGTCCTCCTCTGCAATCTTCGTCTTTCTCTCCCACTTTCCCATCTTTCCTGCCTTCTCTTCACTTCTTATTACGTCCGTATTTCCTGGCGGCAAGGGTTAACCGTGTGTGATATATTCAACCTTGGGTATATACATTAGGTTATAGTGGCGCTGTATAGCTGGCGTTTGCAGGTTTCTTGGAACCTGTAGCGTCCCCTTGTTGGGCTCCGTGGTGGGTGGCTACGACCGCCTTCGAATTTTGAAACCATCCAATGGCAGAAGCGTTCCCGCGACTTTCAGATCGGCCTCTGAAAAGAGGTCGCACCGAAGCAACATTCCAGTTCTTTTTAAAACCAAGCGAAGACACATTTCCGAAATACCATGTTCTTCATAGTGAAGGCAACACCACCGTTAGAAAACTGTCACCATTCACAGTATCAAAATGCCTAGCAAACACAATTGGATTGGGTTACAAGGCCTCAAAGATGGCTAGCGGAGACTTCCTCCTTGAACTGACCAAGAAAAGTCAACTAGAAAAGCTCGCCGAACTCACCAATATCGGTGACATCAAAGTAACAATCCCTCCACACCGCTCACTCAACACTAGCAAGGGAGTTACATCTGAAGAAGACTTCTTGAACCTAAGCGATGAAGAGCTACTCGATGGATTTCAGGAGCAAAACGTAATTAAGGTTCAGAGAATAACACTACGACGAAATGACCAACAAATCCCGACGAAAGATGTGATTTTGACATTTGGTAGTAGCACTGTCCATAATTCACTCGACGCAGGATATCTGAAAATCAACGTCAGACCGTACATACCCAACCCAAGGCGGTGTTTCAGGTTCCAGAGGTTCGGGCATGCATCTCAATCATGCAGAGGAAAGGAAACATGCGCGAAGTGTAGTGCCAACGACCATCCATCTGACAACTGCAATGCTCCCGCACAATGTGTCAATTGCAAGGGCGATCATCCTGCTTACTCGCGGAGCTACCCTTGCTGGAAAAGAGAAAAAGAAATAATCGCAATAACTGTAAAGGAGAAGATATTCTATGAAGCGAGGAAAAGGCTAGGTCACTTAACTCAAACAAGCTATGCCAGTGTGACGCGGCAGAGGGCAGCGTCACACCGGCCTCAGGAGTCTACAGGGTCCACGTCCGGTACCCCTGTAGAGACCCCAACCGCCCCCTTGGTGGCTGCAGCCAGTGCTGCTCCATCAGCAACGAAGACGGCCCAGCAGACCACAGTGCCGCAGGGCCCCAAGTTTAACCGCACTCCACGGCCCGAGACGCGCGTCTCGGCGCCTGGCTCTCGATCGTCCAGCGCCTCGGAAAAGGCGATGGAGGTCGATCCGAAAACCCCTGCGTCATTGACGCCAGAAGACCCGCGTTCCTTGGAGCGCTTACAGAAGGATAGGCATATTTTGTCTTCGCTGAGAAAAGGAAAGGTAACCTGAACGGTTACCGCCTTTCATAAGAGTAATCAGCTTTTAAATACATGTCACCTACAACTCGTAAGCTCACACACACAAGCTTTTTTTCCAATCCCGATGACATGGCTTTCATCATTCATTGGAATTGCAGAGGCCTAATTCCCAATCTAGGTGACATCAAAGACATTATAAATAAGTTATCACCAGTGGCATTCTGCCTTCAAGAAACGAACCTAGGACCAAAGCATACAAATTTTCTTAAGGGCTTTACAATCATAAGAAAGGACCGCGAGCACTCCAGCCGTCTATCAGGAGGTGTCGCTATTGTCGTTCAAGGCGGCATCCCTACACGGAACGTTTCACTAAATACTGCGTTTGAGGCAGTAGCTGTCACCATTTTAACTTTTAAGACTGTCACCATCTGTTCGTTATACATCCCTCCCCATACCCATTTCACAACTCGAGATTTGGAAGATTTAATTGACCAGCTGCCGGAGCCTTTTGTTTTAGTTGGAGATTTTAATGCTCACTGTACTCTTTGGGGTAGCGATAAGAATGACGAAAGAGGACAACTTATCGAAGATTTTATTTTGACTAATAACATCTGTCTTCTAAATTCAGGTGCGCCAAGTCATTTCTCAACGAGCTCACGTAATTTTAGCTGCATTGATTTAGCATTTTGCTCTCCGGATATCTTTAGCGATTTTAAATGGGTCGTACTGGAGAATCCATATGGCAGTGATCATTTACCTGCTTTAATCCACCTTACATCAACACTACCCATTATATCCCACAAACCACGCCACTGGAAGTTACAAATGGCCGACTGGGCTGTTTTTACGGAAAGTGCCAGGCTGGAGGAACTTAATTTAACAGACCTAAGCATTGAGGAAATAGTGAAAAGTTTACCAATTGCATAATTTCTGCAGCTGAAAAGGCCATTCCGCAATCTTCTGGCGTGGTTCGGAAAAACCTGAATCCTTGTTGGACACGTGAATGCACCGTAGCAAAAAAGCAGCAGAACAAGGCCTGGGGAATTTTACGCAGATACCCAACACAAAACAATTTTCTCAATTTCAAACAAGCCAAAGCGAAAGCCCGATTTATTCGGAGACAGGCGGAAAAATTGTCTTGGCAAAAATATGTATCTACAATTAATAGCACCGTCACATCAAAAAGGATGTGGGACCAGGTAAGGAAGTTTAAGGGGGACTACTCATCATACGCGATACCCATACTTACACCTTCAGGCACTCAGACAACATTACAAGAACAAGCGAATATACTTGGGGAACATTTCTGTAACGTCTCTAGCTCGGCTAATTATACAAACAGGTTCTTAAAATACAAACTGTCGGCAGAAAAAGAGAAACAACCAACTACTTGTATGTCAAGGGACGAATACAACGCTCCATTTACGTTACAAGAGCTTAACGGGGTTCTCTGTACTGGCAAGAAAACTGCAGTAGGTCCTCACCGGATCCATTATTCTATGCTCGCACACCTGTCCCAAGCATCCGTAGATGTCCGCCTTAAATTTTTTAACAAAATATTTGAATCCGGAAGCATGCCAAAAAGTCGGAAAAACGCAATAGTTGTGCCATTTTTAAAGCTAGGTAAATCCCCCACATCCCCAAGCAGCTTTCGACCCATTGCCCTGACAAGTTGTTTGGCGAAAACATGTGAAGGTATCGTAAATGCCAGATTAACTTTCACGCTTCATATACGGAACTCCATTGATTCTCATCATTGCGGCTATAAAACAGGGTGTTCAGCGACAGACCACCTCGTCCGACTTGAACACGAAATACGTGAGGCATTTGTACACAAACAGCACTGCCTGGCATTGTTCTTCGTTTTAGAAAAAGCGTATGACACCACGTGGAGGTTTGGAATCTTACGTGACCTCGCCGCGCTAGGAATCCGTGGCAAAATGCTAAACTGTATCGCAGATTTTATGTCCAACAGAACATTCCAAATCCGTCTGGGCACTGCGCTCTCGCGCACCTTTATCCAGGAAAACGGCGTGCCACAGGGTTGCGTACTTAGCACAATACTCGTTATTGTAAAAATGAACTCTATCAACAAAGTCATTCCCACCTCTGTTATGCACTCCATATACGTCGATGACTTGCAAATAGCGTGCCGCGCCTCAAACTTACCAACATGTGAAAGGCAGCTCCAGATAACAATAAACTAATGGAGTGGGCTGAGAAAAATGGCTTCCGCTTCTCTACTCAGAAAACTGTTGCAGTGCTATTTTCGCAAGAACGAGGGTTGTACTTAGACCCGGATTTAAAATTGAATGATGTTGCGCTGCAGGTAAAACAAGAATATAAATTCTTGGGAGTAATCTTTGACAAAAAACTAAACTTCCTTCCCCACATTAAAACACTAAAGATTAAGGCGAATAAAGCATTGAATATCCTCGAAGTGTTATCTCATAAGCACTTTTACGTATCTTTTACGTATTTACCGGTCTCTTGTTCGTAGCCTTTTAGACTGCGGCTCCATTGTTTACGGCTCAGCCAGAAAATCCTACATCCCACGACTTGATCCAGTACATAACCTTGGACTGCGACTGGCCAGTGGTGCCTTCAGAACGTCACCTATTCAAAGTTTATACGTTGAGTGTAATGAACCCTCATTACAGCAGCGCAGAGCATTACTCACATTCTCTTATATACTCAGGATTCAGTCATCACCGCAACACATATGCTACAACATCCTCACACAATGCAACTCACGCCTACACTATACAAATAAACCGAACATGATTAAGCCGCTTGTCCTGCGATATGAGGAATATGTCCGGGATTACGACATTCCTCGCGAAGTGCTCCAGGTTGCCAGAAAGCCAAAGCGTTTGCCCCCATGGCACGACTTTGACCCGTTGTGTGACTGGACATTCAAATTCAAATTCTTTATTTTCCAAAACAAGTTTTGTGGTTGACAGGGCTAAAAGCTGCGGTGTGCAGCTTGACAGAGGCCCGGACACCATATTCAAGGCAGGGCTTGACCTTGACGTGAATGTCGAACCGTTAAACAAAAGCGTACAGAAAATAACAGTTCATCAGAATAAGAATACATAATACCAGATATAATGCTTATATAAGACCAGATATATATATATATATATATATATATATATATATATATATATATATATATATATAAAAGTCAAATATAATGAAAGAAAGAGGGAAACTAACATATACATACATATATATATATATATATATATATATATATATATATATATATATATATATATATATATATATATATATATACATACACACATATACATATATATATGCACACATACATGTACATATATGAATTGACATATGCATACACAGAAACACATAATACATCAGGAAAAGATATCACATTCCAAAAACACATCAATGTGAAATAGAAGCAGACACAGGAGTATTTCGCTTCTGTTAAAGAAAAAAAAAGAATATGAATGTACGTAGCTTCACGACAATAGTGGTAGGTATGATATTTTTCTTAAGAAAAGAGCTGTTGAAGTAATGTTAGTGTGGGCTTTACTATATTTTGTATTTATTTAGGATTAACGGAAGATTATATTTCAAAGACTGCAGTTTGTAAAAAGTGCGGAAACGCAATTATCCAAAAGTCAAGAGAACGTGTACGATCATTGGTATTTTGCTGAAGTACTGCTATTGTACTAATAAAGTTTTTAAAAGTGGGTGAAGACACATAGAATGAACGCAAAACACGAAATTCATACATATGTTGTATGTTCATAATGTTGTACAACCTAAAATAATATTCTGTGGAAGCTAAATAATCGATATTTGCGATATTGCGAACAACTTTCTTTTGTAATAAACAAATCTTCGTAATATTCCTTTGTGTACTGGTCAACCATATGAGACTACAGTAATTAATATGAGAAGCGAACAATGCAGAATAAATTTGTTTTTTGGCTTCCACTGGGAGAATTGCACGGCAACGCGATAGAGCTGCTGTAGTCATTTAAAGTTTTTTGCATAAGTTGTCAACATGCGAATCCCATGTGAGATTAGAGCTAAATGTTACTCCGAGAATTTTATATTCACTGACGAGTTCGATCCTGTGCCCGCCGCAGTATATATCCTGTTCTAAATTGATTACTTTATTTCTTGCACGGAAGAAAAGTACTTTGGTTTTAGCTGGGTTAATCTTGAGGCAGTTAGAATTTGACCAGAATAAGAGCTTCTCAAGGACCTGATTCCATCTTGACGCTAGATCGGCTTCATCAGTTCCGCAGAGTAGGATAGTGCTATCATCGGCATATATGATAAATTTTGAGCTTGTGTCAATACGGACAATATCGTTTATGTATACGTTAAACAAAAGAGGACCTAAAATACTGCCTTGAGGTAGACCACATCTTATATCGAGGGGAGATGAATGGTAATTACCAATGTACACAGACTGAGTCCTGTTGGCTAAGTACGAACGGAATAATTCGAGCTGCTTACCGCGAACCCCGTAGTCCGAGAGTTTTAATATAAGTATGTTATGGTTAAGTGAATCGAATGCCCTATTGTAATCTACGAAAAGACCGAGAGTTATGTGTTTATTTTCAATGTTTTGTAGCACACTTTCTTTAAGAATTAATAAAGCTGTTTCGGTAGAGCGTCCTTTTCTAAAACCAAACTGCGCGTCGGGAAGATTTATTTTGTCAAAGAAGTTAGTCAGTCGAGAAAACAAAATTTTTTCTAAGCCTTTAGAAAAAATTGGTATCACAGATATTGGCCTGTAATTTTTTGTCTCATCTTTATTGCCTCCCTTGTAAATGACTGTTACCTTGGATCGTTTCAGTGCGTCAGGAATTTGACCTGATTGGGTAGCGAGATTTAATATGTGAGCGAGCGCAGGTGTAATGCATTCGATAACATATTTTATGGGCGTTATTTGTAGGTTGTCTATATCTAAGGCCTTGCTGTTCTTTAGACCTAGAAATGTTCGATAAACTTCAGCTTCACTTATATCATGCAGAGCAAAGCTTTCAGCAGGGCAATTGCTTGACGGTCTGATAACCTGTAGGTTATATCTGGAAGTGCGTGGTCTATAAATGCTTGGTTGAGATGATCAACAAGTGCCTGGCCGACTATTTCACGGTTATTGTGCGTTAACTTTGAGGGCGTTTCCGTTTTACTTTCGCGACCGAGCACCCTGTTTAGCACTTTCCAAGCGGCGTCAGGTTGCTGATTCTTTATGTCACAAAACAACCGCTGATAATATCGTAATTTTGCCGACTGTAGCTCGGCATTCAGTTTATTTCTGAAAGTTTTAAAATCTTTCAAATCAGACGGTACTCTTGTACGTAAGAAGGTTGAAATAATCGATTTTTCTTATTGATACCTCTCCTGTGGGCAGGAGTGACCCAAGGTTTTCTTATTCTTTTTGATGGTTTGAAACTTGTAAAAGGAAAATGTATCGCGTATATTCGCAGAAAAAATTTGAATGAACTTAGAATATGCACCATTCACGTTTTTTATTCCGAATATAAAAGACCAATCCTGAGCAATGGTGTCACGCTTAAATAAAAGTAAAGCATCGTCTGATATATACTGGACTGTGATTGCGTCCTTTCGACTATTCTTGTGAACATTGGGGGGGAAGAAAATCATGAAGATTGGGCAGTGGTCACTTATGTCACATGCTATGGTTCCTAGATCGGTGAATCTAGTTTCCGCATTGGTAATAAACAAATTTAACGAAGACATTTACACACATTTAAAGAAGAACACATTAAACACACTTAAAGAAGAATGACACCCCCCGCGAACACATTATACAAAAATTCCGTGCTCTTCAGTACAAATATCAAAATAACAGACAATATTACACTGATGGCTCTAAAACGAAAGAACACGTGGGTGTGGGGGACGTAACGGAAAATTGGGAAAAAAGTATTCGATTGCCACAACATGCCTCTGTTTTCACGGCCAAAGTTTTCGCTATATCGGTTGTTGTTAAAAAGATTATCGCTGATAAACACAAAAATGCACTCATATGCACAGATTCTTTAAGCACACTGAAGGCTCTACATCTGAAATCTGAGTGTGAACCCCTGATTGGCGACATTTCAAACATGGTGGCTTTTAACAAATACGGGAGGTCAATTCCTTTCTGCTGGGTCCCAAGCCATGTTGGGATACCGGGTAACGAAGCAGCTGATAGATATGCATTGACGGCAGCGCACAAAGAAATTACAAACACAACACTCCCATATAATGATAGCACCCGTGCAATTAGAAAAGCCTTCACGGTAAAATGGCACAAAACCCATCTCACGAAATCCATAGTTGGCGAGTGGAAGTCATGCTATCATCAGGAGCGGTTCATCGAAGCAGTTTTATGCCGACTACACATTGGGCACACACACCTCACACACAATTACTTACGAAACAAGACACACCAACATGCGAGAAATGTCAACAGCCACAAACAGTTATGCACATATTACTCACATGTACGCAGACTGAAACACACAGGCGAACACTTTTGCAAAAATTATATGAACTACACATACCTTTACACCCTGCTCTAATTTTAGGTGATGATCCGCTAGTCCCATTATGTGACGTCCGCAAATTTCTAGACGGCACTGGATTTTTACATAATATATAGACTACTAACACAGCTTTTTCCTTCATAAACTGGATTTTAAAACACCTCGTGTTTGGCGCAGCATAGCCTTAGCTGCTTTTGCGCCATTAAACCCCATTTAACTAACTAACCAGACGCTTCACGCGCCCCACTGCGGTTGTATCCCTGATACAGCCTGCCAAATCTTTTACAGCGAATCTTTATACCTCTACCGTACAAGGCAATATTCGTGTCGTTGTAAGCGAAAAACTCCCCATACGTGGGCCGATGCCGAAGACAGTGGTGCAATACCGGGCCGACCGGCGGCGGAGGTGAAGCAGGCGTTAAGCCCTCCCCATACGTGGACCAATCCCGAAGACAGTGCAATGCCGGGCCAAGCCGCGGCGCAGGTGACGCAGGCGTTAAGCACTCCCCATACGCGGGCCGAACCCGAAGATAGTGAAATGCCGGGCCGACTCGAGGCGGAGGGGCAGTTCGCCATTAAGGGGCCCACATACACAGATTCGCTGGTCATCCTTCTTCACAGAGTGGAAGGGCGCTGACTTGTTTTTTTTTTTCCTATGAGAATTCGGACTGTTGTGCTTTTTCAATTTTTGCAAGTTTCCCGCAATTATACTTAAACACACCATGAGAACGCGGATAGAGGGTCCCCATAGATCTTTGTTCGTCTTTGCTTGCATGCTTCAAAAAATGAAACGATTTGCAATGCTCTATGCTGGAATGCTTTAAAACGGTGCATATATCTGCGTTTCTTTCTTTTTATTTCAGACCCTTCTTGTTCACCTCTGGTACTTGTCTACAGACTTCCAGCTTTTCGTTCTCTCTCTTCTCATACTGCTCGTACTGAAAAAGTGAGTTGGCATATCACGACAGGCCAGCAAATCATAGTGAGCCGCAGCGTATCAGGAGTTACAACGTTAAGGTTATATCTCTCTATGGAAAGTTTATGCTTAGCACTCTGTTAAAATAAATGTGGTGTTCAATGTTCAGTTTGGAGACGGGTATAAATTTTGTTTTGATAAGATATGCGGGCCCTATATTAAGGAAGTTGTTTTTTTGCCTTATATTCTGCGATAGAGTACAACCTGACTTTCGTTCCAAAGTGACAGGCTGCCCTAAACTGCTGCCGGAAAGCATGCATTCATAATGACATCTTCCCATTAAGAAGGTGTTTATGGATAGAGTTCGCAAGGTGATCAGCGGCTAAAGATTGCCAAACTGTTGTTCAGGTTAAAAGCAATAGAAATTGTCCAAAGAAGGAAAGAAAAATACCGCACTGCAATAAAGATAAACACGAACAACTGCACAAGACGCTGTATAGATGAGCGATGGAGGTGGACACAAAGTGTTTGATGTGCCGGTTTGCCTGTTCAGCGTTCGACTCTTGTAGCGTCGTAGAGGATTCTAGAGATTGTAGCAGTACATATATTTAATGTGATGCTTTCACGAGATCTGTACAAGTTAGTTTATTAAGCCCCAAGACAAAATGAAATACCTTACTCTGGATTCGATTTATGTTCTACAAGTGAGATATAAATGCTTTGCACGCAGGGTGTCAAACATGACACGTCTAATTAGATGCACAGCCAAGTTTTATGTTTACTAAAAATGGGAAAATGCATTCTGAAGCCAAGCATCTGACAAAAATCCACTGATCCGCTTACAACACAAGAATCCGCTTACTTGAGTGCTACAAATTGGGCACTGTTTGCCTTCTTCAGTGATTGATACCGGGCTGAAGTGTTGCCTGAGTGTTTTAGAACGAATTGCTAATTATGTATATTGTATTTGTTCAGTGATCAGTATCAGCGGCTTAATATTTTTCTAATTTTGGTTCAGCAAAATGGAATTATGATAGATAAACCTTGAGTTTCATGGAACAACGGCGTTCTGGCTATTTTGCCTGCAGGAACAGAAAGCCAAGAAAGAATAGATTTATTTATCAGGTGACTGTGTTGATTCCGCGGCTACTATCGTCGAGCCTATATGCCTGATGGCGGTTGGATTGGATTGGATATCCTACTTCGATGGCGTTAGTCTAATCTCTTCTTCCACCGAGGGGCTCTATGAGTACTGTCAAATACATAGCACCCCCCACCACCCCACCCCGCCCCCTAGCGAGAAAGGCACTGCCGTTGAGAGTTTAATTTGTGGAGATAGCACTGCCAGAGTCTAGATGAGCTTACTTCAAGGAGTCGATCGAAATTGTTTCTTCGCGTCTGCTGACAAGAATTGTGAAAAACTTGGCGTCATGCTTGAGGACATTGGAGGGACAGTCGTCAAGAGCTTGTAAAGGAGCGCGAGTAGCGTCACGACGGATAAATACGTGACTGTTATGAAGTAAACATGGGCTCATGTAAACATTTCTGCGGTCGTTACGAAGCGGCGGTGCTATAACAGTGGCCATTGTAATGCGAAGGCGGTAGGCCTAAGATTGTAAGTCAGCAGATGACAGTTCCGAGGCGACTAACTCACCGTGTATGCGAAGTGTCGTACCGAAAACAAGCTCTGCTGAGGAACACTGTGCATCTGCTTTCAGAGCTTTGCAAAGACCTACTAGACCCAAAGGCAGGTGCTCTGTCCATGGAATCATGTAGTCATGGGCACGAAGTGCTGCTTTCAGTTCACGGCGGAAGTATTCTGCCATTGGAACTTAGGTGATAAGCTGTCGTTCGTATGGGCGTTACACCCAGAATACGGGAGAGCGCTTGAAAAAGGCACGAGTCAAACTGTCTTCCTCTGTTGGCGTTATGGTGTGTGGTACGCCGTAACGAGAAATCTAGGTATTTAAGATGGCCTGAGCTACAGACTCTGCAGTAATGTGAGAGAGTGACATTGCTTCAGACCAGCGTGTGAAATGGTCGATACAAATGAGTATGTTTCATTGGGTCGACGACGGTGGTAGTGGACCAACGATATCGATGTGAACGTGGCCGAAACGAACGTTTGATGGTGGAAAACTACCAGGAGCGGTCATAGTGTGCCGACTGACTTTGGCGCGCTGGCAGTGTAGGCATGCCCGAGCCCAGCAATGGATGTCGGTGTTCATACGCGGCCACAGATAGCGGGAAGTGAGGAGACGTTGTGTGGCGCGTACTCCAGGGTGCGATAAGGAGTGTAGTGCGTCAAAAACTTGCTGCCAAAATTGTTGTGTAAGGTATGGTCGAGGACGACCCGTACACATGTCGCATATCACTGTGACGTTGCATCCAGGCAGTAAGATACATTCGAAGCGCAGCTAATCGTTGGCAGTCTGGAGTGTTTGAAGTTCCCGGTCTGTACGTTGAGCGTGAGCGGTAGCGAGGTGGATGAAGTCAACGCCGGAGCGATTTACTTGGCTTTCATCTATATGAATCCGTGACAGAGCGTCAGCAACGGGATCATCGGCACCACTGATATGCCGAATATCAGTAGTGAATACGGAGATATATGCAAGCTGGCGAATATCGTGGGGAATAAGCAAGGAAGTGTTGGATCTAGTAGCATAAATGAGTGGTTTGTGGTTGGTGAGAATAAAGAACTGACACCCTTCGAGGTTGTGATGGAAGTAACAGACTGCGAGGTTAGCAATTCGCGACCGAAAGTGCTGTAGTGGGTCTTTTGTGGTGTCAGCTTCCTTGAAAAGAAAGATATAGGCTTCCATGTCTTGCCAACCAGCTGTTGAAACACGGCGCCGACAACTATGTCAGAGGCGATTACCATAAGGGGCATTGGAGTGGTTGCAGGTGTGCCGGTAGACTAGTGGTAGTAAGGGCGTTCTAGGCAGAGATAAAAGCAGATTCAGCGGCTTTAGTCCATGGTATAGGCGTGCTGGCTTGTGTTGTGCCAGAGAGTAGAATGCCCAGAGGCTGCAACATTGAAGCACAACTAGTAATTGATGACGCCCAGAAATCCCCGTAGTTGCTTAGTGGTAGAAGGACGGGTAAAATATTTAATGGCTTGGACACGGAATGGGACGAGTTGGATGCCATGCTCATCTACTCGATGGCCCGGGAAATCCAGAGAAGCCACGCCAAACTCACTCTTCGAAATGATTACAACCAGGCCATATCGACGGAGGTATTCAATTACCTTACGCAGGTTAGATTTCTGTTCCACAGCAGATAGAATGAATACAAGAATGTCGTCTAAATAGACGAAGCAAGAAGTCAGGCCACGGAGTACTTGATCGACGATACCGCAGAAATGTTTGAGCGGCATTACAGTGGCCGAATGGCATGCGCATCAATTCGAACATGCCAAGAGGGGTAATGATTGCAGTTTTAGGAATGTCAGAAGGCTCGACAGGAATATGGTGGTAGGCTTTTACTAGACCCACCCTGCTATATATGAAGCAACCATGAAGCGATGCGGCGAAATTGTGGATGTGGGGTATGCATGGGTACCTATGGCGTATCGTAACACGGCCGCCAAGCACTCATCTTCTTGGGCATCATGTGTAACATCATGTGTGACCAAGGGCTAGCCGAAGGACGAACGAAGCCAAGCTCGAGCATGTGTTCGAATTCTTGCTTTGAAATTTACAGACGGTCTGGTGCTAAGCGGCGAGGTCGAGCGCATACTGGTGGTCCTTTAGTCACAATGCGGTGCATGACGTTGTGCACTATTGGACGATCTGGCGAGGGTGGTTCGAACAGTTCTGGAAATTCCAGCAGGATAGTGGACCGGTGTTTCGGAATCTGGGTGTGTGCTTGTACGAGACGCAAAGGTGGCGCAAACGTGGTGATACCTTGTACGGACAGGTTTTTTGAGGAGGCAAGAAGGCGGCAGTGGTGAAGAAGGCGGCAGTGATTAAACTTTCACAGAAAGTCAGTGCCGATGATAGGCCCGCGGACGTCGACGACGGTGAGTAGCCATCGAAAAGGGCGTCGCAGACCAAGGTCAAGAGTGGCAACTTTATGGCCATTCATTTTTATGTTGGACCCGTTGACGGCAGTGAGAAAAGACGTCTCGTGGCGATGTCTTCTGCGGTCTGGAAAATTAGGGGGAATGACGCAAATTTCCGCACCAGTGTCTACAAGTTAGCGAACTTTCGTGACGCCGTCGGTGACGTAGAAGAGACGGCTTGATATAGAGCCAGTAGCAATAGCCGCCATCAGTGACTGGCCCGACGGTTTCCCGGAAATTTGCAAGGTGGACGGCACTGATGTGCATGAATCCCCTATCTGGCGTGATACCAACAAATAAAGGGAGGCGGAGGCCGTGACCCGTTTTGGCCATGCAAGCGATGCCACTGCTGATGGTTATTCGCACGAAAGCGTAAGGCAGCCAAGTGGTTAGTAAGTTGTTCTACTTGCACAGCATGGTGCGTGCCTGAACTGTCTGGTTTGTCAAAGTGCTGCTGTAACTGGGGTCGTGTCGCCACGGGTGCATTACAACGGTCAACAGCGGATATCACAGGATGGAAAGAATCCATAATCTGGTCTGCCATCATGGCTAAGGACTGGACAGGTGTAGTAGCTGAAGCACATAAAATCATCCGTAGCTAATTCGGCAGTCGCTGGAAGAAGAGCTCCCTAAGGACTTTCGAGTCTGCTGACGATGGACTGGTTCCCAAGAGTTGTGTCATGCGGCGAAGCAGCTCAGTCTGTTTTCTGTCAACAAGTGGCTCCGATGAGAGGAGCTGTTGAATCCGTCCCGACTCAGAGTCGGTGGTGCGTCGTAATAATTCCCGCTTTAGGATATCGTACTGATCATTGGGCGTAGGGGCTAGCAAAATGTCGCGGACCAAAGTTGCAGTGGTCGGGTTAAGCACACTCACAATGTTGTCGTACTTGACCGCCTGAGATGTAACTCGGTGACGTCGAAACTGCGCCTCGATGTGGACGAACCAGAGTTCACAGTCTGAGGGCCAGAAATCGGGAAGTTTGAGTGTGGCGACGGAAGACGTTCCGTTTCGTTCGAGACGTCGTAGTTCGGCGGCCGGTTCCATGGCGTCTAAAAGAAACTTGGTAGACGTATACAGTTGTGATGTGGTATCACGTCCGAGGTCACCAACCTGTAGGAACAGAAGGCTCACAAAGAATTGCCATTTATTTATGAGGTGACTGCGTTGATGTCGTGGCTACCATCGTCGAGCCTATATGCCTCATGGCGCTAGTCCAGTCTCTTGTTCTTCCACCAAGGGGATCTCAGAGTACTGTCCACTACATGGCCATCTGTCACTACAAAGTCAGTGCCATGTTGAATCTGTGCTGACATCAGTGGACGTGGCTTGCACTTGTATAGATGACAGTCTTGTACATGAGGACGATGAGTCAGAACCTGCTCTCCGCTTCGTTTTGAAACAAGATAGGGCAAACAGCACAAGTTTTGGCACGTATCAATATTTATTTCTTGTAATGCATAGAAGGAATTTCGTTGAACTGAGTAGATGAACAGGTGCATATCTCGTGACTACTAAAGCGGCAGGTCCACGGCATGAGAGCACTATTATTTATGGCGCACTATCACGCACGGTTTTGTCTTTCATATCATCCAAATGTACTGACAATGTAGTGTTGCCTGAGTAGTCTACCCAGGAAACACGTGAATCTTCGTCACCGCGGCTCGTGAAATCTGCCAATGAAGAGGAGATATGGTGCCTACATCGCCCGCAGCGGGATATTGGTATGGCAAAGCAAAAGTCGATGCTAGCCCATGCCGAGCCATTGCCGCCGTAAATCTGTGCAGGAAGTGTAAAGGGTGCTCTGCAAGCGACATCAATTCTTTTGTGACGGTACTCTGGAAGACCGATCGTGATGGAAACACATATAAAGTAGAATTTCCTTCTCCGTTGTTATAGTGTCCGATAACCGGCAGTGGTAGACAACCCTGGCCGCACAGGCACGGAAGCGCAGGAGTCACGAGCTAAGTAACGTTCAAACTTTTGACCCTGAAATTAATTCCAACTGCAGCGAAACTAACTGGAATTGTCTTTGTACGTTGCGATGGATGAGTATTAGCACTCATGACACTCACAATTTCTTCGAACTAACACTTGTCTTTCTCTACTTCACAGCCATCCCAAACCTTAGTGACAGCATTGCTTCACGGTGTTAAAGCTTAACGGCATCCCGTCGCCCGTAGACCTTTAACGCAGGTGGTGAACATGAACCTATACTGAAAAACGCCTGTTTCCTTTAACCTTGCGAGAGTAAATAAAAGCGATGAGAGGTTCGTCATGATAAAGCTCTGATAACTGTCAGTTGTGATTCCAATTTCATAAGTCATTTCCTTTACTACAATCATATATATTTTGTGCGAGGAAATGCTGATATTAATAGGCTGTTTTCACTTGCTGTCGTCTTCTAGCTATTTAGCGGGTTAACTTCAGTGCGTGAAAGTAGTTTGAATTTTTCTTTCACGTAGTTTTTCCGTGGTGTTAATTATACGCTGCTTTCGTGCTATGTATTGTTTTGAAAAAGCGGCATTTTTTTCGGAGTAGTCAAATTATTGTACTAGGCCGAAGCAAAGATGCGATGGCACCAGAACTATTTGAAGCATTCCTTCTAAATTCATGAGGCATGAGCTGAATTATGGCGTACTTTTATCACTTGTAGCAAGCGGATTTTCTTTTTAATTTGGCGGGTATGCTCGTCACATGTGTACACGTGTTATGTTGTACCCATAGGCTTGGCTTCGACAAATAATGCAGAGAATACAAAGCGCAGTGCGCGTCCTTTTCTTTGTGCATTTTATAGTCCCAGTTGACGCTGGTATGAATTGTTCAGGTGTCGACCAACCAGAAAGCGACAAATTTTTTTCACAATGTTTTTCGCTTCACAAAGCACCGCGCACTAAATGTTTATGAGAAACTGCATTGGTATTACGCTCTTGTCTGTTAATGCACAGTAAAATTTGAAAGGTATCGATTTCAATTAAAATTGAGAATTGTCTGTTCTGCATTGACTGCGTCATGCATGTATGCTTATTTGTCAGAAGAATGGGGCATGTGTTGCTTGTGAGCACTTTAAGTCAGCTGTATGATATTCTGCATGCTGAAAATAATTTTCTGCGGTGTCACGCAATTTCGCGTTAATGCTTTCTCATTTTCATGTACGCTACCGAACAAGATTGTACGGATATCACCGCTTCGCCTGTTTTTATATGGAAGCGTGCTTCATCTGCGATTAATGTGCCCTATTTAATGCACTTATACAAGAGCAGTGTCATGGTATGCTCTCCCGTTGCCTTTGAAATTGCGCGGGCAGGTCATGTATCGGTTCTCTGAATGCTTATCCCCACCATATGTAGCGTGACCAAGCGTGTGCATATTTGAATGCCAGAAGGAATACCTAATAGCTTCAGATGGTGTAGTCATGCACGGATTGGCTAACCGCCACTCATTGCCACTGATTGGCGCTTTTTTCTGCCTCATTTAGCTTTGATGACTAGGCATAAGTCTTTGGAACTCTGCAAAAGAGCTGCTCAAAAGCGTGTGTGAAAAAAGCGTTTGGTTTACAATAAATTCCGGCACTCGAGTCGCTAGTGTTCGAAATCAAGGAGCAGCAAGGCTGCAGTGCAATGTTTAACCTGCCGAAATAAACATGGACACGATTCGCTTGTAGTTAAGCTTATCCCCTTTAACACTCAATTGAGAAGATGCATTGCCATGTCACGCGGTAATCAGAAGCGTGCGGTCTTTCCAACGACTTGCTCGTCATTACTCCACAGGCGGAAAACGTTGGCGCTTGCAACGTTCACCGTGCTTTCTCTTTTGGGTTGCGCCATCGCAACGTGGACAGCAACTAATCCAAATGTTCTACCCTTCATGACTTATCCTGCTTACACAAGAAGGTGAGCCTCAAATCAGATCTCAGGATCGGTACGTTTACTCAGTTTCAGGCATAATTACAACAAGGTAGAGAATATACAAACATCTACTATATAGGATTTGTATCTGCTATATATGACCTGGTGTATAGAATATCAGCTAAATTCTGAGTATTGTCTGATAAGTGAGTGGTGCATATGTGATTTAATCCCTCAGTCTAGCGAATCGGACTTAAGCGTTGTATACGGCCAAACTAGGAATGGAAACGCCGGTTAAGTGAATTAATTTTGTATAACGGGACACTCCTACATATTTTATTGAAACATAAACCCGTTGAGTGTATTCAAATTCATAAAACAAAAGTTGGCATTAACTGGAAGATGGCCCGAATCTACAGCAAAAGCGCTTACGTTTTCCAGAGAAGAAATTTTCACAGTTCAATAACAACTAATTTTTAGCCGACAGCGAACCCGCCGTGGTGGTGGTGAAAAACATTTATTGGTGAGAAGGCAGAAAGTAAAAACCAATTAAAAAGCAGCGTTGTGGGCGACCTTCAGGCTGCCGGTTGTGGCGTCCAGGCCATGCCTAGTCGCGACGTGCTCCGCCCAGTTCACCAGCCGGAGTTGGATATCCGGCTCGGTGCTGGACAAAGCAGCCTCCCACTGCTAGGGATTGGTTAGGCGCCAAGACGCGGGGGGCAAGTGTGCCGGGCAGGAGAATAGGACGTGGGCGTAATCGGCGCGGGAGCCGTCACATAAGCGGCAAGCCGGCGAGTGCGTCCCGGGGTGGACGAGGCCAAGACGTGCGGTAGTGAGATAGGTATGGGCCTGAAGGTGGCGCCATAAGTGTTGGTGGGGCTGGGAAAGGGATTGGTGCGGAGGGGGGAAGGTGAGACGAGAGAGGCGATAGTGCAGCCTGATATCGCGGTACGTGAGGAGCGCGTCGCGCGTATCCATTTCCAGCGGGGGCGGGCTTGCTGGGTCAGTCGAATCTCGAGCGATTGAATTGGCCGCCTCGTTACCAGGATGGGCCGCGGGAGCGGGCACCCAGATGATTTGGATGGGACGAGAGGGAACGGTATCGGAACCTAAGATTCCGATGGCCGGGTGTGCCACCCGTCCAACCGCGTAGTTGTAGACCGCAGGTTTGAAGTCGCTGAAGATGTACTTCGTGGAGGTTTGCGTGGTGGCAAGGGCAATAGATGCCTCCTCGGCCTCGCCAGAGGTAGAAGTGTAGAGTGAGGCAGTAAGAATGGGTCGGAGAGAATTGTCAGTGACGGCAAAGGCATGTTCTGGGTGGCGGCGGTACGGGGCAGCATCTACGTAAGCCACGGTGGCCTTCCCTTCGTACTGACGCCAGAGCGTGGACATTGCGCTGCTCTACGGGAGGCGTGGTGCTCTGGATGCATATATTTAGGGAGGGGATTAACGGTTAGCAGGGGGGAGACATGGGAAGGGATGGGCAGTGGTGTGGGAAGAGGAATAAGAGGGGAGAGATTAAGGGTAGAGAGAAGTGCGCCACCCGGGCGGGTGCGGGTGAGACGGAGGAGCTCCGTAAGGGCGTTGTGGACGCCCATCGACAGTAACCGAGCCGTCGACGTAGATGTGGGAAGGGAAAGGGCTGACTTCCCTTTCCTGGCGAAAGGGCCTGGCGAATGAGGCTGTTGACTTTGTCTTCCTCGGTACGTGAAGGGTAGAGATACGGAAGAAAATAAATGAAGCGGCTGAGAACAAAGGCCTGGACCAGGCGGCCGAGGTCGTGTTCGCGCATGCCGTGGTGGAGGTTTGCAATGCGGCGTATGAGGCGGACAGTGTGGTGTAGAGTGTTTGTGAGTCGAGTGATGAGGGTGGTGTGCTTGCCATTGGACTGAAAAAAGAGCCCGAGGATGCGGAGGACAGAGGCGAGAGGAATGGTTGTGCCGTCAAGGTAGATGGTTAGTGGGGAAGGCGACAGGTGGGCCATCCGCCCAGGCCGAAGGAGCAAAAGCTCCGATTTGGTCGGGGAGCAGCTCAACCCAATGGCCCGGGCGTGAATTGCTACCGCGTCCACACCTGCCTGTAGAGTGGTCTCCATGTCGCCAAGATTGCCGATGGTCACCCAGAGGGTGATGTCATCGGCGTCGAAAGCATGAGACAGAGCTGGGATAGCGCGTGGAGCACGTGCCAGCGGGAAGAGGGTGATGTTGAACAGAAGAGGGGATAAGACAAAGCCTTGGGGGGTACCCTTGTTGCCAAGGGAGAAGGAAGGAGAAGAAAATGGGCCGTATGAGATTTCGGCTGTGCGGTGGGCGAGGAACGCGGTGACGTAAACATGGACACGGGGTCCGACATAGAGGGAGGAGAGAGCCTCCAGGATGGTGGTGTGGTGTACATTGTCGAATGCTTTAGTAAGGTCCAACGCCAGGATAGCTCGAGTGCGTTTGTGGTGGGAGGGGTTGTAGGACATCCTCGGAAAGTTGGAGCATGACATCCTGTGTGGACAGCTGGGGACGAAAACCTAACATGGAGTCCGGATATAAGTCATGATCATCCAGATAGGTCTGGAGGCGGGCCAGAATGACATGCTCGAACAGCTTGCCGAGACAGAAAGTGAGACAGATGAGGCGGAGGTGTTCGAGGGCAATAGGTTTGCCGGGTTTGGGGATGAATGAGACACGTTCATGGGACCAGGAGGATTGAAGAGTGCCAGCCTGCCAATGTGTATTGAGGAGATCAGTAAGGGCTTCCAGCGAGGGGGTATCTAGGTTGCGGAGTGCCTTGTTAGTGATGCGGTCCGCCCCCGGGGCCGAGGTGGTGCGGAGTGTGAGTAGCGCCGCACGATCCTCGCCCACGGAGACGTCCGCCTCAAGATCAGGGTTTGGGGAGCCGGAGTAGGTGGGAAGCGGAGTACGTAGGTCGGTGCAGAGGTAGTGGTCCCGGAGTGCCGCCAGGAAGTCAGTATCGGTGAGTGGGGAGGAATGAAGGAGATGGGAGATATCCTTGCGCTGGGAAGCTTTACTGTGTGTACGGTCTAGCAGCACCCTGAGAAGCGACCACGTGTCGCGGAGGCCCAGGTTGCCTGCCATGCGGTCGCAGGTCTGGCCCCACTGTTGTCTAAGGAGAGAGGCGCAATGCTTCTCCATGTCCAACGCGAGTGGGGCCAAACGAAGGCGCAGGCGGCGATTATATTTCTGAGACTGCCACCGGCGGTGGACAGCGTGATAGGCCTCCCAAAGGTGCAGCAGACGGCTGTCTGCCGTAGTGGAGTGTGGTGCTGTAGAGAGTGTGGATGTGGCAGCGTAGACGTCCGCCAAAAGGGTCTCGGTCCAGGCAGAGAGATCGGTGATAGGAGCAGAGGAGGAAGTAGAGATACGAGTGGAGCGAAAGCGGTCCCACTCGACTATCTGGGTCAGACGAGTAGAGGCGCGAGCAAAGGAGCGGAGTGGGAAAGTTGTGCAGAGGACGCAGTGATCGCTACCGAGGAAGACCCCTATATTAGTCCAGGCAAGATTGGCGACATTTTTGGCGAGGGTAAGGTGCGGATTTGTGTCTCATTGAACACTAGATCCTATCCTGGTGGGCCAAGCGAAGTCATTAAGGACCGAAAGGCACTCGTTGTGGATGAAAGTCCAGAGTGAGTGGTCTTTACGAGTGTTCTGGGGGTATCCCCAGGTGGTATGTGGGGCATTGAAGTCGCCATGAACGACCAGGGCGTTGCGGCCAGCGCAGGAGAGCGCTCTGCGGAGGACGAGGAGGAGAGGAGCTGAAGGGGCTTTGGGAGGACTGTACACATTGAGAACAAAGAGGCTTGTCTCAGTGCGACGGCGAGCAAGGATTTCAGGGAGGAGATGGGCACAGTCCGAAACGTCCAACTGGTGCTGCACGGCAGCAAGCTTGCGCTGCACCAGTGTGGTAACGTTTTGGTGGACCCCAGAAGAAGGGTGGAAGGAGGTGTAGTCGCGCAGTTTCACGGGAGTTAGGGGTTCCTGGAGTGCTAGGACGGAGGGGAGAGTGTCGGGAGGGATGTTCTGAAGGTGGAGCTGCAGGGTGTTCCGCTTCCTGCGGAACCCCTGACAGTTCCACTGCCAGAAATTAAGGCGCGTGGGGTGTCTGGCCATGATGGATGGCGGAGTCCCCCGACAGAGTTGGGGTAGGTGCCGGGGTGAGTGGGGCAGGGAGCGACAGGTGTGCGACGGTGGCCTCAGTCGCGCTGTGGCGTGTCTCTAAGGCCGCGACCCTGGTGTCTAGGGCGGTAAGGTGTGACTCAATGGCGGCCACACGGGTGTCGATACTGGCGACGCGCTCCTCAAGTCGAGCAAAGCGGGCCATGACGCGCTGCTCAAACGCCTCAAAGAAGGAGGTTGTTTGGCGAATCACGTCACGCTCGGGTGCGACGGGGTCGGAGGTAGGTGATCGGCGTTTGAGCGGCGGGCTGCGGTTGGGAGAGGAGGCGCGTGATGATGCAGCCGAGGATGCCGTATTCATCGGCTCCACAGCTAGCGCCGGCGGCTGTGGAGGTGCGGGAACTGGGGAAGTAGGAGGAGGAGCGGGGGAGGACAGACGCACTAGCGCGGCCTGCAGCTGGCGCGACGGCGCCTGAATTTGGAGCTGCTGGGCAGCGATAGTGGCCTCGAGGGCCGCGGTTTGGGGGTCCGACGTGTGAGGCTGCGGTTTCCAGCTTACCGGTGATGTGGTGGTGGTGGCCGGGGCGGTGGACGCCTCGGACCTAGGCAGAGGCGGGAAGGAGACGGAGCGGTGGCGGCTGGTAGATTGGGCACAACGGGAGACAGAGTGGCGGTGGGGGCGGGAAGGCCGGGAGGTCTTCAGGATGGGCACGGTGGGTGGCGCTGGTGGGGGAGGCTGGTGCTTGGAGGTGGCCGGGGGCGATGACGGGCCGTTCCGGTCGAACCGGAGCCCGCACGGGTGCGAGTCCGTGACGTGGCCTCTCTTGCACAGGATGCAGCAGGGGACGCAGGTGGGGGGCTCGAGTGGCTTGTGGGCCTGGCCGCAGCGTTGACAGAGGGCGGACTTGGGCTTGGTGCAGACATCCGCTCGGTGGCCAGGAGCCCAGCAGTTCGTGCAGGCCTCGGCTCTCGGGCGGAACGGGTGGCAGCGGTAGACCCCACAGTTGAAGACAATGGTGGAGGGTAGGGTACAAGCGCCGACGTAGGTGATGAGGATGCATTGGTAGCGCCCCATCTGGCGTGCGTCAGCGATGGCGTAGGGGGTGTTCACGTTCGCTGATTGGAGGTCTTTGAGATCTCGTCCTGGGTTTGGGAGTCCACTGCGTTGTGTATGATGCCGCGGAGGGCGTTGTCGGGTGCGGCCATGTAGGCACGCAGGGGGTAAGACATGGCACCCAGACAGACGGAGTTCCGAGACCCAGAGGTAGAGGCGAGCGCGCGGCTCAGATGGGGTGCTGACAGTAAGGGAGTTGTTGGACGGATTTATCCGTACACGGTTGGTGGTGCGTGCGGTGGCGTAGTCGATGGTGGCATGAGTGCAAAGGATTTGGAGCAGGGCTCCGTTAGTGGTTGTGCGGAGGTCAAGCCCTCCTCCCTGTCTTAAGACGATCTTGAAGTCCTCCGCTGGGAGGCGAGGTAGGGGAGCGTGACGACGGAGAGTGTTAGTGCAGGGAGTCTTGGGTGGTGGCGAGGCAGGCGGTGGCGAGCCGATGGGCTCGAGGGCCGCGGCTGCACGGTGTGCTTTCATGGCACGGACCCAGTGTGAGTCAGCTTCAAGCTCGGCAGGGCTGATGGAGGTGTCTGCGACTTGATATGAGGTGTCTGCGACTTGATATCCCATGTCGACGTGTGAGCTGTATCGAGGTAGGCGGCGAAATCGGGTGGCGTCGACAGCAGGCGTTGCGCGGAACGCAGCTGCCGCGTAGGCAGAGTCCGATTCCGCGAACCCGCCGTTGCAAGGCAGTTGTTCTACTAACTTGGCTAATAGGGAGGCTAGTCGCTCGCAGCAACGGTTTATTTTTCTCTTTTTTTTGGCATCGTGGAAGCGTATCAATCCCCATCTTGATACGCTGGAACTTTGGTTATAAACGCAAGTTCAGCGTAAACCCGCAATTTCGAGGCATTCTCATGAATGGGAGAGTTAGGAGGAAATGGAACCTTATAGAGCCTGAACACGAACTAGTCGGTTAAGCAGAAACCTGCATCGTGTTTCTATATTATGTTAAGCGCATACCAGGTTTTGCTTTTAAACACTTCATTGCGGCAACGTACGCGCATGTGTCAACTTTAAGCATATTGTTCAATTCCACCATGTGGGATTCCTGCAAGCCATGCAAAACTAAGAGGTCTAACTTAAGTGCAGTCATTTATTGCGTTGTTCGGCGACACATTCCTAATACACGCGTATATTTAGTGGAATCGATTACGTAGGTTTTTTTTTACTCGTGCAACATGTGCTTTCTTGAGCCCTGTGCACATCCGAGTCACGCTGCCAAAATGGCAGCGCAAATACACTTCAAAATTTATATTCTCAGTAAATCATTTTCTCAACTGGAACATTGTGCACATATACTCATAAAATGCACACAAAAACACACACTATTGCATCAAACGGGTTATTTCTCACAGTAGCGCTATGCTTCGTCTCATTTTTATTTACAAAGCAATGGTTAGTCGGCGAAGAGCCAATGTTGTTTCTAGTTGGCAATACATGCTGGGTTAGACGTGCTATTAGAAGAACGAAGACGAAGAAAATGTCTCTATTTCCTTCGTTCCTTTCTTTTCCTGCTTCATTGCTCTTGTAGTAACGTGTTTCTTTAAAACCTAAAAGTCGCAACCAAACCAATTATGGTATATAGCGCTGTTCCGTCGTCATGAAGTGTTTACACAAAAATGCATGTATTGCATGATAAGCCGCAACAATTTAATTTATATGTGGTCCGACATCAAAAAGATCTTCAGATAAAACACCAGGTGGTCCTAAGGTGACTTACCCTCGTGCCATTTTCTAAGAGGATTGATTTAAGCATATATTTTTAATACGTCAAAAGCTTTTTTTACAGTATACAACTGACAACGACGAACTTACACTACGTGCGACCTTTCTACCATGCCGTATGCTTCTTCAGCGGTTGCATGACGTTACTTGTCTTGGATGACTTCAGCAACCGTAAAATTTCTAAGGTAAGTCAGCGTTTATAACTAGGACCTGCTTTCCGAAAATTGAAAGAAAAGTTGGAAAAGTTGGAAAGAAAAGGAAGTTGGATGCTATGGCTCAGTGAAGCACAACTGTATTCTTCTTTTTTTTTAAATCGCAACATTGATACTTAACGAGTTTTCCTCACGTAGACACATCCGCTGCGAACGTTATCGTGTAGTGACAGCAGCCTTTCGACATTCACGCGCGCACGTTGCGCAGCAGGCTCAATGAGCGGTATTTCACAGCTGCAGCACTTATTTAACCATGCGTGATGTCTGTAACGAGGTGCCCATTCGTTAACCTAACGAAGCGCCCGTTTCTGTGTTTCGCGTCGGAGTCGGCCCTGGGTGTAAACGGGCGAACGAGCACAGCGAAGGACGAAAGAGCGAACGTGGAGAGCAGCGGGGATGAAAGACGCCGATATCAAAGAGAGCGTGACGCGGAAAGAGGAGGAGGGTTTGGCGAAAGGCGCGAGAAGCGTAGTGCCGCTCAAGACGGGCTGGGCTGTGCGGTGGCGGCCGCTACTCTATGGTTGCTACGAGATGGCCAGAGTAGTTCGCCGTTGTCTGTTCCCTGATGGCATGCGAGCGAGCGCCCAGGATACCAAAGCGCGGCATGAGTGAAAGTCTGTCCGCGGCGGCTGCTGTGAATCGCGCCCACGCGCTGCCTCTCGCGGTCTGCGAGGCAGTCGCGCCACACTTCGCTCCGTTTGCAATGTCCCGCACGAGATAGATTGTCCGGGCCAGCTAATGTATCGCGAAATGAAAGCACGTATAGAGCTGCGCTCAAATTGCGCATTAGGGAGCATCGTAATCGTCGGTGAATTTTTGTATCTTAATATTTAATTTTGTGCTTGCCCCTTAAGATAGGGATAAATGTTTGTTGTATTAATAAAAACGTTACTTTTACTCGACCAGACGATGCAGCTCGCATGCTGGTGCGTGGCCGTCACCAGCGCGCTCTGCGCCATCTTCATGAAGGTTCCCTGGTACAGGCGTCGTGATCCCCCCTCGGGAGCCGCAAAGCTGGTGGCAGCTTTCTTTGAGCGAGTCCTTTGGTCGCTGTTCCTCACCTGGTTCACGTTAGCTTGCGCAACGGGACGAGGCGGTGAGTGCTTTTCTAGCTGTTCTAACTCCATAAGCATTTTACACCCACTACTAGATTTATGAAACGTCATTTTCCCTGTCCCCATGGGTTTGCGTACCATATATTCAATTCAATTCAGCTTTATTCGACACCTGCCAGATGTTTGCAGCATGGAAAAAAAGCCTGAAAAGGCTTGACTGGGTCTGTGCTCCATAGCATGGCATACAGTGGCATGGATGGATGGAAAAACTTTATTTTCGTCAGAACGCATGTGCGGACGATTCCGTGCTAGATGACCATCAGCTCATGGCTGACGGCGACCTGGGTGGCCCACTCCACGGCCCTGGTCTGGACGACCGGGTCTGAGCTGGCCAACACGGCCTCCCACTGCTCGAGAGAAGGATCACGCATAATATATATACGCCTTATACATATATAGACAGCCTTATACGCCTGTCTAATCATAGCCTCCACCTTGCCTTTCTCCGTCGCGTCCATCTTCATATAAGGCGTCGCATACACTATTCTACTGAGCACAAACGCCTGTACCAGCTTACACAAGTCCTTTTCCTTGACGCCTTGCTTACGACTGGCGATTCTCCTGATAAGTCTCACGGTAGCATTGACCGTATTTTTGAGCATTTCCAAGGCCTCCCTATTCTTCCTGTTAGTCTGCAGATACAGACCCAGGATCCTGATCGTTTGGACCTCAGCGACCGGTGCACCCCCCTCTTTCACCTTCAGCGGTGGTGGCGGCACATAGTGCCTCGCATGTATCCCTCTTGGTTTATGCCTAAGCACAAAAAGCTCGGACTTGGGCTGAGAGCACGAGAGTCCTGCCTCCCCCGCTAGCTCCTCCACAATATCCACTGCCTGTTGTAAAGTTTCCTCCAATTGTGCGTCGCTTCCCCTTGTTACCCATAGAGTAATGTCATCCGCATGAAATGTATGTTTAAGTCCCGATATCCTTGCCAGCCTGGGCGGTATCTTGATCAAGGCGAGATTAAACAAGAACGGCGATAAAACCGACCCTTGTGGTGTCCCCCTGGCCCCCAACAGGAAATGATCCGATTTCAATTCTCCGACTACAATCTCCGCAGTCCTATCCTCCAGAAATGATCTGATGTATCGGAAGGTTCTACCCCCCGGTCCTATGTCCGATAGGTTCCTTAATATTGCCTCATGGGTGACATTGTCAAAGGCCTTTGTGAGGTCGAGCCCCAAGATAGCCTTGGTGCCCGTGCCGTACCCAGGATCAACCACGTCCTTTTTGAGCTGTATCATGACGTCCTGCGTTGATAAATTAGCCCTGAAGCCAATCATCGTTTTAGGTATGAACTCCTTGTCCTCCACATAACCCTGAAGCCTGTTGAGGACCACATGCTCCATCAATTTGGCCAAGCAGGACGTCAGCGAGATGGGTCGAAGATTCTCAATACAGATCTTCTTCCCTGGTTTAGGAATAAATGTAATTCTAGCATGCTTCCACTCTGCCGGGATCTCCCCGGCCGCCCAATATTTGTTCATCAAGTCCGTGAGCGCCACCACTGACTTGAAATCCAGGTTCCTCAGCATTTTATTAGTAACCCCGTCCGGACCCGCTGCCGACGTAGTACGAAGCTGCCCCATTGCAAACTCCACCTCCGCCACCGTAAAGCCCGCATCTAATTCGAGGTTTTCCTCTCCCGAGTAATCCGGCAAGCAACCGCCCGACTCGCCGTTTATGTAACGACTTCGGAGTTCTTGAATGAACTCCCCAGCCGTGCCTTGATACTGATGAACTAACCTAGCCATTTGACCCTTCTGCGCCGATTTGGTTGCCGGCGGATCTAAAAGGTGCCTCAACAACTGCCATGTTTTTTTTTGCATCCGAATTGCCCATTCATCCTGTCACAAATCTGCCCCCGTTGTTTGCACTGCAAGTCCAACGTGTAGGTTTCGATTTCTCGTTCTAGCTTGGCCACCTTCCTACGGAGGACCCCATTATGCTTTTGTTTCTTCCACCTCCGAAGGAGACTCGCATGCGCTTCCCACATGTGTAACAGTCTAGAGTCCACCGTAAAACCCTCCTCCACCGTCGGAACCTCTTCTGTGGTACCCTTCACGTCCTGCTTGAGCGCCTCAACCCAGGCTCCTAAGTCCTCGATTTCCCCGCTCACTGTGTCTTTGCTGATTTTCCGAAATCTGTTGCAATCCGTCACTCTAGTTCCTTTTACCCTGTCTTTGTGCTTAGCAGCATTAATACCGTGGAAAGGATATAGTGATCACTGCCCAGTGGCTGTCCCGTGTTTACCCACTTTGCATCCCTAATACCTATAACAAATGTGAGGTCCGGAGAGGTGTCTATGCTAACGCTGTTGCCTATCCTCGTATGATCTAGCGGGTCGTTCAAGATTGCCCATTGCAGGTCCTGAGCTACCCGCCAAAGCCTATTTCCCTTTGGAGTGGCTCGGATGTAGCCCCACTCCGGATGAGGCGCGTTGAAATCTCCAACCACGATGAGTTGAGCCCTAGCCGCTAGCCGTTGCGTCTTTATCAAGAGGTCTGGCAAGCCCACCCCTTTATCTTTCGGAGAACAATATACATTAAGAACAAAGAGACTCTTATCGTCCTTTCTTTTGGGCAGAACCTCTAGCAGGACGGAGTCCTCTCTGCTGCTATCTATGGTATGCTGAATCGCCGTGGCGTTGCGATGGACTAGCACGGCCGTGAAGACGCTCGATACACCCCCCGATCAATCTCTGGCGGTGTAAATGCCATCAATCCATACAAATCCATGCATAAATTCCATACAAAAAGTAAACGGGAAAATCAATTTGCAGAAAATGTAAAAACTACAGAAAATACAGAAACAATGCAAACAACAGGCAAACATGTGGATAAAGAAAAATCCATGAATATACAAAAACATCGTGGGAAATTCACTGGATCAGAAACTAGAAAAAAAAGTACAGAAAGCATAAAGCATAAGTACTGTTTCAACAAAATATATAACAATGGAGAGTTATACATATATGTTGCGTAGCTGATTCAAAGAGATCCATTCTATATGCGTGCCATTTTTGGCCAACTCATTTAACAAGGTCGGTAATGTGTACTTTAACATTTGCTTACCGTAGGTCATGCGGCATCTATCAACTTTCCATGTTTCGGGATAGCGGGGAACTTTTTTGCAACCGCGCCAGTTATTTCAGAAAGTAAATTTTCTTGTTTGTTTCCAGTTCATGTTGTCGTAGTAGTCTGAAATTGGACATAGACTGTACGTTTACAATCTTAAGCTTGTTAAACATGTCCTGTGTGTGCCTCAGGTAAGGAGCTTTAAAAACAAGGCGTATTGCACGCTTCTTAAGTGAAGAAGTTTCTTCATATTTTCTTTAGTTGTTGTTACCCAAACTAGCGCAATATAGTTTAGCGTAGAAGAAAATAGAGCATTGTACAAGATATTGTTAATAGAAAGAGGGAACGTAAAGCAATGTCGACGCATGAGACCAATTACGTTGGACAGTTATTTCGCTAGGTAATTGATGTGAGCATCCCAGGACAAATTATTGGAGAAAATCACGCCAAGCGTTTAAAACTTTCTACTACTTCTATTTCGAAATCGTTTAGCAGCAGTCGTGGGATTTCGCAGAACTTGTTTAGTGGATGAAAAAAAACTGCTTTGGTTTTACTAATGTTTAGCTTTAATTCATTAGTTGTAGCCCACAAGTGAATGCGATGAAGTGTTTCATTTGCGCGAACAGATAGCCATGCGGCATCCAAGCCGATAAAAGATAGGCTAGTATCGTTATCGTATAATATGTGCTTGGCGGTATGATCAATGTTAACAATATCGTTCATGTAAAGAACAAAAAGAAAAGGATCCAAGATGCTTCCCTATGCAACACCTAAATTAACTGGTTTGAATAAAGAAGAGTGATCATTAATCGTGACAAACTGCGACCGATTCTGTAGGTACGATGGAATGAGTGACAGAGCTTTCCCTCGAATGCCATAGTGCTCCAATTTTTTTCACAAGTATATTCTGATTAATATCATCGAATGCTTTTGTGAAATCCAGAAAGATACCAAGGACCAAGCTCTCACTTTCAAACATTTAAAGTATTATTTATTATTGCATGAGCAATGCCAGCTCTGCAGATTTATCTTTCCCGAAGCTGTACTGCGGGACAGTTAGCATGTTTTAGCGATCAGTAAATGAAATTAAACGCGTTAAAATTATTTTTAAGACCTTTTGAAAAGACAGGTAGAGTAGAGATTGGACGGTAGTTTGTAAGACCATTCCTATCACCTTTTTTGTAGTATGCTGTAACTTTTGCGGATTGCATTTTACGAGGAAATACCGCATATGAAAGACAATTGTTAATTATATGCGTTAAGAAATGTGCGATCTAAGGTGTATGCAACAAATTTGTATTTTCTTGCCCCTTCTATGTTCTTTCCGAGGACAATCCATCAGGTGTAGCCATCCTTAAGAAATTCAGTTGAAACTTGAAATTTTTGGGGAATATGTGAAAACTTGGCGAATAAACGATGAAGTAGTTCGTACCCACCCGCGTGACGCGAACCAACTCAACTGCGCCAGTACTTTGAAAACGAGTGTCTTCACCACTCAGCCGCACTACTGACAAATCCAGCGATGAAAATGTATAGTATTTGTGACTCCAGCGTAACACTAAGTACTGGCATCTCCTCAAGAATTTTACATAACGATGGTTACAGTGTCGAACCCGCCACCGTAGCCGAGTGGCTACGTTGTTGCGCTGCAGAACACGAGGTCGCGGGTTTGATCCCAGCAACAGCAGCCGCGTATTCCTATGGGGACAGTATGCAAAAAAAAACACACGTGTACTGTGCATTTGGGGGACGTAAAAGAACCGCAGTGGCCAAAATTATTTCAGAGCTATCTACCATAACGTCCCTATTAAACTTTAAACCTCAGAATTTTTCGCAGTATTGAAACTTTTCACGACAAAGTAGGTGAATGCAATCTCTTCTGTACTTATGGCGATTGTATTCTTTCAGACAATGAAGCAAGACAGTTAGACGCTGCAAGGAAAGCCTTAATGGGGAGAGAAAGAGAGAAAGCAAAGGATAAATTAAAGGGAGGGAGTTCACGCGGGGAAATGGATCAGTCGCCGACGTAGTCGTAGTCTGTAGCCGACGTAGTCTGCAGTCGCCGACGTAGCGCAATTCTCAACGCTGTGTCAAAGGTGGTCGCGCTGTCCTGTTGCCTGGAGGAATTACAGCAACGCTTATGTAATCGTGGTTGTTTGAAGGAGGTCTGAGACAAAATCTCATTGGGGGATTTCCAGGCTCGAAGAACGGCAGCCGTTGCAGTGCGCCAGATGAGGCTGACAGCCGAGTGGCTCGGTTCGCGCCAGCCTCAGTTTGTGCTCTGCAGTGGCACTTCGGCATCGGCGCGTCGGCTTCGAAGAACGGGTCAACTATTACGCACGTGAGCGTATGGTCGAAGCATATGTGCTTGTTCGAATTGTCGCCATGCGGTCAGAAGTGCAGCGTATTCTGAAAGTAACGTTTAATGTAGTTCCTTGTCACATTCCTAGCTCTATCGTTTTTTTTTCTTTGTTTGTATGTACCTATACGACATAGCTCATCATTTGCAATGCGTACCTAACTATGCCCTTTGCTTCGGCAAAGTGGGCAAGGTATCTCATATACAGCATGAATACTTCAAAGTGACGAGTAGCATATAACAAAACAACTATATGAAGCGAAGAGACAATGAAAAAAAATATATACGGAAAATTTGCTGTTATGCTTGATTGCAACGTATAAATAGGTTGACAGTAACTTTAGCATAGGCTAAAGAGAATGACGGCGAAAGCCTGCACGCTAACGAGACATTCATTACTGGACATTTGTATTCGGATGCGTTGTTACTTCCTATTACTTGTTTTCTTCCACCAAAGGTCGCGGGTTCGAGTGCCGTAATGAACTTCATTTGAATTAACTGTGCTTTAATTAACACCCAATGTAGTGAGTTGAACTCTCGACCTTCACAATGTCACTTGGCATCCAACTTGGAGATATGGCCGGTTTGCCCGTATCTCCATGTTGTGTTTTGGCCTCGAGTGCCTTAATTAAAACCAAAGGTTGTGGGTTCGACTCCCACCAAAGGTCGTGGGTCCCAGTGTCTTAATTGTATATATTTAAGTTAAATGTGTCTTAATTTGCTTCGCCTTAATTAACACCGAATGTAGTGGGTTCAACTCTCGACCTTCACGATTTATGTTGGAATCCAACGTGGAGATATGGCCGGTCCGCCCATATCTCCAGGTGGGTCCGACTCCCACCAAAGCCCGTGCGTTCAAGTGCCTTAATTAACTATATCCTAATTAACTGTGCCTTAATTAACTTTGCCTCAACATCACAGGTCATGCTGGCGTTTATTCTTCGCTTCGGCTTCGCGTTTTCTTATACAGAAATCGATGGCCTAATTTGACCTAATTAATACCAAAGGTCGTGGGTTCGACTCCCTATAAAATTTGGTGCCATGAATGTGTTGGCGCTGTAACGCCGGACATCAAATTTTTCGACACACGAGCCATATGAAGCAAACAAAGGCCAGAGAAAAGATACGGGAAATTAGCTATTGTAATTTATGCAAGTGTAGAAACAACACGGAAAGTGCATATGAGTGCGCGAAAAGACAACTTGCCACAGGTGGGAGCCTTAATATGCAAAAGGCAACTTGCCGCTTGCAGGTGCGAACTCAACCCAGGTGTTAAGTATTATACCAGTGCGCTGCTTTACCATTGAGCTGTTCCGGCTGCCGTCTCTCTATCCACTTTAATGGGTATTGGGTAATTGTGCAATGTTAGCCCTGGGAGGGTTACCCAGCGTTACTTAGGCCCATGGCGGCGGATATTGAGCGTCCTTTAAGCCACAGACATCCAGTGATGCGTGAACCTGGGAGCAGCCAACTGTCCGCTGCTCGCAGCGGTTGCTTAGTGGCTACGGTGTTGCGCTGCTATAGCTCGGTGTCGCGGGATGAAATCCGAGTTGTGGCGGCCACATTTCGATCAAAATGCAATAACGCCTGTGTACCCTGCATTAGAAGCACTTTAAAGAACCCCGGTTGCGCAAGATAAACCCAGAGTCCTCCACTATGGCGGGCCGCATAATCAGATCGTGATTTTGGCATGTTAAACCCAAGAAGTTTGTTTAATTTCTAACTGGCCAATTAACCGCTACCTCATGGCATCAAGGCAGCTCGTGTCGACGTATCAGCGAGAAAAGCAGGGGAACGGATGGGCTCAATTTTTGATTAATTTCAGCCATATAAAGCAAACAAAATCCAGAGAAAGCGTACGGGAAATTAGCTATTGTAATTCATGGAAGTGTGGAAATAACGCAGAAAACGCAAATGGAAGTGCGCTAGAAGACAACTTGCCGCAGGCAGGAGCCATCCCCAATTGCGGCAGTCCTCCCGTGCATAGTACGCGAAATTATGCGCAAGTTCCTCTTATTCTTAATTCTCGTTCATTGATTAACGAGCGTGTCGACCTTGGCCAACCTGAACCCATGAGATTGCATACCAGTGCTGCTTGGACATGTCACGTATTGAAGGACGACTGCAGTTTAAAGGATGAATAAAGGCTGCGGTTTAAAGGCTGCATGGGCTCGAGTAGCGGTTGCCTAACATACCCAGAGACAATTCTGTACAAATGCACAAATACCAAAACAAACGAACAAAAGCAAGCGCCGCGTTAACTTACACGTAAAGCGCACCACGCGTAATGCGGAAGACGTGCTTTTGGTTCCCACCTGCGGCAGGTTGTCTTTTCGTCTAGTTTAATTTCCGTTTACCTTAATGTTCCTACATTTCAAATAAAGACATAACAATAACTTCCACATCCTTTCTCTGGCTTCATTATCTGTTTCTTCACGTGGTTGAAACTATAACTAAAGATCCACCCCTCGGTTCCCTTTATTCCTGTTGCATAAAAAGAACATTTTGGCTAACTGGCCTGATCATGCATCATTTAATTAAAAGAACGTGCTCGCAACCATGTTATGCTTCTGTATTATTTTTGAAAGGTATGTTTTCCCCATTCTTCTCGCAGGATTCGTCGGTCGATTTCTGTCTTCGAGGGTCTTCGCGCCACTAAGCAAGCTGTCGTTTAACGTGTACCTAATACACTACCCCTTCATCATGGCAATGCTACATGCGTCTAGGGAGCGTATACACTTTTCTCACTTTAATCAGGTAAGGCCTACCACCGTGTAAGAAGTTTTTAAGATAAGAGTGTGATCGCTATGTATAGTAAGCGTGTGATCACTATATATATATATATATATATATATATGTTCTAACGAAGAAGACTAGCCTGCCTGCGCCACTGGTGGGGCTAAGGCATGAGTCGTGGGGTTGAGGAGTTGGATAATATGTCGGTCGGGCAGCGGCATAGGCGGCAAATGGTGTCGGTCGTGAAGCGGCATAGATTTCAGCAAAATGTCGGCGGTCGATACATAGAGGGCGGCAAGAGCGTTTGTGGACGAGGTCGGGAAACTGCTTCAGTGTAAGTGAGAGGTGCAGTGACTGGCGTCTGCTCAGCGTCTGGAGGAACCGCTTGAGATACTTGCTCTTGAATGAAGTCGCGGATCGTAGGAGGCAAAGCGGGTGGTGGTTCCGGGACAGAAGTTATGAAAGATAGTTGGCGGGCGACCTCTGCGCGAACGAATTCCTGAATTTTTATAAACAGAGCAGCATGGTTGTCGTCGGCTCCAAGGCTTGACAAAGAGTCGGCGGAAGGAGTGGGACGTCGGGTGTGAAGCCGTTGCCTGCACAACTTGTCGTAACTCTGACACAATTCTATCACTTCCGCGATAGTGTGAGGACTCTTCGATAATAACATTTGAAACGCGTCGTCCTCAATACCCTTCATTATATGTTTGATATTCTCCTCCTCTGACGTCGACGCAGTCACCCGTTTGCAAAGGTCGACAATGTCCTCAATGTAGCTCGTGAAGTTCTGTCCGGCCTCTTGGGATCGTGTGCGCAAACGTTGTTCTACACGAAGCTTTCGTACTGCTGGCTGACCGAACACTTGGGTAAAGCTGGTCTTGAAGACCAACCACGAAGTGAGGTTGACTTCATGGTTTAGAAAACATAGTTTCGCAACGTCCGTAATATAGACTGCGACGCTTCTCAACTTGGTAACATCGTCCCACTGGTTATGGGCACTCACTCGCTCACGAGAGGAGATCCAATCTTCAACGTCTTTGTCATCTGTGCCGGAGAAGTTAGGGGGATCTCGCTGACGCAAGGCACCGGCACAGACAAAGGTGGCCGGCGCCGTTGGAGGAGTTGGAGGAGTGCATGCGTCGTCGGGCATGATGGGGGGTAGAGTGCGACTCCGAAGTTCCAGGGTGGTCGAAACCCAGCACGTCGACCACTTGCTAAGAGATTTATTAGCAACATACGCAGGCGAATGGGTAGTAGTCACAAGCGTTCGGCCAAGGACAGCAACCATGAGCTCATACCGGTAGCGATGATGCTGGGGCGCAGGCAGTCTACTCTTCTTCGTCACAATACATACATACATACATACATACATACATACATACATACATACATACATACATACATACATACACACACACACACACACACACACACACATACATACATACATACATACATACATAAAGCCGTCCTAGGTAACTTTAGCCAGAGTTCAAAAATATGCCGATGCATTCTAAGACAACGCGAGCGAATGCACATTGCTGACTATTGTATGTAGTAAGTCGTGGAAATGAAATATATTTCATAGTTTCTTCCGTTCCCAGCTTAGTGCAAGATGTAGAACTGTTAGGTAGGGGATGTAGAACTGTTAGGCAGTGATCATAGGTTAGTGAGGTCAAGGAGTCACCTCAATTTTAAGAGAGAAAGTGTACAATGGTCTTGGCTTGTAGCGCGAAGTGAACATGGACACAGAAAGGAGCAGACAGGACGAGCGCTAACTCTCAACAAAATTTTTATTAAAACGAAGAACATATATATAGGTTATTGCAATAAAAATTTAGTTGAGAGTTAGCGCTCGTCCTGTCTGCTCCTTTCTGTGTCCGTGTTCACTTCGCGCTACAAGCCAAGACCATGTTACCGTACCAGCTCGCCCAACTGTCTATCCTGTTGCAGAACGTGTAAAATTGGTCAAGAAGAAACAGGCCAACCTAGACGCAGTAAGGGTGAAAGCAGGCGAATTCAGGCTGGTACTTGCAAACAAATATGCAGCCTTAGAACAGAGAGATCAAGATGACATAGAGGTAATGAATTAAACCTTAACTAGGATGGCTTCAGGGGCAGCAGTTGAAGTGGGAGGCAAGGCACCCAGGCAAACAGTAGGCAAGCTCTCCCAAGTAACAAAGGACCTAATAAAGAAACGATAAAGAATGGAAGTGTCCAACTCAAGAGCTCGGATAAAATTCGTGGAACTGTAGAAACTGATCAATAAGGAGGAAGCACGGTACATTCGAAATTATAACATGATAAATACAGATGAAGCAGTAAAAATGGACGCAGCGTGAAAGCAGTGAGAAGCTAACTTGGCATAGGACAAAGCACGATGTATGCACTGAAAGGTAAGCAGGGTGGTGTCATCAGCAACCTCGAAGGTATAGTAAAAGCAGCGGAAGAATTCTATACTGACCTGTACAGCACCCAGAGCAGCCACAATACCTCCATTCAAAGCAGTAATGAACAGGTTACAGAGGCTCCTTCTCTAACTAGCGATGAAGTTAGAAGGGCCTTGTAAGACATGAAACGGGGAAAAGCGGCCATAGAAGATAGAATAACAGTCGATTTAATCAAAGGAAGGTGGATGAGATATAATGCTGGAAAAACTGGCGGTCCTTTATACGAACTGTCTCACGACTTCAGTTAAGGGTCCCAGAGAACTGGAAGAATGCCGACATATACTAATCCACAAAAAGGGAAAAGTTTAAGATTTGAAAAATTATAGGCCCATTAGCGTACTTCCAGTGTTTTATAAAATATTCACCAAGACGATTTCTAATAGAATAAGGGCAACACTGAACTTCACTCAACTAAGGGAAGAGACTGGTTTGAGGAAGGGATACTCTACAATAGATCACAACCATGCGATCAATCAGGTAATCGAGAAATCCGCAGAGTACAATCAGCCTCTCTATATGGCTTTCATGAATTACAAAAAGGCATTTGATTCGGTACAGATACCAGCAGTCGTAGAGGCATTACTTAATCAAGAAGAACAGGACGCTTACGTAAATATCTTGGAAAATATCTACAGAGATTCCACAGCTACCTTAAATTTTCACGAGAAAAGTATGAAGGTGCCTATAAAGAAAGGGGTCAGACAAGGAGGCACAATCTCTCCGATTCTATTCACTGCGTGCTTGAAACAAGTATTCGAGCTATCAATCCGGGAAGCCTTAGGAGTGCAGATGACAATGTGCAGATGACATTGTCCTGTTCAGCAACACTGGGGACGAGTTACAACAAATTATTGAGGACCTTAACAGAGAGAATGTGAGAGAGGGATTGAAGATTAGCATGCAGAAGATAAATATAGTGATCGATAGCCGGGCAAGGGAACAAGATTTCTGCATCGCCAGTCAGCCTCTAGAGTCTGTGAAGGAGTACAATTACCTCGGTCAATTACTCACAAAGGACCGTGATCATGAGAAGGAAATTTACAGAAGAATAAAAAAGGGGGTGGAGCGCATACGGCAGACTTTGTCAGATCCTGACTGGAAGCTTACCAATATCATTAAAAAGGAAGGTGTAAAATCAGTGCATTCTACCGGTGCTCACATACGGGGTAGAAACTTGGAGACTGACCGAAATTCTCGAACACAACTTAATGACGGAACAAAGAATGCTGGAACGAAGAATGTTAGGCGCAACATTAAGATACCGAAAGAGAGTGGTTTGGATCAGAGAGCAAAGGTGTATAGTGGATATTATAATTGACATTAGGAGAAAAAACTGGAGCTGGGCAAGTCGTGTAACGCGCAGGTTAGATAACCGGTGGACAATTAGGGTGACAGAATGTGTACCAAGAGAAGGGAAGCGCAGTCGAGGACGGCAGAAGACTACGTGGGATGATGAAATTAAGAAATTTGCGGGTGCTAGTTGGAATCGGCTGGCGTAGGACAGGTGTAACTGGCGATCGCAGGGAGAGGTCTTCGTCATGCAGTAGACATAGAATAGGCTGCTGCTGCTGCTGATGATGATGATAACGACGGTGCGTGTGTGGGGGCGGGGACACAACCTTTTATAGGCCGGCAGGGGAGGGAGGGGGGCTTTTACTTAGCGGGATCTTTCACTATTCACTCTTTCAGTTAGGCAATAATTACATGAGGCAGTAGCTGCCGCTGTCTAAACATTAATGTTTTTTTTTGTTTCTTAATAGCTAGCTTTCAGGCCATGTATCCAGTGATGAGAGCCATCCATTGACGATATATTCATCGAAAAAATTTACCCTTTAGCCCCTCTGATTTCGAATGTAGATAGGCAAAGGGCGCCGTTTGCGCTGCCTACGTGATGATTCATGCTCTCGTTACGCAAAGTAGCCTATTCATAATTCACAATTGCGCTTGCACTGACAACAGTGGCGTCCTATGGGTATCCTATACACATCCAGTGCCAGGGCATGGAAATGCTGCGTACAGTTTACCGACATATGCCAGGGAATTTTGCGCAGTCTTTGCCATAATGTATATTGCTTTCGCAGCACACGCTGTGTGACATATGCCACGGGCAGAGACCCCACGCATTAAGAACACACACGTCATGGGCGCACGTTATGCTCGCGCGCACGCACGCGAGCGGAAGTGCGGTATACTCTATGTTCTTCTGGACCTTCCGCCACGTGCAAGTGCTTCGTTGAACTAACTGCACTTTTCGAAGGAAATTGCGTCAGAAAATTGGCAAAGTACGATGCACACACGAGCTGCAGACTTGATAGCTTCGAATTGCAATTCGAACATGCGAGAAAACATAATTCTGCATGCTACGAGGAAAGTCAAAGACAAAAACCTCTCGAAGGACAAATATTCACTTAAATGAGAGTAAAGGTCCATCTCGAATGTCCTTAGGACATTCCGAAAATCCGTGATGCGCATATTTCAGGATACCCGACACCGGACCATGTGAAATATATTTTGAGACGTCCGTGGTAGGTTATCCGAAACTAGATGTCCGGCGGCTGGCCTATTCTTTTTTTTTTTTTTTGAGACGGTGCACGGAGATTGGGACATAATTCGAATGCCGTACGGACGAATTAAGGGGAGTGTATGATTAGACTTGTTGGTAAGATGTGCTTCAAAGTTTGAATAACAATTCAATGACACCAGATGGGACTGAACACAGAACAGAGCGCTGAGTAATCGCTCTGTTATCTCTTCTGTCCCCTCTGGTGTCCTTGCGCTGTTAATAAAACTCGAAAACCTACGGACGAAGCATTTTCCTCCTCCGTCATGGTTTCGTAGCAAGCCAGATACTCCGTTTGTATTTCCCTGATTGTTATCTCTCCTTATCACTTGCGACAGACCTCAGGGTTCACTTCACGTGGAACCCGCTAACATTACAGTTTTATTTCAATATGATAACAGCGGAACGAATGCATTTCTCCGATTTATATATATCAGGTGACCCTTTTCTTCGGGGTGCTAATCTGGAGCTACCTGCTGGCGTACATGGCATTCCTCGCATGCGAGGCGCCAACAGCAGCGCTGGACAAGCTGGCCTTTCAAGGACTTAGAGAGCGAGGAAATTCCGCGAAGCAAGAACCTCGGCCTGACAGTGTCGATACGGTACTAAAACTGGAAGACGCTTTAGCTCGTCCCTTCTCGGCGCGGCTTTAATCTAATCCAAGATATATATATATATATATATATATATATATATATATGTATGAGCACTACATGTTAAGGTAATAGAGCAGCGAAACCCGCTCCCATATATATGGGAGCGCTTTTTGCTGCTCTATTACCTTAACATGTTTTGCTGCTGGCTACACTTTATGAGCAAGCCGCTGACATACATCGTACACCGACATCACATCGGTGATACCTAAGACGGGGCACAATGTTCCGTCGATATTTCATTTCCGTGTAAAAATTTCAATAAACGCTCCCAAAGAAGCTAACACTTCAACATTGTGGTTCATTTTCATGTTGTTGTTTTTTTAATCTAGATGCAAACTGCACAGTGTGACTTCGAGAAAAAAGTAAGTACTGAGGTCGTATAGTAAAGATGAAATAAGGAACAAGTCACATTTAAGAATACCTACGCCAGTATTAAACCTCTGTTGTTACACGTATGTTCAACAGACAAGTTCACAGTATTTTTATTGTTATTGTCGAGCATCGTTCTCTTCTATGCAAGACATAGTAGGGGTGAGTAGACGAAATCTTACTTAAAATGCATAACATACGAAACCACCATAAAACAGGGTGTAAATAGAAAGTATGCAATCAAAAAGGAAGAAAACTATAACAAAGGCATAGTAGCCAAGAAAAAGATCGCTTGAGTGCAAAACATTTCTAATTTAAGGTTGCGCAGTGTGTTATCAAGGTATTCTCCAGTAAAAAAGCGCAAAAGAAAACTAACAACGAGAGCTTAAAGTGTTTCGAGTAACACAAAGGCAAAATTTAATGTTCGTTGTCGCGCAAGGCTCTGAGAACAGAATTGCCGAATAGACAACTTTGAACACTGGGTATTTGTAACTAGGAATATGCCACTGGGTCTCTAAATATTCTTCGCCAATTAATAAAGAAAAATATGAGACATCCACCCAATCGTAGCAATTGTTACAAAGGAAACCCATACGTGTTCCTCGAAACAAAACCGTCGCGGTTGAAGAAAAAGTCATCGTTGTCGGGGACTCGAACCCGGGGCTACCGAATTTCCAGGGATGCCGCCCTATACCGCTTCAGCGAACCAGAGGCCGGTAGAGATGGTAGGGCGAAGTCGAACTTATCAACAACTCGAAGCTAAGGCAAGACTTTGATGTAATAGTTTTGTGGACACCCGCAAGGTGGAGAAAGGTAATTAATAAAGGGAAAATGAGACATCCAGCCAATCGTAGAGATTTCTAGAAAAGAAACCCACACGGGTTACCTTTCTGGTAGCTGCCTAGTTAGCACAGATGGTAGATCGGCTGCTCCGGAAAGGACGTGGGCCGGGGTTCGAGTCCCGGACCAGGACGAATTTTTTTTTCAACTGCGAGGCTTTTCTTTCGATCAACCAGTATGGGCTTCCTTTGTATCAATTACATCAATTACTACGATTAGGTGGATGTCTCATTCTGCCTTTATTAATTACTTATCACCACCTTGCGGGTTTCCACAGAACTATTACGTCAATAGATTGGCTAATCTCTCAAAGTGGGCGTGTGCAACTGTATAGCCGCCCGAATTGACAAGTGGAACAAAGGCATGAAGGGATGAAGCGAGCAAAATAAAATTGAAGAAGTAGGCCGCAGAGAAGTGAAAGAGTCGGCAACAAATTGCAACCGAATGTGAAGAAAAGAGTAATTGAACCAAATGGGAGAGGAATGCACATTGAGTGAGGAGCGTTGAGCTGCATAAAAGTAAAGAATAAGTGAACTCATTTTATTCACCATCAAAGAAAGCGTTGAAGATACGTGCAACATATGCGCGGGAACTGCGTATCTTTTTTAGGCATCGCATTCGCAGTGAGGTATCCTTGCAATGGAGGCACATCCAGGAATGGGTCTGACAAAATACAAAATTATAATTTTTAAGTTCTACGGAATATTTAAAAATCGCCTTTTGCAGATAACATAAATCTTGTTTTCAAGCTGAATTATTCGGAGAGGCGGGCATTACTAGCAGGTAAAATGGGAACACATATTCAACTAATTAACACGAATGCACTAATTAATTTCTTCATTAATCACTGTAGGGTACATATTGTAATTCATGAGTTGTAGGTGGAGAGCATCGAAAACCTATACACTTGAATTTCCAGGACACCAATTTCGAGATATTATCACCCAAAGTGTCGGATGAAATACATGGTCGTTCCAGTTACTTTTTTGCTTCAATGCGTAAAAGAACGCTTTCTTGAAAAGTAAGTGGAACAACAGTGCATTTGTACGGCAAGTTTCATGGAGCTGGGGAGGTATTCTGTAAGAGTCCACCTAGTGGACTGTCCATTTCGGCCGCTGCTGATTCGATGCAGCTGTGCGAGAGATGATGAGATGAGCGGCCCTAGCCAATCAGCAGTGGCCGAAATGGACAGTCCACTAGGTGGACTCTTACAGAATACTCCCCCAGATCTTCAAACTGGCGTTATTATGGAAATTAATTTCAAGTGGACATGTCTTGCAAGCTCACCGGCTATAATTCGTAAATTGCAATATGGGCCGTAAAGTAATTAATTAAATAGCATTTGTGACTTTTAGTTATTAAATGAGTATTTGTTTCCATTTCTCGAGAAAGTAATCTCCACCTCTCGGAACAATCCAGCTTAAGGACTGTAATTATGTTATCTGAAGCAGGCGACCTCTAAAAATTCCGAAAAAGTTAAAAATGATCCCCCTTTATATTTATGCAGTTTACATTTCCTGGCGGAATCCTTTAGAGTGCGTATTAGGTACCCAAGGCGACTAGTGCTATTGCGAAATTTGTGTCCACAGGTCTACGCTATTTGAAATGAGACATTAACATGACTCCGGGATGCTTCAAATCAGAGACATGACGTTTATCTGGTTCGCGTAGCTGAATTGCGAAGGCTTGTGTTTGTTAGCAAACTTAATGACTGCTGCTTTATTGAAATTCAGTTCCACCAGACATGTCTCGCTCCAAGAACAGAAAGCAAGAAAGATACCGTATTTAGTATCTACTAGCCGTCAGCATAGCGACGCAGGTGGAAAGGACGTAATCACCAGCATGCATAAGTAATTTAACAGATGTGTTACTATTGTCTCTACAACTTTATTATTATTGCTACGGGGTTAAAAACAGTCAGACGTATTGTTGTTGTTGTCATGTGTGGCCGTGGCACATACCCACAGTGTTGGATTGGCCATGAATCGGGTGGTTAAATCAGGTGCAAAAAATAATAATAAGGGAGTTAACAATTTGAACATTAGAGTTTAAAAGTAGGCGTTTTGTGTTTGGAGAGAAAAAATAATCACGAGAGAACCGGCCATAATAATAATAATAATAATAATATTAATAGACAAGATCTAAAATAAAGCTATGGTGGGGAGGGAGAACAATCAGTCTAACATGGAAATCGATTGGTTTCAATGACATAATTTTGGATTGCCAAGCAAACATTTCTGTGACTGAACCCAATAATGGAAGCTCCAAAAGATAGGATCACAGGCACTGATAAATTTAGGCCAATAGTGCGAAGCGAGATTTCGAGAAGTCGTTTTCTTATAATAGAAAAACGCCTTCAAGACAACAAGAAATGTATATTTACAGGATATAAACAATAATTGTAGCAGCTGACCAGATGGTAGACAGCGCGCGAAGTCCAGAGCGTCGCCTTCTTCTCACCAAGATGAAAACTTCTTCGCCAGCGTGTCACGTGATCCCCGGCGGCTGAAGCACCGGCTCGGTGCTGGTTAGGACGCGGGCGAGTGATACAACTTAAGACGCGCGTCGTGGACCACGTCGGAGCGATGCTGAGCCACGGTTGGCTCAAGGGGGGCGATTTCGTACGTGACGTCAGTTACTTGACGCAAGACACAATAGAGAGTTTTAGCCCAGCGGGTTTACGGCCAGCGGAGCGGAGCGGGCGAGCGGAGACGCGACTGCGCATGCGCACCACGCTGAGGCGGCCAGCGGTTTTACGTAGCAGCGTTTACGCCCGCTGGAAAGCACTCCCCAGCGGAGGGTATACGCAGCGCGCGAGCGTGCGTAAACGCGCGCGGGCGTGTATGGGAAATGCAAGATGGCAGCCGCGAACATGAACGCCGGCCTGACGCCGGCAGTTCTGCATCGACGACGGCGACTGCGGCGCTGACCCGTACATTAGTACTCAGTACATTATTAACAAATAATGTACTGAGAACATGTAATATACCTTTATTCAACATTTCTTGCATAATAAAAGCAAGCGTAATTCAAAATCATTTCTCAGTAACTCCTATTCGGACCACTAGGTGGGGCAGCAGAGCGCCCCGCTCTTTACCCCGCTCGAGCGGGTGAGTGATTCGCCGGGCTAAAACTCTTTTCTCGCGGGCCGCTCCGCTGGCGCAACGGTGGCGACCGCGAGCGGAGCGAAACGTAAACCCGCTGAGCTAAAAGTCTCTAATAAGGGCCAGAGTAGCGTGAAAGTAACTTCTCCGAGGGGCCAACGCGTAGCGACGGCGACAAAAGGAGAGCCAGGGCGCCCGGTATGTAATGTACGTCACGATGGCGGGTGTCGTATAAGCGCCGCTGATTGTCCTGCGATTCCACAGGTCGACGTCGGGCAATATGGCGTGTTTCTTGTGCTTTGAGTATGGCTTCACGGGCGTAGTCGGATGTGGAATTCAGACTAGCAGGCAGAACTGCGTCGGAAGGGAGCGTAGGGTCGCGCCCAAACAAGAGGAAGGATGGAGAGAAGCCTACGGTATCATGGCGAGACGAATTATAGGCGAAAGTAACGAATGGCCGCGCAATGTCCCAGTCGCGATAGTCAGCGGAGACATACATGGACAGCATGTCACTGAGGGTGCGGTTAAGGTGCTCGGTTAGACCGTTCGTTTGTGGATGGTAAACAGCAGCAAGTTTTTGTTTAGTGCGCACGAGTGTAGAATGTCGTTGACAACTTTAGAAAGGAAGTAGCGGCCTCGATCGGTCGGTGAGGAGCTGTCGAGGGGCACTGTGGTGAAGGATGACGTTTTCTAGGAGGTAGTCGGCGACATCGGTTGCACAGCTTGTCGGAAGAGCCCGTGTGATTGCATATCAGGTCGCGTAGTCTGTTGCTACAGCAATCCACTTCTTTCCCGAAGCAGACGCAGAAAAAGGAGCTAAAAGATCGACACCTACACGGAAGAATGGTTCTGATGGTACGTCAAGTGGTTGAAGGAGACCAGGTGGTTGAAGGAGACACAAATCACACGCAGCGACATAACGGCAGACGTCACGGTATAGACCAGGCCAAAAGAAGCGCAGACGAACGCGGTCAAAAGTCCATGACACGCCAAGGTGACCGGGAGTCGGTACATCATGAAGCTGGGCGAGAACAGTCTGACGCAGATGCTCAGGCACAACGAAGAGTCGGGCAGGGCCGTCCGGGCGCATGTTAAAGCGGTACAATATGCCATCTTGGAGTTCAAACATGCGAAGGGAAAGATCGGGCGTCGTTGAAGTGAGCCGTTGAATAAGGTCTTGTAATGAGGTGTCCCGACGTCGTGCGGCTCCAATATCGCGAAAAGCAGCCAGAGAGAGAATGGTGACCGGTATGCCGGCCGCAGAAACGTCAGGAGGGTCGACAGTATGGCGCGACAAACAGACCGCATCTTGATGTAACCGGCCTGTCTTGTATACAACTGAATAGTTGTATTCTTGAAGGAGCAGAGCCCAGCGGCCAAGGTGGCCTGAAGGATCTTTGAGGAACGAAAGCCACCACAGAGCGTGGTGATCAGTCATCAGTGATGACTGTGAACTGGCGGTCGTACAAACAGGGGCGGAATTTACCCACTGGCCAAACGAGAGCCAGACACTCGCGTTCGGTGATAGAATTGCGCTCAGCAGAGGAAAGAAGGCGGCTGGCGTAGGCAATAACACGTTCTCGCCCTTGCCAAGATAGCTCCAATACCGTGGCCACTGGCATCGGTACGGACTTCTGTTGGAGCTGACGCATCAAAGTGAGCGAGAATGGGCGGGCACGTAAGCAGCCCAATCAGCTCGGTGAAAGCACCAGCTTGCTCAGGGCCCCAAATGAATGCAGCGTCTTTCTTGAGGAGCTGATTGAGAGGGCGCGCAACGTGCGCAAAATTTCGGACAAACCGATGGAAGTAGGAGCAAAGGCCCAAGAAACTGCGAACATGCTTGGCACATGTTGGCACGGGAAAGTCTTTGACTGCCCGTATTTTATCGGCATCAGGGCGTACACCAGAACAATCGACGAGATGCCCGAGCACAGAAATTTCATGACGACCGAAGTGACACTTGGACGAATTTAGTTGTAGCCCCGCCTGACGGAAAACAGATAGGATCGTCGACAGGCGCTCGAGGTGTCTCGCAAAAGTCGGAGAAAAAACGATCACGTCGTCCAGGTAACACAGGCAGATGAACCACTTGAAACCGTGTAGGAGGGCGTCCATCATTCGTTCAAATGTGGCCGGGGCATTACATAAACCGAAAGGCATCACTTTGAACTGATACAAGCCATCGGGAGTAATAAAAGCTGTCTTCTCGCGGTCCATGTCATCGACGGCAATTTGCCAGTAGCCGCAGCGAAGGTCGATGGACGAAAAATATTGTGCTCCATGCAGGCAGTCCAGGGCATCGTCAATGCGTGGTAGCGGATAGACGTCTTTCTTTGTTACCTTGTTGAGGTGTCGATAATCGACGCCAAATCACCAACTGTTGTCCTTCTTTTTAACTAGTACAACAGGGGATGCCCATGGGCTGCAAGAAGGATTGATGGTGTCTCGAGAAACCATCTTGTCAACTTCACGTTGGATGATATCTCGCTCAGTAGGCGAGACGCTGTAGGGTCGCCGATCGATCGGGCTCGCATCACCGGTGTTTATTCGATGTTTTACGACATATGTTTGTCCTAGAGGGCGCTCTTCCAGGTCGAATATGTCTCAGTATGAGGCAAGGAGGCAACGCAGTTCTTGAGCACGCTGGGGCGGAAGGTCAGAAGCAATCATTTTTGTTAGGGCATTCAAGTCTCAAGGGACAGGGGGCGAAGCAAGAGTTGAACATGAGGAGCTGCCACAAGTTAAAGCCGAAATGTGGTAGTCTCTGGCTGGCGGTATTTGCGCCAAGGATATTCCGCGCGGGAGTACTTGTGTACTAAGTCCAAAGTTCGCAAGCGGAAGGCAGGACGTGTTGTCCGAAATGGTAATCATAATGTGAGGAAAAGCGACGTTATGCGAGAGCAAGACATCCGGATTAGGGGACACGATGTAGTCACCGTCTGGTACAGGTGTAACGGGGGAGACGCATATGTAGGTCACGGCACGGTGAGGGAGGCGAATATGCTCTGTGGAACATAGCCGTATCGGAGCACTATTGGGAGGGTCAATAGCAGCAGGTAGAGCGAGTTGCACAACACCAGCAGAGCAGTCTATCAAAGCGGAATGTGTAGACAGAAACTGAAGGCCCAGGATGAGGTCGTGAGGGCCAGTGCTCTAGCACATAAAATAAAACAGAAGTATGATGTCCGGCGACACTCACGCGAGCCGGACACATGCCAATAACGGCTAGTGTTCCGCCGTCGGCGACTTGGACCACAGGCTACGGGGCAGGAGTGAGGACTTTCTTGAGAAGATTCCGCAACTGAGCATTCTTCACAGATACGTGCGCGCCAGTGTCAATCAGAGCCGTAACAGGTACACCATCCACGTTCACTTTAATGAGGTTCCGGTGTGTGGGCAAGCTCAGAAGAGGATTTTTGCGTCGGGTCGGTTTGGCAGCATTACCTCCAGGTGCTGCACCCGTTAGTTTTCCAGAAGGGTGCGCCGGAAGGAGCTAGGAGACGGTGATCGACGAGATGGGGGCGATCGGGAGAAGCGGCGACGTGGCGAAGGAGAGCGGCTAGAGCGGGTAGGAAGAGAAGCGTCGCCAGAATTTCATCATCATCATCATCATCATCATCATCATCAGCCTGGTTATGCCCACTGCAGGGCAAAGGCCTCTCCCATACTTCTCCAACTACCCCGGTCATGTACTAATTGTTGCCATGTTGCCCCTGCAAACATACCAGAATTTACTGGCTGCGTTTGCGGCGGGGGGATCCCGAGGAGCAGCACGAGGGCGGTGGGATGGGAGGTAGGACCAGGGGGTCGAAATCCACGCAGACCAGCAGGGATGTGAAATATGGCCGACATGGCCACAAGTGAAGCATATAGGCCTGTCGTCGGGAGTACGCCATTCGGCCGGGTTGCGATACAGCGTTGGGGCATTCAGGCTGTGGGTGCGTATGACAGTGCTGAATGGAGTGTAGCCAGCAGACGTTGGACAAGCCAACGTTGGCCAATTCTTGGCGTGCGACGGACTGGATCAACGAGACGGTCGCCTGGTAATTGTCGGGGCCATGGGTTGGGGTCGTGACAGGGGATGCGGCTTCTATTTCACGTCGGATGACATGTAGGATGTCATCAGAGCGATTTGGCGTGGGCGAACTGCGGAGGTCTTCGCAGGTGGACGTAGCAGCCGTGTTGGGAAGGCGGGGATATGGCTGGGCAATGCGGCGACTCTTGGCCTCTTCAAACCGCCGGCATTCGGGAATAATGGCTTGCACAGTGGAAGCATTCTTTAACACAAGGAGATGGAAGGCATCATCTGCTACGCCCTTAATGACATGTGCAACTTTATCAGGTTCGGACATCTTCAGATCAACTTTGCGACACAGAGCGAGCACGTCCTGGATGTACGTGAGGTAGGATTCAGTGCACGTCTGGACACACGAAGCAAGGTCTTTTTGGGCGGCGCGCTGACGTCCAACAGGCTTGCCAAACAAATCTTTGAGCTTCTGTTTACAAATGTCCCAGCTGATAAGTTCCTCCTCGTGGGTCTGAAACCAGACGCGTGCCGTGCCCGCGAGGTAAAATATCAAATTATTGAGCATAATTGTCTGGTCCCAGTGGTTGCTGGCGCTCAGCCGCTCGTATAGTTGAAGCCAGTCTTCAACATCAGTGTTGTCGGTGCCAGAAAAGTTTCCTGGGTCGGGGGGTTGTGCTAAAATGACGGTGGGCGTGGGTGCCGACGGGCCCGAAGCATCCTCGCCTTGAGCTGGCATTGTAGATGCAGCCAAGGAGCGCCCGCTGCGTAGATCCGTCTTGATAATGATCCCGCAACCTCTACCAAAAATGTTACGGGGTTAAAAACAATCAGACGTATATTTACAGGATATTTACAATAATTGTAGCGGCTGACAAGATGGTAGACAGCGCGCGAAATCCAGAGCGTCGTCTGCTTCTCACAAAGATGAAAACATCTTCTTCGTCAGCGTGTCACAATATAACTAATGACTAAGAGAGGCCCAAGTACCAACCCTTGAGGAATACCACAATTCACATGCACCCATAGGTGGCGACTATACGGGCTGGCAGGTAGTGGCCACAGATCCGGATCACGAGACTGAAATAATCAGAAGAATAAGAATGGGCTTGGGTGCGTTTGACAGGCATTCCCAGATCATGAACAGCAGCTTGCCATTATCCCTCAAAAGAAAAGTGTATAACAGCTGTGTCTTACGGATACTCACCTACGGGACAGAAACCTGGAGGCTTACGAAAAGGGTTCTACTTAAATTGAGGAAGACGCAATGAGCTATGGAAAGAATAATGGTGGGTGTAACGTTAAGGGATAAGAAAAGAGCAGATTGGATGAGGGAACAAAAGCGAGTTAATGGCATCTTAGTTTAAATCAAGAAACAGGAAGGGGGGGCATGGGCAGGACATGTAATGAGGAGGGAAGATAAGCGATGGTCATTAAGGGTTGCGGACTAGATTCCAAGAGAAGGGAAGCGTAGCAGGGGGCGGCAGAAAGTTAGGCGGGCGGATGAGATTAAGAAGTTTGCAGGGACAACGTGGCCACAATTAGCACATGAACGGGGTAGTTTCAGAAGTAGGGGAGAGGCCTTTGCCCTGCAGTGAGCGCAGCCATGATGATGATGGTGATGATGATACGGGCGGGAAGCTCCGGGGCCCGAGCCCCTTCCGTAGATTTCCGGGGGAGGTGCACTGTGCCCCACCCAGCAATGCCGAGCTCTACCCCCCTATCTTTTAAGTTGTCATTACCAGAGTGCTCTTTTACTCACCTCACTTCAGGTTTCTTTTGAGTTGCCTCTAGCTTTTCACTAAAACATTTTACTGCGGCTAAAAGCTTTCTGCGTCACTGTTGGCATGGACGCGCGCGACTGTTAACTCATGTTTTCGCTGTAGTTCTGTGAATTCTGACTATAGGAGGACAAGTGCATTAAAGTACAAACGGCGGATACCTCATTCATATTCTCTCACTTAAAAATTTAAAAAAAATGTCCAATGTGAACACTATGCACACACACGCTATCTGTAAATATACAGGTTGTCCCAACTATCAAGCACCAAGAGTTAAAATACGCAAATGCCACGTAGCTGGACAGAGCCAAGGTAACGCTGTTTGCCGTCGCTTGGAGATACTCAGTTCTTTTTTTTTCCGTTCCACCTAATTATTGTTTATTGTTTCACGGATTCTCTCCGTGTGGGGGCAGAGGTAAAGGCAAAATGCCTGACAGAGCCTCTGTGCCCCTACAGTTCAAGGCAGCATGACATAGTTCATTAAGTACATAATTAGGCTTAATTAAGTAGCTTCTGAAACATTATATTTAGATGAAATGTGGCAATGAGAAAACTGTAGAACAACACGAAAAACTCCCGATACAGCTTTCTGTTGCACAATAAGTGCTACATAAAGGTGTTTTTCCGAGCGCGAAAGAAGCCCGCATATACAGGTGTACATGGGTGGGGTCCGGAAAGTTGGTCTTCCCGACACTCCCTGGAAAAATGAAAACTTTCCACCTAGCATGCGCTGATGAAAACTAAAAACCGATTGACGGTAATAAACGGAATTCTAAGCCAAAACTAAGAGGCAGTTTTCATTCAAATATTGTGTGTCGTTTAATAGTACAGCGAGTTTTAACAAAAGTTTGTTGTGGCAAACCATATGAGATGCTTTAGAGTAAAATAGTGCAGCGAGTTTAACAAAAGTTTGTCGTGGCAAAACTTATGAGTTGCTTTAGAGTAATCTGTGAAGTTTGCTTTGATCGCTCCGCGAAGGATCATGTTGCTGCAAATGTCATGCGAATTTCAGAAGTCCTGTGAATGTGTACTCACCGGCTCTAAATTCCATGCTTACGACGTGAAACAATTACTCGCGAAGTACCTTGCAATGTGTGGGCCTTAACCCCTCGTGCTGTCTATTATCTTCAAGTACGAGGTTAGCAAAGAGATGTCAATGAATCCCTTCAGCGTGAAAGAGCACCGCTGCGTTGCAGCTTACCCCTGCAACCAGGACTTTAGAATGAAGCTCTGCGGGCCGCTTCACACGACTCCCGAAGAGGACGTGGGAACTTTCCTGGCGCCATTGGGCCCTATGAAATACACAGAGGGAGCAGTACCAAACTTCTTGCATGCAGCTGATATCGTGACCTATGACTTCGGAAGGCCCCCATCAGCTACGAGTAGCAGCAGGTTATGCGCTCGTGTAGACCTCCGTTCTGCTTCGCGGTGTCACGGCACCGGTCATGCATGGAGTTAGTGCAGTTTGCCACGTTGTGGCCGCTGCGATCATTTTAGCTAATACGAAACCCAGCGCGCGCGCATCTACGCTACCCTGATTGGGTTCAGCGACAACATTCGCGTCAGCCTGACGGACCAGGCTGACGCGGTAGAGACTGCCGGCGGGGTGGGAGACTCGCCCGGCGCACAAATGAAGTCAGCAGTGAACGCTAACGACAACTGTCTGACTAACGAAAGCAGTAGCGAGAATGAGGACAACAATGAAATGCACTGTGAACCAGCCAATTGAAAAGCCTGTGAAAGTGCGGTTCGCGTGGCGGCTACCGAGGGCCTTCCACGGAAGAGCAATCCTGCGTGGCCGTATTCAAAGAGGCGTGCGAGAAAAACGACGAAGCCATCGCGATTTCTACGAGGCCGCGGGAAACTCCTGACACAGAAGGTGCACGTGAAGGCTACGGTTGCAGCGAAGGTGTGCTCACACCAAGCTAGCTCTGTCCGGCGGTCTACGCTTGAGGCCAATCCGAACGTTCCGCCATACAAGCGGACGACGAGGACAGTTCCATGGTGGTAGTGGGACCACTGTCCGGTAGAACGTTTAAATTTGAACGAGGTTCCTTTGTGGAGCCTTCTGGATCAATTATAAGTACCGCTGAGGGTGATGCCATGTCTTTGCCGTATGCGACAGAACTAGTGCCAGTACGGTGAGTGGCTGGAAGTTTCACTGTCATGGACTTCATAAAGGTACTGGGTTTTTTGCTTGCTCTTTTCTTTCCATGGCAAATAATCATAGGGTATCACTTCTTATAGGCACGTTTAACGTACGGAAGTTACTGGCGACAAGCCTAATTAAGTCTCCTTATTATTGAAAATGGCACAGGTGTTCTGGCGGTTCAAGAAACAAAAATGGAAAGTGAAGAGCAAGCGGGCAAACTGGTTCAGGTTTATTAACCACTTTATAAGATTTGTGTGCGTCATGCGGCAGGCGAATCCGGTGGTTGCGTGATAATATTTCGTAATTCAATTGATATGCCTGAGCAAAGTCTAATGATACCAAAAGATAGGTGATTAGTCCTGCGTTATTTCTCTTTCCCGAGCTAATATGCTTTTGCTGTAAACATACTTTTTAGAATATGAAGCTGACCTAACTGTTCCGAAGCTCTCTTTATGCTTGCGCTTATTGTGCCCAGCTCAGTAACCACCGAAGATACGTGGTGCTAAATAACAAAGGCGTCGGCTAACATACCTGCAGACAGAATAAACACGCTCAAACGACATATCTTTTGCAACCCAGTCGTCGCGTTCACCTGCCAACCTAGCTATAGACGCTGTCAATGTTCCAACATAGGTAAACCCTTGACGATATTGTACTGCTCTGAGAGCGAAAAAAAGAAAACAAATTAAAGCGTTCTTTGATTGAAACGCGATACCCTGGAAGAGCGAAATGCAGTCACGATGAATTAGAAAGGCTCTCGCTTTCACGTGATACAACAATGCATCAACTCTGTGTACCGCAACCGGTGGCGCAAATAAGAGGCAGCAGCCAGGCACTCTCAGTATCGCATTTCAATGGCTGAGCACTGTACGTTCCCCGGGTACATGCAGCTGTGAAAGACCGCCACCATCAGGCTTACTGCCAAATCCAGCATGTTCGCGGTGTCAGAATTTGTAGGCACAAGTTCCATAGAACGTCTGGAATTCACGAAATCACATGCATGGGCTTCTTGCAAGATCGGTCTCGCAACCGGGCGAGTGCCGGTGGGCGGTGCGTTTCACAGAATTGAATATAGCTTCCTACAAAAAATGTAATGATTGCGCTATTCCCAATTCTTGTAGCCAAAGTGAGATTCCATGACGCGTTCACTGAGTCGAGTACCCAAGTTCATGCAGCGGCCATTTTCTAAACAGGGCTCAGCCAATGCGCACTTGTGCACGTTTTGAAGAAGCAGGTCACAAGAACACGTAACTCAGATACACGAATCGTAACAGCGCACGTGCTCACACGCTGAACGTGAGTAAAAGGACACTCGCGGTCGGACCCGTCGAGCGGCGCCAGCTGACCCATAGTTGTGTTTTAGGCGACAACCACTAGAGGCCCTTTCCCGATGTCGAAAATATTCACTAACTTACACAAATTCTACATAACACGTATGACCGCCATTCACTCCTAATACCGGCAGTGGGTCACCCAAGGCAGTGAGAAAACTATAAGTGTTGCATACCACGTCCATAAAAAGGCCGAAAACTAGGGTTTAGCGATTTTCACTAGGTGCGTAAATAAACAAGACACTAGAAAATTTTGCCTGTGCACTGCTCCTGCCGCGCAGGCCTGCCCAGGCCAGCTTAGGACCATACGGGCTTTGCAGGACCTCCAGCAATGATGGCCTCTGTACTGTGATTCAGGCGCCTAGGGGGTGCGTAAGAGTGCGATATAAACACGATAGTACGAGTTAATATGTGAGGCGTACGCTTGAATAGCTTTCCATTGAAATACCAAAACAGCGTAGTCCCTATACAGGGGACATATTCTGAAACGATCCACTTCAGCGATACGATCGCCTCGGCAATAGTATCGCCGTCAGACACGCGCTGATTGGCTGGTTGACCAAAATCGCATGACTTAGGGCACAATCAGCTAACCAGTTCATCCGATTTTCCTAAAACAGCCAATCAGCCAGCGCTGATGGCGAAGGACTGGCCAAGGCGATAGTATCGCCGAAAGTGATCGCTTCAAAATGCGGTCCCAGGATGTTACAGTACCTGTACAGCTTATGCTGGCCACGCTCGTAAAAAAACTGATATGGCTGTAGGCCCAAGGTGTTCGGTTATGAGTTCTCTCGCACCACCAGGATAATTTTTTACACTAATTATATGGCAGATTAGAGAAAATTACTCAATCAAGTTTTAAACTGTTTAATGAGGGGCATGTCTTCCTGGGGGAAAGTTGTTATTGCGCCCTAAAACGTCCGACTTAGTTATTTTCAGCGCGCTTTGTCCTGCGTAATTATCCTCTTATTCACGAATGTTGCCTACTGGCAACATACTAGAAAAATATAATTTTTTTATCAGTTATGGCACCGGGTAGAAAGTTTTTGGCTAAATGTCTTCGGCGAAAACTGAATGACAGGCTGCAAACACCATTTGTTTGTTTAGAGCAACAATACAGAACGATGTAAAATAAGTTGGGGACGTGACTGGAGAGCGAGAAAGTTTTTTATTGAAAATGTAGACTGTTTAGCCAGCGTATTTTCACCTACATGCTACTCTGCACGGAACGGCACGAAGGAGAAGAAAGGCCGTAGAAGAAGGTGGACAGAAAGAAAAGAAAAAAATACACGTCATGTGATGTTATCAGCAGTATAGTAAGTGTCCGATGCGATGAAGGTAGACGGTAGACGCAAAAGAAATAAAAGCACAGTCTTGATAAAACGACAAGCATGAGTCATAGTTTAAACAGCCAACCAATTGCCTCTATATATAATATCAAGAAGCCCAGGGCTCTGCTATGTTTTCTCTCCCTTCTGAAAGCATATACAGGGTGTTCCAGCTAACTTTAGCCACAGTTTGAAAATATGCAAATGTCACGTAGCTGGACAGAACAAAATGTGATGTTGTTTGTCATCACTTGTAGATACTCAAACTATTTTTTCATTCCCCCTAACTCGATAATTATTTGTCACCTTCTCATAACATAATGAAAAGTGTCAATGAGAAAATTGTAGAGCGACATGAAAAGTTACCGATACAGCTTTCTGTTGCTCAATACGTGCTATATGAAAGTATTTTTCCAAGCGTGAAAGGATCTCGCAAATTCATGCAAAATTGCCGCGAGACTGGCCGCTCGAGGCACTTTGCATGTATTCGCTGGCTTCTTTCAAGCTCGGGAAAACACTTTTAACGCGAAAGCGTTAAGGAGCTCGTGTCGCAGAAAAGCCGGTGTCGGCGGCGTTGGCAGTGAGCGATAAATTCCGGGAGGCACTTCATGAATGAAAAACAACTTGCAAGATGGGATGGGTGGGAATCGAACCAGGGTCTCCGGAGTGTGAGACAGAGACGCAGCTACAAGTTTTTTTTTATTATTATTACCGGCTTGGCAAAAGAAAGTACAATGTGAATATTACATGGCCATAAAAAACAACTAGTCAATGCCGGATCAGTGTGGTGTGATAAGAACGATGTAGGCTAGTCACTTTGTCCAAAGCACTTAGCCAATCAGGAGGATCACTCTGTGCACAGAAAAATTCGATGCTTCAAAGCGGTAGAAAAGCGCCTCTAGTGAATGCGGTGTTGCCTTACAAACGAGCCGTAGAAAGTTATACTGCGGTGTATATCGGTAATTATGAACATGTAACTTACAGAAGTCGCGAGTAGCGAAGTGCGTTTCCCCTACATTTCTTCTGTGCTTTCCGCACACGCAGAGGCATCTTGCGGCAAACACAGAAGACCCCCTCCTCTCAATATACGGCGCTGCCCCTACAGGTGGCGCGCCACGCGCGCATTGGGTAGGGTGCCTTGATGTCCTCCTCGCCCGCCGCGGGCGAGGAGGACATCGAGGCACCCTAGCATTGGGGCTCTACGGGGACCGGTGCGAGGCGCGTCGCGGCCCGGACTCTCTCTCCCCTGACGACGCTTCGCCGTGCTCCCTCACGGGTTGCAAAATCAAGCGTCCTTCCTTTCTTTAGATCACTATCTGTCTATCTCTCTGCCCGTGCCGATCACGACGTTTGGCTGGTGTACATCGTTTCCCCCTCCGAGACACCGAGTTCTTTGGTTCGTTCCGCTTGCTCAGGCGCACGTTTCGTTGCCGCGCCGAACGCTGCGTTGCTCGACGCTCACCGCGTGATTGGTGGGTGCAAAGTCCGATGCGGGGTGCCTCGTAAGTGACCGCTGCGCCGTAGTGCATTTTCTTACACCCCTTGGCTGGTCGACGGGAACGCTGTCGCGTTCCACTCTTGAAGGCGAAGCTTAAGCATCCTCCAATTTTTTATGTAGTGCGTATTGCGCAACAGTAAGCTGTCTCGGGAGCTTTTCATGTCGCCCTACTATTTTCTCATTGACACTTTTCATCTAATTGTAATAATTGAGAATTCGATTAATTAATTAAGACTAGGTGTAGAATCAATGCATTCTAAAGGTGCTGACACATTGCACAGAAACTTGGAGACTGACAAATAAGCTCGAAAACAAGTTCAGGACCACCCAAAGAACGATGGAACGAAGAATGTTAGGCGTGACGTTAAGGGACAGGAAGAGAGGTGTGTGGATCGGAGAGCAAGCAGGAATAGCCGATATTCTAATTGACAATGAGAAATGGAGCTGGGCGGGTCATGTAATGCGTGGGTTAGATAACCGGTGGACCATTATTGTTAGAGAATGGGTGCTAAGAGAAGGGAAGCGCAGTCGAGGACGGCAGAAGACTAGGTGGTGTTGCATCTGGGTCGCAAGCCCCAAGGGTAGCGTTGGCCTGGCTGCCTGGGGCACAACTGGAAGCATCCGAAGGTCCAGGCAGAGGATGAGTCGACTGCTAACAGAACAACTTGTTTATTATAGCATCGCAAAAGAGCGGCCGGTCAGGTCCACCGAAGTGGAGAGACGGGAGAGCACGTTACTCGACGGAAGAAATCGGAGCCTCTCTCGGCGTCCGTGGGCTGCTGCTTTTATACTCTCGGAGTCGAGGGCAAGAAGGAACGGATCGGGTTGAGGCGCACGTGACGGCGCCGCACGGACACGTTGAGACTAGAAGGTGACGCATCCACCGGGCCGGCGCCGGTCAGACCTCCTCGCTTCACAGTTGGGGAGCTCCTCTCCCCGGCTGCCGCGCTTTGACAAGCGTGGGCACCAACATGCACACACGGACACGTGGCATTGAAACATGCCTGGACGCGCATGGCAGGAGGCGTTGCGGCAGCGCTGAACGGGCCAAAATGTCCGCCGCTTTGAACGAAGCCCCGGCGTCCGTTGCATCCGCGCCGGCTATACCGCGCGTCGTAGGCGAAACGTAACAGACCGCCCCGCCGGGAGAAGGAGATCCCGATGGTCAGGGGACTGCATCCGCTGTCCGGAGGGATGTCGCTCGATGATGCTCATAACCGAAGTCGGTCGTCCCTCGGCGTTTCTAGAGCGCAGCGCACAGAGAAGGCCTCGTTCTCACGTTCAGGTTCACACAGGACACTGCAAAGTGACTTCGGGAGAGTTGCCTTTTCGTTCTCGTTCCCAGCAAGCGTTAGAACTACGCCGAAACTCAACCGCTCAGTCAGCAAGCACGACACAACCCTCACTAAGCCATGCCAGGCTCTTTTCCCTTTTATACTACTGCCTAGTTCCTTACAGTAGTCTAGCAGCACTCAGAACGCGTCCACAAATTGGAACATTGCACTAGAAAGCACGTCATGACTTTGAAACACTAAACAAAAACAATATGTTAAAAATCCTGCCTCAGGAAGAAAAACATCAGTAACAAATAACTTTGAGGCTGATTCCTACGTTAGGGGACTCGACTTAAGCCATCGGCGTTACCGTTGAGACTCCCCTTTTTGTAACGCACCTCAAAGGAATATAGTTGCAAAGCGAGGCTCTAGCGCAGGAGGCGGCCATTTTTGGAAGAGATGGTCTGCAGCCATTGGAGACGGCAGTGATCCGTCTCAATGATAAACCTCGAGCCGGCTAGGTAGCATGACAATTTCTAAACGGCCCATACGAGACACGCACACTCTTTCTCGGTGGCGCTGTACGCCTGCTCACGACTGGTCAGCTTACGACTAGCATACAGGACGGGGTGTTCCACTTCTCCATTTTCCCTTTGGCACAGTACAACGCCCATGCCTCGATCACTGGCATCGCACTGAACAACGAACCCTTTTGTGTAGTCTGGCGATCGTAGCACAGGCTGGCTTGTTAGGGCGCTCTTTAGGGCGCTAAAAGCTCTTTCCTTTGTCTCGTCCCAGACGACTGCTTGGGGCTCTGTCTTTCTTAGAGCATCCGTCAGGGGAGCCGCGGTATCAGAGTACCTGGGGATGTACCTCTGATAGGAGCCGGCGACACCTAAGAACGACCGAATATCGGTCTTCGTGCGCGGTTGCGGGAAGTCTCGCACAGCGGCCACCTTTATTTCAGAGGGGCGGCGACGACCCCGACCAATCACGTGACCGAGGTAGACAACCTCGGCCTGTGCTAACTGGCACTTGGGAGCCTTGACTGTCAAGCCCGCTTCGCGCAGGCGGGTTAGCACTGCCCGCAAGTGTGCCATATGCTCAGACCAGCATGCGGAGAATATCGCTACGTCGTCTAAATACGGTAAAGCGAATTCTTCCTGTCCCCGCAACACTTTGTCCATGAGGCTTGAAAAGCAGTATGGCGCGTTCTTCAAACCAAAACTCAACACTTTAGGGCGGAATGTTCCCATTGGTGAAATGAACGCCGCACACCTACTAGCCTCTTCTGTAAGTGGAACCTGCCAATAACCCCTGACAAGATGTAGGGTGGAAATAAACTGAGCGCTACTAATTTTCTCAAGGCGCTCCTCGATGTTGGGATCGGATAAATTTGATCCTTAGTGATGGAATTAAGCCTGCGGTAGTCGACGCAAGGACGAGGTTCCTTGCCCGGTACCTCAACTAAAATCAAAGGGGAGGTATAATCACTCTCACCCGCCTCAATAACACCGAGCTGTAGCATTTTCTTTACCTCAGCCTCCATAATATCGCGCTGGCGGGGTGGCACCCGGTACGCCTTGGATCGTACTGGCTCTGGGGAGGTAAGTTCTATTTCATCAGTAAGGACAGAAGTCCTACCAGGCCTCTCAGAGAACTGACCTTGAAACTCTTGTAAGAGCTGGTGTAGTTCGGTTTTCTGCTCAGGCGACAGCGGTGCTTTACTGATTAAGTCACTAATGACTTGATCGGTGTCTTTCCTGTTCGTCACTGAGCCTAGTCCCAGAAGCTCGACCGGAAGCTCTTCGGGAACGTTTACCATCATGCACACCACTGCTTCCCGTTGTCTATAGGGTTTCAGCAGATTACAGTGGTAAACTTGCTGTGCTTTCCGCTTTCCTGGCAGACTCACCACGTAGTTAATGTCCGACAGTTATTGAACAACCCGTGCTGGGCCCTCCCACTGCACGTGGAGTTTGTTTTTTAGCGATGTGCGCAATATCATTACCTCATCGCCCACCTCAAACGACGGGCCCTGGCTGTCCGATCATAATAAACCTTGGCCCTCTGCTGGGCCTTTGCCATTGCTTCACCTGACAACTCCTGTGCCCTTCTTAAGCGTTCGAGGAGCCTAAGCACGTACTCTACCTCGACTGGGTCGTCGCCCCTGCCTTCCCACGAGTCTCGAAGCATGCGAAGCGGAGACCGCAGCGAGCGACCGTACACTAGCTCAGCTGGCGAAAACCCCGTAGCCGCATGTGGCGCGGTCCTCAATGCAAACATCACCCCAGGCAGACACAGCTCCCAGTCAGTTTGTTGTTCAAACCACAATGCTCTCAACACGCGCTTCATGACGGAGTGGAGCTTCTCAACGGAATTCGAGTGTGGGTGGTACCCTGAGCTGTGTAACAGCTTTACCCCGCACCTTTCGAGAAAGGCTGTCGTCAAAGCGCTAGTAAACACTATGCCCTGATCTGACTGGATTTCCGCAGGAAAGCCTACTCGCGCAAATATGGACAGTAGTGCATTGACTATGTCAACTGAGCTGAGTTCTTTAAGCGGCACTGCTTCAGGGAACTTTGTCGCTGGGCAGATCACAGTCAAAATGTGTCTGTACCCCGTGGCTGTTACCGCCAGAGGTCCCACCGTATCAATAACGAGCCGTCTAAAAGGCTCCGTAATGATAGGTACCAACTTCAACGGCACCCTCGATCTGTCCCCTGGTGTGCCCACCCGCTGACAGGTGTCACACGTCCTCACAAAGTGGTCTGCGTCACCAAAACACCCTGGCCAATAGTACTCTTGCAAGAGACGATCCTTAGTCTTCTTAACTTCTAGGTGTCCGGACCACGAACCTCCATGCGACAAGCGCAACAGATCCAGACGGTAGCACTGAGGCACGATCAGCTGATCGAACTCCACTCCCCTGCAGTCTAGATACTTCCGGTACAGGACCCCTCTTCTTTCCACAAAACGAGCATTTTTCTTGGCGATACCTTCCTTGACATTGTAGCGCATGTTTTCTAGGCTGCCATCCTTCTTTTGCTCGGCTATCAAAGCCGACCGGCTGACTTTTAGCAACCTATTAAGTCCATCTGACGTAGGCGCGATGAGCAAATCTGTAGATAGCTCTTCTAACTTTCCCGTGTCGGGCATGTCCTCTCCAGTATCTGATGCCTTCAACGCTACAGGCTCAATTTTATTCAGTTCGGACGTGCTCTGAATATCAGCTTGCTGCGCCTCTGACCCTTTCTCATTGTTCGACAACGTCGGCCCCGCAACTACCGCCTTTGCAGCGAGCTGCCGAACTTTCGATCTGGTTAAGGCCTGAACGCTAGCCTCACCAAACAAAAGCCCCTTCTCGCGCAGGAGGTGATCGGACCTGTTCGAAAATAGGTACGGGTAGTGGGGGGCCAACATAGATAACACTGCGGCCTCTGTCTCAAGCGCTCCGAAAGGTCCTTCAATAAGCACTTTTGCTACGGGCAGACACACGCTATGAGCTTCCACGGCTTGCTTGATCCATGCGCACTCGCCCGTGAACATATCGGGTTCTACGTAAGAGGGGTGAACTACATCCATTGTAGCTGCGGAATCACGAAGCACTCGGCACTCTTTCCCGTTCACGAGGAGGTCTCGCATGTAAGGCTCGAGAAGCTTCATGTTCTCGTCAGTGCTGCATAATGACAAAAAGACGACTTTTGTTTTTGTTTCCGGACACTGCGCCGAAAAGTGACCCGGCTTCTGGCACGTATAACAAACGCGCGCTTGCCTCGTCTCGAACCGCTTTCTGCGTTCGGCTTCGGCCACCGCCGTCTCCTTACGTTCGGTCGGACTGCTTTCACTCGCATCCGCACTACGTGTGTCCCCCTTTGCTCTCATGGGCGTGAACTTCGGCCACTCAAACTTGGAGCCAAATTCACCCTTTTGACCGTCCTTAGCTCCGCGAGCCCGACGCGTCACAAACTCCTCGGCTAGCTCGGCGGCTTTAGCCACCGTACTAACGTCTGGCCTATCCAAGACCCAGTACCACACATTCTCAGGTAACCGACTATAAAACTGTTCCAGCCCGAAACACTGCAGAACTTTCTCGTGGTCACCAAACGCTTTCTCTTCTTTGAGCCACTCCTGCATGTTTGACATAAGCCTGTAGGCAAACTCTGTATATGACTCACTTCTGCCTTTCTCATTTTCCCGAAACTTCCGACGGAACGCCTCCGCTGACAGCCTGTACTTTTTTAGCAGACTCGATTTCACTTTGTCGAAATCCTCTGCCTCCTCTCTCTTCAAGCGAGCGACTACGTGGGCCGCCTCGCCGGGTAACAAAGCGAGCAAGTGCTGTGGCCACGTTTCCCGAGAGAACCCCTGCTTCTCGCACGTTCGCTCAAAGTTAACCAGGAACAAACCCATGTCCTCTCCAAGCTTAAACGGCCGCATCAGGTCAGTCATTTTCAACAATACTCGTTCTCCTGCACCGTGTGCCTGACTTCCATTACGAGCGCGTTCCATCTCTATCTCGAGAAGCTTCATTTCAAAAGCGTGTTGACGGTCGCGCTCTTCTTTGCGTTCGCGCTCGTCTATCTCTTTTTGCTGTTTACGTTCGCGCTCCTGTCTTTTTGCCGTCTCCCTCTCCTCAATGGTCTCAAGGCATTCCGACAGCTCGTCATCCTCAACCTCTAACTCAAGAATAGCCCTTAGCAGTTCTGGTTTTCTGAGTTTGTCTGAGACATCCAGACCCAACTCTCTTGCAAGCTCCAGCAATTTCGGTTTGCGCAACGACTTCCAATCCATGGCTGCTCTGAATGCTGCTATCTCTACTGCGTACTATTGTCTTGCCGCAAACTAACCCGGCCGCAACGACAACCACAATTACCAGCTCTGTTTCTGACACTAACAAAAGCCTGGCAAAACTCAGAAGAAGAAAGTCCCGCACTTACCAAACCTCGCAGCCAAGAATTCAGCGCAGTCGTTCCGCTGCAGGCAACCAGTCATCACACAGGGCTCGTTGCACTGCTCCCGGATGGTCGTTCTGCTGCTCAGCATACAGTCAACCGCATATCTTCACTGCTGGGCTCCGTTGTCGCGATCTGACCGCTGGCAGCCAGTTGTTGCATCTGGGTCGCAAGCCCCAAGGGTAGCGTTGGCCTGGCGGCCTGGGGCACAACTGGAAGCATCCGAAGGTCCAGGCAAAGGATGAGTCGACTGCTAACAGAACAACTTGTTTATTATAGCATCGCAAAAGAGCGGCCGGTCAGGTCGACCGAAGTGGAGAGACGGGAGAGCATGTTACTCGACGGAAGAAATCGGAGCCTCTCTCGGCGTCCGTGGGCTGCTGCTTTTATACTCTCGGAGTCGAGGGCAAGAAGGAACGGATCGGGATGAGGCGCACGTGACCACCGCGCGGACACGTTGAGACTAGAAGGTGACGCATCCGCCGGGCCGGCGCCGGTCAGACCTCCTCGCTTCACAGTTGGGGAGCTCCTCTCCCCGGCTGCCGCGCTTTGACAAGCGTGGGCACCAACATGCACACACACACACACACGCACACACGAAGACACGTAGCATTGAAACATGCCTGGACGCGCATGGCAGGAGGCGTTGCGGCAGCGCTGAACGGGCCAAAATGACCGCCGCTTTGAACGAAGCCCCGGCGTCCGTTGCATCCGCGCCGGCTATACCGCGCGTCGTAGGCGAAACGTAACAGTGGGGTGATGAAACTAAGAAATTCGCAGGCGCTAGCTGGAATCGGTTGGCGCAGGACAGGGGTAATTGGAGATCGCAGGGAGAGGCCTTTCTCCTGCAGTGGACATAAAATAGGCTGATGATGAATTACCTAACTAGGCGGAATGAAAAGGTATTTCCAAGCGACGGCAAACAACATTACCTTTCTTTCTGTCCAGCTACTGAGTATATGAATATTTTTCAAACTCTGGCTAAAGTTAGCCGGGACCCCCTCCTTTTAGTCAGGGAAGACAGACCGACGCAATATCTCCCGCTGCAGTTATGTCACACACGGTGTGTAGGGCAAATGAAATCTACACTGATGTTTCACACATGACGAGAGTTGTCTGTGCAATTTCCAAATAAAGCCATAGGTGGCTTGGGGTGACGCCCACATGCTGTTTTCTACCTGATGTTTCCCCCTCTATTGCTGAAAAAGTTTACGCAATATTGTTTCTGGTTCATTATGCTTATTGTCGATGTGTTTTGCACATTTGTTCGGATATTTATATGTGCCATCGATAAAGGGTCATTAGACCCGCGCTTTAATCTCAGCGCTCGAAATAAAACCAAATGCCTTGTGATTACGCGCTCCCGCAACGCGGCACCAGTGACCCCAAAAGTAGTTTCAAGGCCCAGGCTCCATGCATTGCCTGCCTCGGTACATTAGCGCAGGCGCCTGGGCCTGTTGGGGCAACCTTGAGCGTCCAGCGTCCGTCCGTGCCTAACGCCGTTTTCTTACGTACGTGTCCCTGTGTATTTGCTCATAATGGCCCTTTTTAAATTCTGTCACGGTAACCGCCCTGCAAGGTGTTGGTGCTGACTTCCGCTGATCACAAGCTGGGTGTTCAAGCTTGAGAATCGCCGCTTACGCAATGGCTATGCGGTCGCCGAGTCAGGAGGCAATGAGCAAAATGGCTTCCTTCAAATCATTCTGGGCTGCCGCTGCCGCGTCATCACGCGGCACATTTGTTACTTGGCCCGCTGCGAGTAAAGCGTGGGAAGAATAAGTACGCAGACCATAGTGGGGGCAGAAAATGACTGAGTGGACGGCATCTTACGGGGCGCAATATCAGCTTGTCTAATTAGCCATGTAGTTAGCACACAAGCCTTCTCCAAATGGCGTACGATGAATCATAGCCGAACACTGTAGGTTCCGTCATCCCGCAGGCGTACATTACATGAATCTTTCTTTTCTTTTTATGCGAAGCATACTAGCCGCACAACCACGCTCTTCCTTGCTGCGCCGCGCGCGGCCGCGTAGCTACCATATGACGTCTTAACAGCTGCAAAAGCGGAGGCTCGACTCGTGCGCTCGCTTGCGGCCGCGTAGCTACATAGCCGGGTCTCAGCTCGTGCGCTCGCCTGCGGTCGCACAGATGGTACTGCGGCCTAACTCCCGCTCCTCCCGCTAGGGCACTGACGTCACAACAGCTGCAAGCCGGGCTCAACTCTTGCGCTCGCCTGCGGTCGCACAGCCGGTGCTGCGGCCTAACTCCCGTTCCTCCCGCTAGGGCACTGGCGTCATAACAGCTGTATAAAAGAGCGGCGCGCTCTCGTCAAGGCCAGTTGTATAGCGCGATGGCGGGAAAGGAAAGGGCCACTCGTCAGACCGCAAAGCGCAAGTTACAAAGAGCCACGGAAACGGCCGAAGAACGAGAAGTTCGGCTTGCCAAGCGACGTGCACAGTACGCGGCTAAACAGCAGCGTTCCTCCACAGAGTCCGAGGTAAAGGATGAAGTTGCGAGTGTATCTGGGAGTACTTCTACTCTAGTATGCTTCGCATCCTGGGCTTAACCTTAGCTAAGCCACAGAATTTTTTTTGTCAGCTTGACTAGCGTTACCTGGGATACACTGTAGAAATGCCAATGCATAGCAAGCATAATTTTTTTAAGCCTCCTCCTCTCCGCATCGATCACGTTCCTCAAAGGGAAGAGCAATCTATTTTTATTCTTACGCGCGTATACGTGGCATATTCTTCTCGCTCTGGCACACTGTTTGCTGTTAATTGTCTGCCCTTAGGTGTGTATATATTGTACGCATCTGTCTTAGAGCTATCGTTGCGGTTATCGGAAAGGCTACTCGCTAGGGGCCCTCTAACACTGGCCGTTCCTGCTGTAGGCCTTGCTTATGGTGAACGTTACAAATGCGCTCGGCAGACATCCTTGCGCGATTGACCTTCAAGAAGCAAGAGCCGATTATTATCACAGCCTGAAGGACTGTTTGTAAGCGTCAGCCGTATTTCGCCGCGGCAGCCGTATTTTGACGGGTGTGAAATGCGAAAGCACCCGTGTACTTGGGGTTAGGCGCACGTTAAAGAACTCCAAGTGGTCCAAATTATTCCGGAATCCCCCACTACGGCGTGCTTCATGAAGACATTGTGGTTTTGGCGCGTAAAACCCCATAATGTATTATGTAATATTCGTTAAGGATGTCCTTGGCAGTCGTACAACTCTTGAATACAAGTGTCAGGAGTATGGCGCGAGGTCTTTGAGTATGTGGGCAGCATTTATGGAGTTCGATACCTGCAAGTCTACATTGTGGCTTTCTTACTGATATGATATAAGGAGATGTTGACGCACAATTTAAGGCGCCGGCTCCTTATCACTTGAATGGTTCCATCATACAACATGCAGGGTTCAAGATTACATATCAAATAATCTTTTCACACAAGCGCCAAGACATGTCACGCAACATTTTCACAGGAAGACTATTACGTAAGAAACACGTGGTACATATAGTATACAAGGTAAATGTATCCACAGTAATGTAGATAAAAGTACCAAAAATACAAACGACTCCTTTCACCTAATAAAACAGTCTCTAGTCAGCAGGAGGTACATAGATCTTGTAAATGCATTATCACATATAGTCACAACAGAACAGTAAACATAGCATAATTCACAAACACATGCATATATACAGCGAATTTAAAATGAAAGGAGCAATAAAAGCGTTAGTAATGTCCAACAATGCCGCTGTCCTCAAGAAAAGTCTTTAGTGCTTTTAAAGCGCTCTTCTGCAAGGACGTTGTTCGCCAAGGGCCCAAAAGTTTTCTTAAACTGAAAGGTCTGTGATCTAATTTAATTAGGGTTCATTTAAGTCGGCATCTTGGTCTGTCGTGATGTGGACAATCAAGAAGGAGGTGATATATATTTTCGTCTACAAATCCACAATCACATTCGGGGGTTTGCGCACGGCCAATTCTGTGTAATAAATGCTTTGTGTAGGCAGTGCCCAGCCTTACTCGATGAATAAGGGTTTTCATAGTTCTGTATAATGACAATGAAAATTTGAATTCAATAAACGGATCAATATGGTATAAGTCCGAACTCTTAGAATTCTGTTTAAACCAAGTGTGTCTACACATTTTGAAAGACGTTGTCCTCATAATGCAGCGTAATTCATTATTTGAAATTGGGAGCGGAACTGCATCATCTTTAAGGTGTGCTTGTCGTGCTGGTTCATCGGCCGCTGTGTTGGCAGTAATGGTGCAATGCCTTGGTACTCACTGGAATGCTATTGCATGTTTCGCTTCGCTTGCCTTTAGGAGGTGTTTAAGTGTTTCGTATATCATACTGTCACTGCATTTTTTCTCTTTTGTGCTGCAGAGCCGCCTGTGAATCGCTGAAATTTACGCATTTCTGCGCATCGCTTACTGACAATAAATATTTTATCGTGCATAGGATTGCGAACACTTCAGCCGTTGTGGACGAAGTCGCGCGAGATAATTTAAATGATTCTTGTTTGTTGAGGTGGGGTATATTGAATGATGACGTTGAAGAAGTTGCTGTACTGGAGCCATCTGTATAGATGTGTGTGTATCCTGAGTACCGCATATATATCTGGTAAACTGCTAGTTGTCGAGCAGCTTGAATGAACATGTCTATTTTTCTGAATATCCCGTCTACTGACAATTCAATTTTTGGAAGTGTAAGCAGCCATGGAGGATATTCGACATCTGAGTTCCAAAATTCACTTCTTGGCAATATGTGAAGATTTTCTCGAATTTCTATATGAGCATAACTTCTATCTCGTTTCATTATGTCTAGAGCCAATGGGTGGCTTTTATGCTGCGTTTGAATATGGAAATAATGTCGGCATGTTGCTGTAGTTCGCATAACTTGAAATGGTGATTGGTGAGCCTCAGCTATTACAAAAGAGCTAGAAGTCGCTCGTGGAACTCCTAGACATGTGCGTAGTCCTCTAGCTAAAAGTCTATGAAGTCGCTCTTCTGACCTGTGGGAACGTCCGTGTAAGATGGGCGCGGAATACGCAATTTTTTGTCGTATTAATGCATTGTAAACAGTCAGCATGGACGATACTGATCCGCCCCATGATGTGCCTGCAAGTCTGCGAAGTACAGTCAATATGGCATTGACCTCGTTTTCTAGTTTTTTTTTATGTGAGGTGCCCAGGATAGCTGCCTATCAAGTACTACGCCAAGAAATCGATGCTGTGTGACAATCATTAGAGGGTGTCCTTCCAGATTAAGAGGGCATTTTTTAACTGCTTCCGAGTGATTAAATACAGCTTTCTTTGCGTGTGATACAACCATTCCTCTCTCTCTCAAAAATTGGTTAATGATATTTATGCCGTCTTGTAATGCCATCTGAAGTAGTTGCGCATTGGACCCAGATGTCCAAATACACAGATCATCTGCATATAGTGAAAACTTTAACTGTGATGGCAGTCTTCTTGTTCAATCAGCCATGACGCAGTTAAAAAGAAAGGTGCTCAGTACGCTTCCCTGTGGTACTTCCTGTTTGACAACATGTTCAGCACTCTTTCCTTCACTTGAGTGAACAAAGATTTTGCGACTTGATAAAAATTCAGAAATCCATCGCAAGGACCTGCCAGAGAGACCATGTTCCAGCATACTTCCACGTGCACGCTCGTGTTCCACACAGGTTACTATATCTAATATTGCATCCATTGTGCATCTATGTTTTCTAAAACCTACTAAGTAGTTGGACAACACATCCGTTTCGTTACACCACCATTGAAGTCGCGCGTCAATCATTTTTTCTATTACCTTGCATAAGCAACTTGTCAAACTAACTGGGCGGAAGGATTCAAGGCACAAGGGCGTCTTACCCTGCTTTCAAATTGGTATGATTCGAGCGACTTTCCAACAGTCAGGTACAGTTGTCTAAGAGAGCATTTGTACCTGTCGGTTCGAGGTTTCTTAGCATATTGTACGTAATGCCGTCCGGCCCAGCAGCGGACGTTTGGCGACATGATGCGATTGCACATTGAAGCTCGCTTAATGTGAAAGTGTGATCTAATTGAGGATGTTGGGCCCAGCAGCAATCTGTAATTTTTTGCTGAGCTAACACTACTGAATGATCAAATTCTGCACACTACGATGAAAACGCAGGTCTGGAAATAAGCATCTGCAACTATTTATCTGCAACACACGTGTCCCGAGCTACAGCGAGAGCACGAAATGGAAAGCTCTCTGTTATAGGTCCGCTTAAAGAAGGAATTACTAGAAAAATTCGTGGGACAGACGTGTGAGGGGACAGCGTGCGGCACAAATCACGCCAGCGCCGTATGCCTAAATTTTTCATGCGACTGCGCATTACAATGTGTATTTTCTGGGCGTTTCTGTATGCTTCTAAACTTCCGCTCCGTCGGTACGCTCTTTCGGATCGGCGTCTGATGGCTTTTAGGTGTTCATACTCTCCGTCAATTGCAGGATAATCCTTTGTAATTGAGACCTTCTCCGTGCATATGTTCATATTATCCTGAAAAAATTCTGTAAATCTTTCCACTGTTCCATGTTGATTAATTTTATCCGTTAGGTGGTACCGAAAAGCTTGCCAATTGGTAGTCTGCTGTAACACCTGATATCATAGTGCATGCTAGGGTGATTTATAAGGATGGGAAAATGATCACTTCCGCGCGTTTGCATATCTGTTGTCCATCCCACACCATTCACTAGAATATGTGAACACATTGCGGCTATATTATAAAAGCGGAACGGCAACATGGTAGACAAGATGGAGAACAGACAAATCCCGCATATATTACTGCACAATAATTTTAAATAGCGGTTTTCCTTCACGCACGTGGATAACCATGGCAGGAGACTACATTGGGAACTAAATTCAAATACTGTATATGTCATACCCAAGGGTGTGCCTGGCCTGGTGGACAGTAAAATTGACGTAATATTGCGAGCAGCTTCGGCCATGGCGTGCTAACGGACGACGACACAGAGACAGTTTGCTCAATTCTTCTGTCCTGACTTTTGACTCAAGGTGCAAAACCAACATATCCATGTATATCTCACAATACCTAAGCACATCTTGATTTGCAGCTGCTGCGGTAGCCCATGATTGCGGATGGCAAAGTCGCTAGACAAATAATTGGGAGCACCTTAACGAATTCGATAAGTCAAAATCTAACGCCGTCCACGACGGCGTCTCTCGCAGACGCCGTGCGATGTTCGGACGTTAAGAATGTGTGCCGACTGAATAAAGGCTGCCACGGAGTGCACCTGACGGTTACCCTAGCTTGTTTACTCCGTAGCATCAGAAAGAGAAAAGGAAAAAGAAGAAAGAAACGTATCCAAAGGCCAGAATCAATCATCGCTCGTCGCGATTAAACGCTTTAAGGATTATAAGTCATTTCCAGGCGACGAGCGGCTACGCTTTATCAAGAACACTGATAACGCCGGTGGGACAAGCATTGTGGCGAAGTTCAATGCGCAGGGATAGCTTTTAATTATTAATTTTTTTTACGTCATCACACATCACCACGGGAAGTTTGGAAAGTTCAAGGTCAGTACGCCACCGTGATGGCACTCACGCGAACTATACCCACGTGTTCATAAAAGCTGGATACGCTTGCGCTTTTGCGTTGTCTGAACATTTTTCTTTCATTAGAGAACAGCTTCTGAAAATACCTTTATCTTCGTTAACTCTTATCACCGAGGTAATAACTCCAAAATAATAATGGTAACTACGGGATCTCCTTCTGTATATACTTATCCTGCAATTATCCCCCTTTTTTCATGAAAAAAACTGATTCCAGCTGATTGTAAAAATGCAGAGATTATAGCGTTTCCGTGAATTTTTTCACAAAAAAACGATCAACGAAGAAAGCCTCAAATCCTTTTCAGGAAACTGTACCTAAAACGTACAACCTTCTAAAATTTTACTTTTGCCTCTGTGCTGCGCACAGGATCTAAAATAAGGGCCCGGGTTTGGTACAAATGCTATTTTGGCCCATGTTTAGATGGCGGTAACGCGCTAACGTGGTCCACGAAAAAATACGCAGAAAAGCGGATATAATTGAGAAGCATAACTACTTCAGCTACGGAAATCCTAATCGAAGTAATTTGTGTTTTTACCGAGAAGAAAACAACTGAATTTGAGTCTCATCATTCATTGCAATATTTTGGTTTGCGCTTCAATTTCACCTCATAGCACATTACCGGGAAATACAAATGAGGTTGGTGCAGATGGCGGTGTGCGCGAAGACGAATAAAAATCCGTGATCACCCAGAAGTTGGTAAGAATTTAAATATCGAAGGTATGCCTACTTAAGGCAGACCGACATTGCGCACTTCCGTGCTATTGGAACCATACATATGCGGCCACCTACGCGTGAAGTGGTCATCGCTTTCATGAACGTTAGCTGGGAGAGCACCAGCGGGACACACCTTCAGTCCCTGTTAAACCAGCGAAAAGAAGGGCGAATACATTTGGTGAATATTGTTAATAAGCCGCTTCATTGAGCCTATTTCACTCTTCTATTATATCAGCTACTTGAGACCAGGTAGACGGTAGTCGACAAATTTCTGGTTGGGACACGCAGCACAAGACTTTTATGATGTCAAGCCTGAAGAGACCAACAAGTACAGGTGTTTATTATTGGAGACATTGTGGTACTCAAGCAAATTATATTATTATATCTTTACCTGTGCCTGTTATCGCGTTTATATGGGGGGTGATAATTCTTTAAGTTTTACGGAATCCTTAAAGAAAGATAGGCTGTTGCAGATAGCATAATTATACTCATTGAGTGGGATTAAACGCAGAGGCGGACGTGCACGAAAAATCGAAACATATATTCACGTAATTAACAAAGTTTTACTGATTAGCTTTCTTAATTAGGTACTCTGCAGCACAAATTGCAATCTACGAATTGTAGCCGGTGAGCTTGCAAGGCGTATCCACTCGGAATGAATTTACAAAATGACACTAGTCTTGAGATATGTGCCCTCAAACTCACCGCAATAATGCACTGTTGTTCCACTTACTTTTTTTAAAAAACGATCCTTTATACATTGACGCACAAAAGTAACTGGAACGTGTTTCGTCCCACATTTGAGAAATAATATCGCGAAACTGATGTTATCCTGGCAATTAATTTCAAATGGATACGTCTTGCAGGCTCTCGGGCTACGACTTGTAAATTGAAACACGTGCTGTAAAGTAACTAATTAAGAAGTTAATCAGTGATTTTTTTTTTAATCACTTGAATATCTGTTTCGATTTCTCGTGCTAGTAGTGTCCGCCTCTTTAAATAATACAGCTCAAAAACAAGTATTATGCTATGTGCCACACGTGATTTTTAGAAATTACGTAAAACGTAAAAATGATCACGCCGTACAACATACAACGAATACGGTACGGAAAATAAAAGAACCGAGTTCAATATGCCGTCCTGTACCACCAACACGGTATGGGGTGCAGTCGAAGCGCAAAGCAAAATATCGCAACGGTGGGAATCGAATTCAAAAACAATTTTTCTCGGTGAGAACGCAAATTACGTCGATAAGACGCCCATAGGTAAGTTGCCATGCTTCTCGATTATATCCGCTTCGCTGCGTATTTTTCCATGAAACACCTTAGTATGTTACCGACGTCTAACATAGGCCAAAGTAGCATTTGTGCCAAACACAGGCTTTTATTTTAGATCCCGTGCTCAGCGCAGAGGCGAAAATAACATTTTGGAAGATAGTAAGTTTTAGGGACAGTTTTAAAAAAGTAATTCCAAGTTTCCTTCCGTGACCCCTTTTAACCTCGATGCTAAGGATTTAAAAACAAGAGGTTTTGTGAAACCGTTTTATAATGAAAGCACAATGCACAGACAACGCAAAAACGCAGTTTGAGAATATGCGCGAAGTGGTCGATGCCTGGCAATTTTTTTTTCGCACCTGGTTCTCCACCGTTTCGTAAAATTCAAGTGGCCCTCACGGGCGCAATGAAAATTTACCGCTGAAAATGTTTTAGGAACATACTGAGCAAGTAATGGTTATATACGTGTACAATTCTTCTGTCATTTTTTGAGGGAAAGAGATATTGCTCGAGCGTCACGGTTGGCATAGTAGGCGTAGAATGACCCTGACAGTAATTAAACCCCTAAAGAGCGTGCTGGCGCCTTTAGCTTATGATAGACTGAGACCATGTTCTGTAGTTTATCTATAAACCAGTACCAAAGTGAAACAGTTTAAGGGAAGCTAGCAGTAAGACCTGAAAAGCAGGATTGGCGAGACGACCACAAAATTGTTCTGTCACCCCCATTTAAGACCAGGGCGCGCCACCTTCCGTATAGATGCTGCATTCTTATCGGTTGCGCACTCATCAAGCCGATAGTCCTTGAAACAGTTGAAGATTGACTGCGCACAATATTGCGCTGACGCTGCGCCAGAAAGAACACGAGCCTGAAGAACTACAATTGGCTGACGCGCTGGGATTCGCTAACACTTGTCAGGCGATCTGTAGACTATTTTACTGAAGGGTTACGTTGTGCCATCTTGGGCTGTTAACGCTGCTGTCTTTTGTCTTTAACGACGAAGTGCGCGCTACCACAGTCGACTCGCAAGCATGAAAATAGTTGTATAAATGCGTTCAACGTTTCACGACCATGTTGCGGCACTTTGCGTCTGATAAAACATAGAAATTGTCTGTGTAACAGCCCACGGTGGCGGCGCCCATGAATCCTATATAAAATCGTTTATCAAAGCTCGAACAATGACTTGCCGCAAACCGCCGGGAAAGAAACCGGCGCGGCTCTTGCTTCAAAGGTTTCAGCAGTGGGTGGACAGTGAGGCTAGTTTCGGTACTCGCAATAAAACGTCGCCATGACACTGGTAGCCAAAGGAAAATTCAATAACTTTTCCATATGTGGCTCTACCTTTTCAACCTACAGAACAATAAAGTGAAGTGACGCAGTTATGCGTAGAAATAAAGCGTGCTTCTCACTGTTTTCTTTTTCGGCGTATTTATTTCTTTATTTGGTCGCTTCATTTGTTGCGCCAACGGGCAGCGCTTTCGCTCTTATCGCTTCGGCTGCCAATCTCCTCGTCTGCTCCTGCCGCTTTCTCTGCACGTGCACGTTTTTTCATATGTTCTGCAGTTTAAAACTTTCTTTCTGCGCCTGCGAATGCTCCGGCAATTTCGGAAAAACTGAGGAGAGGATACAAGGCTTGCGGCGCGGCTGTGTGATGTGGAAACTCGGGGATTAACGCGAGGATTAACACGAGGGCGAAAGTTTTCCGTTTCCCAGCCGACGATAGGTAAGCACACTTTTTCTACAGTTGTTATGAAGCAACAAGCCCTGTGCGTATCGAAGCAGCTATAGAACGAAACGAGAGATCTTCCGCGTTTGTTTTCCAGTGAGTATCTTTCTTTTATTTGGCGCGGCGCATTTTTCTGCGGTGTTCTAAGAAACTGAAGCTACTTGGCCGATTGATGCTAGCTGACACGCAGAGGGAAATGTCGCTTCGGTATATGTTAGCGGTTGTTCTTAATTTTTCCCATGGGTAGAAAACTTGGAATTGATATCTGCCGAAGGCATTTGAGCGCTTGCTGCACAAACTGGTTACGCTGGAGTGCATTCCGGTGACAGGTTTGTTGTTATTACATTACCACTTTGAAGCGTCGATCATGAACATGGCACAAGTAAAAAAAAAAAAGAAATTCATTACGTAGCAGTCACCGTTTGCGTTTTGAATTACAAGAAGTTTGAGTTACCTGTGTGACGACGTAAGTTCGCTTCACTCTTGAACCTGTGCTTAGAAGAGCAGAATTTTTTAGTTGCTCCTTCGTACTCATACTTTGATTTCGCTTTTAAGTGTTCTTTAATCATGACCACGGGGTATTTTTTTTTCATTTTTCAGGTGTGACATATGGTGAAGTTATGCTTTATGGGGAGTCCTGGAGGGGCTGATATGGGAGCAGATGTATAAGGGCTACGGCCTCTGCTCGGCCCACTTCAGAGGAATGGACTACCCCGACACTGTCGTGGTCGACTGTAGGGGTGGAAGAGCGGTCCCCGATCTTTGAAGATAAGGAAAACAAGCTATTAGTGGTGGTCAATCAATTTGTGCTTCTGTAGTTCATTATTTTCTTACAAGAACCGCTTGATAGGGGACGACGCAACTATCATGAGGACGGCCAACGCTATCTTTTCCTTGTCGCATGCTACGGCGCCGGGTTCCTAGCGACGTGACACAGCGAAAATTGCACCGCGTGCGCGGCGAAACCGGGTGCTTTGTCAGTTTCTCGTTATCGCTTGGTCGTCTGCCGTGCGCGAGGGTCCCGATTATAGGCTAAACAGTTTTCGCTCACAATGAGCGAATTCACGTTCGTAAAACGTCGCGCCTTGCTTGGCGCTACAGCATGCACGACACGGCAAAGCCAGTTCTTGCCGCGTGCTGCCGTCTTCTCCAGAAGCGTGATTCGCCGCTTTATAGCGTAAATTCCTATGCTCAATTGCCCAGCAGCTTTAACCTATAGGAAGATAGTTTTGATCTTAAGGGTATTTTGCAGAAAAATCAAGCCAAGGTAACTTAAGCGCTCAATTACCAAATCCTTAACAAGATGAATCAAATCTTTCATCGACCAGCAAAACTAGCTCTAAAAACGGATTACTAGTATTCCTTAACATGTCACATACAAAATATATAGCAACACTAAAACTTGGAACTTTGGTCATTACATTTTGGGGGCGTATATTTATTTGGAATCCCGCAACCAAGTATAATCAGAACTAACCTGTGTGTGTTATAAGTACTACTTTAGGAAAACAGTTCCGTTTTTTTCACGTGCACTAGAAGTTTGACAATGAACGGGCTTTTCATGTCATGTTTCCATAAACGTGATGTCATATGGCAGGCCTTTGTTTCCAATGGAATTCGCTTTACAGTCGAACACGACACGCAAGCATAGACAGGGCGCTGCGCTTCTCCTGTGTGCCTGTGTGTAGTGTTCCTTGACTCAACGGTGCAACTTAGCAAACATTTGCCAACTAGCCTGACAAGATGCCCTGTTGATGCATCTACCTTCACAGGTTCTACACTGCCGCAGTGAGGTCAAAAGCAGAATATATGCTCATCAGAGACTACAAGCCTCATCAACCGACTGAGAGATGATCACAAAGGTGTCGCAAGTCAGCGAAGTTACAAAGCTGACGAAAGATTACCACGCGGGAAGCACTCGATAAGTTAATGCATCATGTTGAGCCCAGAGGTCTACCAACTCTCCATTATCGCAAGACGAAGGGAAGGACATGAAAAAGTGTTTTCCGGAGCACATTGGTGTGGTCGCGCAGTTGTGCGGTGTGTCCACTATGCTGAAAGATAAGCTAAACAGCACTATACTATAAGAAATATTTTGTTCTAATAAGTACCACATAGACCTCCCGCAGCAGTTGTGCTACGCGTGGTTTATGTTGCACCTAAATGACATCAATCTGGATCTCAAAAAAAAAAATCGTGAGAGAAAACCCGCTGCAAAATGAAAGCTCCAAAAGCTTGAAAATTAAGAAAATTTTTCTTACTGATATTTTATTCTTTTTTGTAATTCCGATAGCTCTTAGGGTGGTCTCCTGATTAGTCTATCTATAGAAGATATTTTGGCATATCTCAATATTTGTATCACCATCGTGCAACGTCTGAGGATCCGTTTTAGCGGCATTCTTAACTTTCCGTTGCACACCGCCGCGATTTTCGGCCAGCCACCTCAAGCCAAGTAAGGTAGAGCGGACCAATCGCAGACGCCGACACCATCCTCTTTATCCTGCTATCTATATTCAGTGCGCTGGCTCCACCCCATCGCAACCCTCTGCACTTGAGCGTGCTTCTCGCCTCCTGGCAGCCAATTACAAACGAGAAAGCGCACAATTTAGGCAATATTATTCATTTTGAAAGCAAACAAAAGTCACCTGCTATAAACTAGGAGAGTGGTTGATTGGGCTGTTCAGGCAACGCTGCGGGTCACCGCCCGATTCTTGCGCCGTCGGTAACGCAAATTTGACGTCGGAAGATTGGAATAAAGACATAGTGGAATAGCTTTACGTTACAGGGACCCTTGTTCTGTCCCTATATACAGGCATCACTCGAGACACCCGTTCTGTCCTCGTAAACCTAATGACTTACCTTGATATTTTGAGAAAACTTCGGACACTGTATGACGAATGTGTAGGCACAGTTAAAAAGAGTGTGGGATAATTATTGTCTTTTTTAAATAAATTACTCATGCAAGTGCTAAAGAGCAATGTAAATGTGCTTCACTTACCGTGTATGCCCAGTTAGTATGAGAAAAATAAGTGTGTTTGGTAGAAGTGCGGGATTCAAGAAGAATTTCTTGAGTAAGTGCTGAAAGCCTTAAACGTTGGTACCCAAATGTTTCACTCAAGTACGGGCAACGTCTTAAAGGTAGTGCTTGAATATCGAGCAAGGGAAATTCTTCATGAAAATGCTGCAAATAAGAAATCGCTTATCTGAAATGCTGGTTGTTATTTAGCAGTGTAGTAAAACAACCCGCTAAAGAAATTTCATAGAAATGCTTGGCGGTAGAGGCAGACGTTGTACAGCAGTGCTACGAGTGATGGCAAGTGCTGTTGTGTACTTGTGTAGGTGCAGAAAGTTGACAACACCAGCGCACTAGAATTATATATTTTGTTAAACATGACAGCAAACTAGAAGAACAGGTGCAAAATTCTGGTGATAATTGTTAAATCAGGCGACCATATCACGCCCCGAAAATACAGTCGCTATACTGAAGTGGTGAATTCTGATTGGTGTTTAGAGCCTATCAACAAAATCATGAGAATATGATCAAAATTCTTTCACATCTTTACTTATTCAGACCTTGCGCTATAAACCCCAATAAATCATCATGATAATGTAAATGAAACGACAATCTTGTTCAATCTTGCCACTAGAGGCGTCACTCCAGACACGGTAAGTGTTTCATTCGTCAAAGTGACAATGCGAAATATACATCAAGAAAAAACGTGCGATCGACATCGTTTCGAATACAGCATGCTTGAAGCGCAACAAATGCGACATGTATGACATGATGAGAGTTGTTCTCAGTAAATAAGCTATTCCAGCTCTACACATACCACGCATTTAGAAAGAATGGCCGACTCTTCTATCCTGTGATGCCTACTTGCACTAGTGCGCGACTGTCTCAGCACTAAAACGCACCATGTACAGCACCGGGCTCTCTGCCTGCACTCAGCTACTGTCTTCTTCGAGGTTTTTGAAGCGTACTGTCTTTCTTTAATCCAATCCCGGCCATGGCGGCCGCATTTCGATGGGGGCGATATTCGAAAACACCAGTGTACTTAGATTTAGGTGCACGTTAAAGAACGCCAGGTGGTCGAAATTTCCGGAAAGTCCTCCACTACGGCGTGCCTCATAATCATAAAGTGGTTTTGGCACGTTAAACCCCATAATTTAATTTTTTTTTCTTTCTTGAATCCTTCCTTAGCTGCTAGCGACAAAGCTGCGTTCCGTGGGGAGCTCAACTAGAGATGTGATTGCGTTGAAAGCCTTTCAGCGCGCGTTATAACAAGTTCCTCAGTGACGCTCCGTAACGTACCGTTGTCGCCGCTTGAAACGTGTTGTCAATTTTTATTTTTTTGCGTTATTAGATTGCAAGTACAACAGCTAAAGATGCAATCATCCTAAGTACAAAAGTGATGAAGTCTTTTTTCCACCGAAGCCACCCATTGCAGTCCCGCTTTCATTGAATTGCTTTATGCAAATTATCATCATAACACAAAGCTGCCAGTTTTCTGTGGACCTCCGGCATAGCCTTATGCTGATTTTATATCGCCCCTGTGACCAGGTGAAGTTGTTCCGTATGTGGAAACAAACCAGAAAGCTTTAAATTGAGAAAGTGATGTTAGCCTAGTATGGGGCCTTACAGGGGGATGTGCTCAAATGTGCGTACAGCTATACAAACATGTCAACGGCGAAGGAGCGGGAAACTCATTGTGACTTCATACGCCTCGCCGCGCATAGGGTCGGCAATGCATAAGCAATTCCATTATGTGTGTGTGTTTGTGTGTGTGCATGTGCGTGCGTGTGCGTGTGTGCGCGCTACAACTGAAGAAACATCCACAAAAGATTACACAGGAACCTACGCCAAAGTACTCGTCCGCAATGACCATTTCTCACTCATCTGTCATTCTGCTCTACCACAAAAATCGCAGTACCATTGGTCCCCCACTCGTAGCTTTGTACCTTCCCCAAATTGTAAAGAGCGATAGCATGCCTTGGAGGTCAACAATGACACCAAATACGTTTCGCCGCTCCTGAAGACTGGTGAGAATCTGAAATACTAAAGAGATCAAGAACCCGCAAAAGGATGTGATTTACTGGATCTTCATCTGTTTTCTGGCGGAAAGGGTTTAGCAAGCCCATAAAATCAGGAATCTCGCGTGACTCTGCCAAAATTGTCTTTGATAAAATTCAACTGCGACCCTATTGGCATTGATTTCAAGCAGACAAGCAGTCAACTAGGAATAAGTCATAGTGGGACCAGGTGACAATCCGCATAAAGAGACAGAGCCCGTGAACTCGTCACCAGATTGCCTTATCCGTACAGCCACATTTGGTCCGCGTTCGGCCGTTGCCCATCTCAATGGGGTCGCAAGTCTGTCGTGCGAAAACGATATTACGGTGAAGACTCTTGGTTCTGCAAGCCTTTCCCGCTAGCGCGCTGACATCTTCTAGGAATCGGGTTAATATCGTATGTCTTTTGACCAGGAAACGCCTGGTCTCAAAGTAAAGTATACTGTCACGGGTCGATGGTTTACGGTGAGGTGACACACGGTTTTGGGGTTAAAGCTACATTTTCTATGGAGCAACATCGGGGGTATCCCAATCACCATCTGCACTCTCTGAACTCAGCTTTATGGTTTCATTACTTAATGTTGATACATCAATACCGGGAGAACTTCTACGGCAACGGGGAGACGGTGTTGAATATACACTGTGATACCACACACAAAACTGCACATGGTTAAAGTCCTTATTTGAGCAGGTTCTGCGCAACGCAAACGTTTCCCAGTGACCCCATGCGCCTACACTAACAACTGAGCGTAGAAAACGTGAAGAGATTCAGCATTCGCTCGACACCCTGCATGCAAGGAAACATTTCTAGGTGCCTGGGGAGACATTGGGCATCGCCCGCCACGCATGGCAAAAACGCTTGCAGGCTTTTGATGGGCAAGCCGGCGTGTGCGCGCATGCGATATAAGTAAACGAACGATGTCAGTCTTGACTATTAAAAATGTTATGGTGCTGGACACGCATCTGCAAACGTGGTGTTTGTATTTAAGGTAACATGTGGATCAGTGCCTGTCTAGTGCGCTTATCAGCTAGGGGTCACTGCACATGGACGCTCATTGAACCATTTCTGCCTAATGTCTAATCCACTTCTGCTTTTTACAGTCCTTCCACTTTAACAACGTGCGAAGTACCGGTTCCGCTGGAACGTTCCTCAGTTTATTACCGCCGTCCTATTGAATTACTTTTTTTTGCATTGTGTAGTAAAGCAGCGTATATAAGACCTAGGAAAAACAAAGGTGTGCGGCCAACCACAAATGATCTGCCGCTATTCCACCCTGTGATTGTCGATGCACAGCGAAGCTGTTTCCCACCTTAGAAAAGCACGATTGACGTTAGACGACAAGCACCGCCACCGCAAGCTACATACATCACGGGCGCACGCACGTGTGCCTATGTGTACCATACATAATCATTCTTCTAGGCCCTCCTTCAAGCTCAAGTGCGTAAGTGCGACTTACACACGAGCCGTAGAATTCATAGGTTCGGACTGGAATTCGAATATACGAGTATAACGACATCGTCACGTGATGATATGGCCCGATGAAGTAATCTGATGACGTCATCACGTCAAACGCGATGTCGTGCGGTGACGTCTTCGTCAAGTGATGATGTCACCTAATGCAGTCATGTGATGCCTTTGGAAGAAGCAGCCCATCGTGCGTTATGCGATTCCTTTTAGTGTGTCCGCGATCGGCCCACATTGTTTTGTGAGCACCGCGCACGCGGACATAAAAATCTCAACCAACTAGGGGCTAACAGCTTCGCTGTGAAATACAGCTCGTATTGTTTGCATTTTCTCTTTACCAGCGCATATGCACCGCTTCCCACCCTTCATGGATATTCACTGCTTTCGCGCCTCAAGCTTCGACCATATCGTGTAAATCACCTTCGGTGCGTTCTTGTCTCTTTGCCTATCTGTCTTCTTTTCTTTTCTTTCTTTCTGTTTTCTTACTTTTGCAAGCAACATCGGCCCGAGACTGCCGCTAGCAATCAGGGTGGCGTAATGTCACCCACTCTCGGTCGGTGTTTTAACCCGCAGAGCAGCTCTACTGCCAAAGCAGCGCATGAAATCACGCAGCCAGCGAGGTAGATACCGAAGTACAGATGAAATGACTCCGCTCCAGGGTCCGGGTCGATCACCTCCGGGGAGACGCGTCTTCGGTGAGGGACAGCCAGGCCATGTTCCGCTATGGCGAAGAGTATACGACGATGCTGATATCTGCGCGTGTGGGTGGAACACAATTACGAACGCCTTCGAAAACAGCAAGTGACGCAGTACGCGGAAGTGCTACGCGACTTGACAGCGGATCATGCGCCACTTCAGTTGAGAAAAAAAACAGAAAGTAATCCCGTATGGTTTCATTACACGCTGCTTTATGAACTTAAGCCTCCAAACAGCTGCGACGATTTTTCCGGCATGGCAAGTTGGTCTTACACCCATCAGGCCTCTTTCTGCACTTACTTGCAGACCTCACCCGTACATCATTCATTACATGCGACGTGCATTGCGGAGGTAAAACATTGCAAAACGTTCTCGAAACTGTGAAAAGATCCTACGCTTCACCTCCCGCCGCTTACCGGCATCTGATTCCATCTGGTCACCACACGGTCTCTATATGGTACAATGCTAACTCTTACAGATAGCAAGGAAGGCTTGGGACAAATTAGAACGCAGCTGAGAGCGCGGCTGTAAGCCCCGCATTGCTTCTTCTCCCGTCTTGTTATTTTTTTTCCGTCTTCTTTTCCTTCTCTCCGTGATCTTTTTCTCCCCACTCCCCTTTCCCTGTGCAGTGCTGTTGAGGTGTCCTCCTCTGAGAGACAGTTACGGCACTGCACTTCTCTCTTACTCTCCTTCAAAAGTCACTACACACACACAAATTAGAACGTATGATTACGTTCAGCTTCGTATTTGTTGTAGATGTTATTGACGACCCTATATCAATACTTCAACATATGCTTGTCTCCACGACAATACGTTACCTTACTTCGTGTTTTTCTGTTTTCATTTGTTTCTTCTTTTGATCAATTCTCCGCTGTATCGTTGCTCGACAGTGTCAGCAGCATCATGAAAGTTAAGACCAATATTGTGAATGCGTGCACAGTGGATGAATTGTATCCGCTAGAGAGCCGCGTGATTTGCTATTTCTTGTGGGTGTAGTCCGCAATGCATTCATCCATATAGCGCGCGCGAACTGGTTGCGCCGCATTGCATTAAAAAATTGCTGGAGTTTACGCGCCAATACCACGATCTCATGATGAGACATGTTGTAGGGGGCACTCTGGATTTTTTGTGTGTGTGTGTGTGTGTGAAGACCTGGTGTTATTTAACATGCACCAAACTTTGACAGTAAAAAATAAACATTTTCCCATTTCGCACAATGCGCCCCTCAGAAGTAGGCCGCAGAGGTGGGGATTAAAAGCGAAATCTCGGAATAAAAAGAAATTAAACGTATGCCAAATCCGTTTTTCGTATTACGTAGTTCAACTGAAGCGATATTCGTGCGCCGATATAGAAGTCACTATACGCGAATTCACATGGGCGTTACTTCTCTCACTTTTAGCGGTTTCTTCTGTGGAGCTCTTTGCTCCAAGGTAGACCTAATGGTACAGCATCGCACGTGTAATGTGAAGGGTGTGGCTCAATATAAAGTGAGCTGTACACCGACATAGACGTAATGGCAATATCGCACTGAAATTCAGGACACGCTTCTCCCACGTACGCTAGAACACTTTTACACCCAGCTCACACATATCTGATCTCTTCACACGTAAGGTTAAAAATTATGTCGAACAAACACGCAGATGTCACAAATGAAACATGCAGATGATGTTCCTAATACCCATTGCTGACACACTATTGTCAAATGATTCATCCGCTGCGGTTGCTTAATGGCTTTGGTGCTGCGCTGCAAAAGCACGATATCGCGGAAACAAATCTCGGCGGCGGTGACCGCATTTAGACGGGGGCGAAATGCAGTACCGCGCGTCTACCATGCATTGGCTGAACGTTAAAGAAATCCAGATGGTCCAAATTAATTCAGTCATCCACTATAAGGCGCGCCTCATGATCACATCTTGGTTTTGCCACATGATATCCCCAAAGTTTTTTTTTAATTGTCCAACGATCTCGAATGATAATCCGCTTGTTGTTACATACGAGAGATGCTGCATGTTATTAAATGCGCTATCGCATATCATGGAAGTCTCGTCTGTGCAACTTCATCCGCACGATGGTTATCAAGATTTGTATAGGCAGAGAGAGAGAGACAACATTATTGGTCTAGTAGGATCAAAAGTGAGCAAACGTACACTCACCTAGCGGGATGTAGCCAATGTATGGCGAACAGTTGAGGATATGGGAAGACGTCGTCGCTGGGAACCAGGCCCCAATGTGATGCCGCAGATACCTCTTGGTCGCTGCACGTCGACAACACCACGTGGCTACCTGCCTGCGCTTTTCCGTAACAGGGCGAAATGTCTCCAGGGGTGTAAATGACTTCCTTGCACTCCAACATCGATTTTCTTAGAAATGGGAAGAATGGCTCAAGACTGGGTATTGAGACTGAAAGGAAGATGTCTGCGCAAACATCAGTGAAACACGGAGCCATTGCGCAAGTCTTTATGTGCGGCTGCAGTTTCTCGAGCGTCCTAATAGGAGCCGAGAAACGGTGTAGCACACGGATTGCCGTGATGCTGGTCTGCACGTAATTGCCTAGAAAAATCATGCCGAACATCCACGACACTACTGCCAGACTACGGTAAGAGGGCGCCTGTGCGTCAGGTATTGTATGACATCGACCGAAGAACGTACCAACCATAAACAAGAGAAAGCCCGGCAGCGTTAACAACATTCGCCCACGGAACAGAACGCCGCTACGGATACGCACACACAGTGCGACCAATGTGCCGATTAAAGCGAGAGCTATCAGAAATTCCAGAAACGACTTCGACGAAACGGGAAAAGCCATGCGAATGTCGATTCGTCTTCTGGTGTAAAAACAACAACCTAGGGGTGAATAGTAGGCGTCCGTAAAGAGCATATCTTCCTTCAAAGAATGTGTACTTTCCGGAAGTAATACAAAGTCTATCGATTTGGCCTCAAGGGACGCTAAGCCTGTGACTTGGGTCACGTTGATGGTGTTGTTCAGCAGTCTTAACGCATCCATCATCGCCAGGACTTCGGGATTTGCATTAATGTCTCCTTTTACCCTACCACGAAGTTGCACGGCCGCTCTGTACTTCCGGCCTTTGGGAAACTTATGACGCGATGCTGCGTCGCCAGCGAAAAGGCTGGAGGCTGTGACATCGACACGCTGTCCACATCTCCGGTAACGGTCAGCAGGGGCGTTGATGCCTCGAGAAGTGACACTCACCACGCGGCAGAGCGCTTGTGGAGAAAAATGTCGCAGAGTTCGATTGTGCCCCTCGGAAGAAATAATGATCTCAAGGCGTCGGTACTTCCATATATCTATGACAACTCTTTTGTGCAACGGAGGGATATTCGAGAAGAAGGGCAGATATGCTATCCTGGGAAAAGCCAAAAACTCGTACATCTGTTTCTCAGACATACCACAATTTTGTTCTTCGTCGAGGGCATAAAACTCGCATTCTATGGCGCGGTGCGTCAGCGGCACAAATTTTACAGCAGTCGGCAACTCATTCACTCGAGGATAAAAGCGTTCTGTGTCGGACTTGGAGAGCATCAAGACCGTGCGCGCCCCCGTTACCTTTGACGCCGCCATTACGCTCATCACATTTGAGTGAACCTGAGCAACGGCTTGCGACACAATAGGAAACAGGAGCATGAAGAGAACGTTGCAGAAGAGCTTCCTACAAAAACTCATTAGGTTCATCGTCTAATCACACTTGTGCGCAGAGTGTCTTTCAATCCGTCACAGTCGATTCTCTTCTGCGCTTTATATTCGGTTGCTGGCGTCGCTACTCCAGCTGAAGCAAACGTTGTTATCTCGTACTCGGAATACGCCGACCCAGCAATCTCGTCAAACAGCTAGATTCCTTCAATATGGTTTATAATGCTCGCTTTACATAGCAGGGAAAAGGTATTTCCTTCCTTCACATTATTCACTTGCCATCCGATGTTATGCTCCATCCGGTTTCATTAATTACCCACCTGTTACAGTTCATGCAATTCGCTAAATTTCTGTTGTTTAGGAAGCGACGCCCTTCAAGCTAGCTACTCCGCTCACGCCACCAATGTCCACCGGGTGCTTGGCCGTTTTTTGTACCCGACGGAGCAAGACTTCGACTGCCAGAAGACAGAGCAAAATATGTATGCAAGTCAGGGTGCGCATCGCATAATAGCATGCAGAGGCTCGCCGCCTAGCGCCTCCAAGCACCGCTCTACAGCGCATGCAAAATTTACTAGGTGCGCAGGCTGAGCAGTTGCAACTACCCGAAAGTAAAAACACCACATCAACGTTCCATATGAAGGTGACATGCGCGTGCGGCTTGTTTCATATGCACATAAAGTTCGCAGCGGCCAATCGACCTTCCAGGCACTTTTTGCATACTTACGAAAGTACCCGGATGCGCTGGTCTGTTGCCACGCTACACGCACGCTGAATAACAAACCTTTGCATGCGGCGTCAATACGACGCACATGAGAAGGCATATATACACATATAACTTTTGCTCATCTGCCGCAAAGGACGACCACAGACCTGCTGTAACAGCGCTTTCCCTCGGCGTCGCCGTGGTGTGCTGTATACAACCCAAGGGCGACAGCACCGCCGCCGCGCGTCGTGTGGTCTATGTGCGAGGAAAAGCACGCGAGTGAAGCCGACAGTTGTGGCTCAATCTGGCGCGCGCGAAGGAACAAAGCGGAGACCAAGCGCACCGTCATCGGTCGCGCCAAATGCCGCGGGGGGTTGAGTGGGAGGGAGAGAGAGAGAGAGGCGTGGCATTGTGCTCCCACAGCTAAAACCCCTTAAACTTCGTAAAGTAGTGACACTCTCCCTTCACTCCTCCTCGTTTCTCCTCTCTTTTACGCTCCCTCCTGGACAGTGGCGCCACCAACACTGCTCGAGCGCAGCAACGTAGCCAACATGCGCTCCTGGCCACTCTGTAGACGCTTCTCGAGCAAAAATGGCGCTGGTGCACGGCGGGAGGGCCCACGTGATGCTATTAGGCCAATAGCGACGCAGCGTCGGCCTCGGCCAGAGCGCGCGAGGAGGAGACGGCATTCTTCAAAGCGTGGCACTACTTTACGAAGCTTAAGGGGCCTTACCCACAGCAACTGCGCATTTCGCGACCGCGCGCAAGGGGAACTGACGATCGCGGCTATATCATAGACAAAGAAATTCAACTATTCGCCATATTTCGGCCGCCATGAAAGTAAGGAAAGCGTGGAGTCAGCGCGGCAGCGAATGGGGGCGGGGCGCCTTGGAATCCGCCAGGTGCGACAAGTGCGTACTTTGCACGGCCGCCTGCGGTCGCGCGCGCCGTATATTGAAAGTGATCCGCAGACGGCTCGTGCCTTTGCGCGCACCGCGTTCTCGCCGCTTTTGCAATGAAGCGATAGACCGCACGAAGGTCACTTCGCTCGCCGCTGCTGCCGCGGTTGCTCGCACCAGCGTTTTGAGAACGTGTCTGCGCTCATCGTGTCTGTTCATGTTCGCTTGTGCGCGCTGACACCACGTTTGTTATTTCAGTAAGTAAACGAGAAAATTTCCGAGTTTATACGGCAGATAAAACTACTGTCTTAACTTTGTGTAGCCGTCCACTAATTTCCTATCGCAGTGGATGCTTAGCTTTGGGGCGAAACCCGGACTTTATTTAACAAGCATTTTTTTTCTCGGAGGCTATCGGATTGGCGACTGATCGGAAATGTGTCCAGAAGCTGACTTCGTGGAACGCTCATCATTGCCCTTTCGGCACCCATTTCGGCGCAGATTTTCCAATAATGTGCGCCTCCCGACACGCTAGCTTAGTGGCTATTACATTGCGCTGCTCAGCCCTAGGTCGTGGGTACGATACCGGACGAGGAGTCCACATTTCGATGCAGGCGAAATGCAACACCTTGTATAGGTACACGTTAAAGATACTGACGTGGTGAAAATTAGGACGGAGTCCCCTCACTACAGCGTGCCTCACATTGAGAGATCATGGTTTTGGCACGTAAAACCCCTTAATTTTGGTAACTGCAATGTGCGCTCAAATTGGACGATTTTCACTGCCGATATTTTGTTCTCTAATAATGCATATAGCATAACTGGTTAGAGACGCTTTATTTATGGATCTTCTTCCTTTCTATACTGCTTTTTTTATTTTTTCAGTGAGACCCATTCTATGGCCAGATCTACTCGCTCTGCCCCAGCTAACTCGCTCCGATTTACAGTGCGCAACCTTCGAATCGGGCTCAGTTTATCACCTCCCGCGTGCATCCCGATGTCGAGCACAGTCACGCGAGCGCTGACATGTGACAGTCACGTAAGTGAAAGCAAAGTCATGTGAGGCGAAGCTAGGTTTTCTGCAAAAACGAGAGATTATTGTTTCACTGGAAGCGACAGCTTGTTCAATTTTTTTTCTGTTAGTTCCAGCACAGAACATCCCACTTTGCACAACGCCCCGAGTAATGCGTACGTCGTGGGGTCTGTGCGTGAATAGGGGTTCTTGGAGAACAGAATTTTCAGGGCTTGTCGGGGGCGCCATCTTCTTTCGGGCCTGTGAATACGGGTGGAATGAGGGAAAAGGGGAATGAGAAATATCATGCAAATGGTGAATTGCCAGTTAAAAATAATGACCAAACCAGTAGATTGTTCATTTAAGAGACCAATAATGGGGGCTAGGACTTTTAACAACCGCGCTCGCTTATGCTGGAATATTAGCTAGGGTCATGATCACAAAACATGTTATGTTTTGAAGCTGTTTTTCGAAGCTCTGGAGACTATTCTACTGTCATCTGACATTGGTTTCACACACGTCGAAAGCAATATTTAAGCGCCCTCTACCATATAAGCCCCAGTCCGTGGCATCGATTCCCATTTCAAACCTGAGTAAGCGTTCGACATGGGACTATGCGTTTCAATTCAACTTGTGAGTAATGCATGCACGTTGCGTAAAGTCAAGAGTTTTCCAATGACCTCATTTTAATGCACGTATATTTTCTTACGAAGGCCTACATGTGCCTGCAGAGCACCGAGATGCAGCATTGTTTGCCTTCGCACCTTTATGTTATTTGAGTTTAAGGAATATGTTTTCGGCGATGCATTCTAAGGCGCATTGCTATACCCTCTCATGCGTGAATTTTAACGCTACTTCCCAAACGTTTACAGCATTGAAACTCCGTGATGAGAAACAGATCGTGACCTGGCAAGACGAGTATTTTATTACACGGGAATACAATATAAAATAAACGCGTTTAAAGCCGAGAAAAGTTTCCACTATGGCTAATATTGCCCATTGCCATCACGAAAGTTGAAGAACATAGTTACATGGAATGCGTAGCTGCTAACAAATTTGAAACCGCTCCTGACAACATTGCTGCAACACCTGCTGACAGCAATCTGCTGACAAAGTTGCAACAGTAACGGCGTTAATCCGAATAGTAGGTTACGACAGTCAATGATGCGAATATGCACCAGAAAAGCGCGTCAAACTTATTGTTGCATTAGAGAGGGAGCTAGTGAGCTGTGAAGAGCGACTCCATCGTTTCTTTTCGATTTTTTTCTCACAGGGCACACGCGACGAGCGACTTTCAGGAAAGATCACGACGCTCCTTCACTCCGCAATGCACAAAGGCGCTACGGCAGGTTCGTCGACTCTCCGAAACGGCGGCCCACAGTCAGATCGCCGACAAGCATGGGTTCATTCAACCAAGATGCAGAAAAGCGCGACAGTCACGGTGCCCAGGAGCAAACACTCACCGGAAGGCCGATCGAGTAAGCTCGCCCGCTGCGCTAGGGCTAACCGGGTAGCTGTGCATCAAGCGCGAGAGCGAGAAGTTGCGGGAACAAAGTTAAGCCCCTCATTGCGGGCCTGTAAGCATCTGCCGCGGCGACAGAGCGCTCAGCGTAAGAGAAAGTCCCAAGCGAGCGGACGCGCTTCTGATGGGCTTCTCGGCCTTCTTTTGACCTTTTTCGGCAGTCTTTCAATCTTGCTTTTCTAGTCTTTGTGCTCAATCGACGACAGAACCCGAGAGGACCACGAGGATACCGTTTTCTCTGCAAGTGGGACTTTATTGTCTCCATTTTTGGACTTCGTGTGTTCGACGCAGCCCGTAGCTAATGCGCTGAGCCTACCGCGGCCGACAGGGCCCGCGGCGTCCCCACCAGAGAATCGTTTGCCGCTTCTAGTCGCGCGAAAGCTGTGAGAGAAGTGGTTCTTGTAGGGAAAGGAGGAAAGGCGGGCACTATCTTCTGCAACCCTTGCGGGAGCATGGCTCAGCGCCAGCAGGGGCACGGTTATGGGAGTGAAGGAGATAGAAGGAGGGAGAAAGGTAGAGAGTCGCCTGTGAATCAAGGTTATTGTGGAAGCTGGTTATTGGGGAAACTGAACCCCAGAAATTTTCGGTTTCAGGACAATGGTACGCGAGCGAAGGAGGAAGATACGTGCCTCTAGAGAAGAGCGGACAGGAAACTGCGAAACAGCGAGCCCAGGAGACGCAAGCAGGCAGAAAAATGGTGGCCAACTCGATCGAGCGTCAGCAGACGGCGCCGAGAAAATTGTTCTCCGACCACGTGGCGGCCTATATATACTTAAGCTTACCATATATGGAACAGCATATCTAACTTTCATCATCAAAATGTCGGCGGGGATCAACCTACGCGAAGAGAAAGATGATATAACTCGAAATATGAAGCAGCACTCCATTGTCGTCATCACTACGAGTGCAGAGAGGAAGCTGAAGTACGCCAGCGTGAAACACCTCATGTTCGACAGTGAACAAGTGGATACTTTCGCCTACGTGGTCACTCCTGAGCACTGCGGCAAGGGAGTCATACACGGGGTTCCGCTAGGATATTCTATCGAAGAAATTCTGTACCGCCTAGGTCGCAATTATCGCCACGCGATTACAGCCGTCAGCAGACTGGGCAAAGATTCAAAGTCGATTTTCATTCTCTTCAAGTAGAAAGAAGTGCCAAAATGAATTTACCTCAACAGGGCACCGAGCAGATGCCAGATGTGCCGTAAAAATTACGAACTGTGCCTCGCCTGCTCGTCGTCTCGAGCCTGCTTCTTGCCTACCCTGGCATTGGAGTCGCTCATTAGTACAGTGTATTTTTTTTTTTAGTTTACCCATCGCCGATTCCACGTCTTCATAGAAGCTTTCGACTTCCTGGTCATCATGACTGGATATAGGGGCGCAGACCTGTACGACCTTCAATTTGTACCTCTTATTAAGTTTCACAACGATTAATGCTATAGAATTCCTATATGTTACCACTTATATCCTTATTAATCAGGAATTCGACTCCTACTTCTCGTCTCTCCGATAAGCCCCGGTAGCACTGTATATTCTTCATTTCTCCTCCTAACCTCACTGAGCCCTATTATATATCATTTAATGCCCGCTAACTCCTCCATTGGCACTGCTAGACTCGCCTCACTAGATAACGTTCTAGCGTTAAACGTTGCCAGGCTCAGATTCCAATGTGGCTTGTCCGGATCCAGAGATTCTTAGCACCCTCTGCTGCGTCACAGGTCTAACTGCCGCCATGGTCAGTTGCTTCGCAACTTCTGGGGACTGAGGGCCGGGGTTCGATTGTTGTATTCATATAGGAGTTTGTGGCCAATACTACACCAGGGTGGCCAATCCTGCTCTGGTGAGGGAGTGCGTTACCGGTTCTGGTCACCGGGATCAGGCCGAACTTCAGGCCTGTTTATCCAATTTTTATCAACACGCGGTTTTTATATGCGGTGGAAAATGTGCGACACCAGGATTCGAACCACGCTCCTCTTGTAAGCGATCCGGATGCTCTACCTCTACGCCATCGCTGCACCCCCAGGTAAGCCTCAAGTGTCCCAGATAAAGTGGGTTGAACATGCACCTGTTGCTGATGTTGCACTGGTTCTAGCTCTTGCGAGCATGGATCATGATAATGGTCTGTTCGATTCGCCTGCACAACTGTGAACCAGCTCACGGTGGTTCACGGGAAGTTCAGAAATTGTGCAGCTCGATTCCTGAGGTGCATGCCCAGCGAAACATTCGAAACGAATGCAAAGGTGCAGACGCGGTGCATACGTTATGGTATGTCAGACTAATGTGCACGGAGTGTGTAAGTTTGAGAGGTCCTGAAGTGCAGGGATGATCGACTTCTGGGGCCTAAATACGCACCAGACTTGCTTAGACACATTAGAAGTGCGTAAGCGGGGTTTAAACAGTGCTCGAGCTCATGTGCTGCGTCGTCTGCTGCGCCACTGCTTCGCACCTGTATGCCTGCACCTAGTCAGCACCGACATTGAAATGGGTGCCGCAAAATCATGACCCAGCCCTGCACCCTTACTGCGCCTTTCGAAACAAGCGTCGGGGTTCTGCGGGTGCCATTGCTGCACCGCTGAAACGAATGGCAAGGCGCAGCACCTCATGAACTGGCTCAAGTATGTGGTGCGGGCGAATCGAACGTACCCTTTCCATTCATAGTTGTGGTTTTAATACAATATATGGTAGACCTCAGTGGAAGTGTCCTACTGCCAGGAGTGTAATAATACAGTAACTCTAATCCAAGGCCAATTGTGTATACTATCTTGGTTTCCATGTATTTTGCACACTTGCAATGCAGTGGACGATGCCTAGAGCTGAGTGGAGAACAACGGCTTACGTGTGATCTGTGCATGGAATATTGCATGAATTTTGCCAATCTATTAGACTTCAGAGAATTAGTTAAAGCTTTTGTCAACAGCACATAATTCACATTCAATAGCAATACCAGCAGCAATAACAGATGATGGCAGTGTACATGAACCAGCATGGCAAGCCTCCAAATCCTCATTCAATAATCATAGTCATCTTCGCACAAGAATCTCTTCCTGTCATTCTGAAAGACTGCGAAATCCACAACCCCAACACTTCTCCCGCCTCAACCCCCATTAGTATAGCCTCCCTCAATCATTCTTCGTGGCCGGTACTCCAGGCTGTATGCAGCAGAAGCAGTAGCTTGAGTGTTAGTGCGACCGAATTAGGTCAGCTGTTTTGGTGAAAGGGCCAGCCCATCGTCCTGCTGCTCCAGGAAAACAGATGCACAAGACCAGACATACAAGGAAACAAAGGCTGACTCCAAGTGGCTATAGAGCATCGAGCATGGTGAGGAAAGACACCAATTGGGCAAAATAAAACAGCCATCTTTGTTCGCCATCTATACCGCACCGCACCTCTTCATCAGAATGTTGTGGTGGTGTGCTGCAGGCCACGGCACTAAAAGGAAGCCACTTTGACATTGCTGTGCCTCTGTCTCAAAACCAGGCACTGCAGCCGCGGCAACTTCAATTGGCTTTGACATCTCCAAAGTCGCTTTCCCCAGCAGAGAATACTCAGTCGAGGTGAGCTCAATGCACATCATCCATATTGGGCATGAAAAGACGTACAGCCAAGAGGATGCCACTTTGACGAAGCAGACACCACATACGTCAAAATAACAAATGACGCCAACTATCCCGACTACCACAACCTCCATTTAAACCAGAAGGGCAGTACATTTGCCTAGCACGGGCAACTCCAGCCTTCATCCACAATGTCAGTGCAACTGCCCCAAGAGCCAGCGACCATTATCCGATATAGCACTTGATGTAGGGGTGAAAATATACCACATTCACAAAATGAGGGTTCCAGGCTGGGACCATTTCCGCAAATGAATTTTCTCCAAACCAATATCAAAAGCTCTTTTTTTTTCAGGATGCTACTCATGTGCTTTAGGCAAGTGTGTACAGGGTTACATAAAGCTGCATAGGCAAACTTATACAACTAGATACAATTGTTAAGTGTAATATTTTTTCTGGGCTAAATTAGTGCTCCTTGAACTCCGTTCAGATCATAATTACAGCACCAGAGTAGTGGAGCACTCGTTAAATAAAGGCATTTAGTGTGCCTGTCTGAACTCTTGTGCTTGTGTCAGCCTTCTTTTTTACAGCAATAGTTGCTATGGGCTGACTCTCATGGTTGTTCTGATGTTCACTGGTGTTGTCACTGGAATTTCCGATTTTCTTGCTAGAATATTGCACATAAAGTTCTCATTGTGCTTCGAGGGCTCGAACTTACACTTAAAAGATTGGCAGTCCACAATTCTACATTTCAGCAGGTACAGTCATGGTGAATACTGATCATGGAAAGCGCGATCTAGCCAACAGGTGCCATGATTGGCTAACACCTGCTCAATGTCTTCGTACTGTATGTAGACCTGTTGTCCACGCCTTCAAGTTCTGACACATCACCTTCCTACTTGTGAAGGCAGTCCTATGATAAATTTTCTTCTTACATGTAATGACGGTGATTGGGTACATCTGTTTCATTAATCTTCTTCTAGTGCTTGGCTTCTCAGATTTACTGGATGGGGCTTTTGGCGTCTTGTTTTCCTCAAGCACAGCGTTAGATCTAGCAATGGGTAGCGCAAATATAGATTTGAGAAGACCAAAAGGAATTCAAGAGTAAGGAGTTAAAGGGTAGTTTTGGTGGAGACCAGTGGCCAAGTCCGGATATGAAAGAGGAGGAAGAAAAGTCGAGTCTTTCCACTTCGACACTGGGAGGCACAGCTCCCACAAATTAATATTAGTCGTACTTATTTTAATTCTTTAAAGGAGATTACTGACTTGCATTGGCAAGTGTTCACTTCAACAAACACCGCATGAAGCAAGCTTACTGTGTATATTTCCCCAGCTATTGCATCACTGTTTCGAATTATGAGTCAAACTGCAATTTTCTTTATGAGACAGCTTACCCAACTTTATGTTTTGCAGTAGGGTGTTAGCAGTGCTATTAAGGTCTTTTGAAGGGGCAGCGCAAGATGACCAAGACCGAAGGCAGGAACACACAGTACAGCGCTGTCCTGTGTGTTCCTGCCTTCTGTCTTCGTCATCTTGCGCTGCCACTTCAAGATGTTCAACTAGTACCAACTCGCCCAAATGTAGATCCTTCTGTTAAGGCGCCTAAATATTCGTGAATAGTAGTAGAGAAAAAATAAAAGAAAGCAGTGGCTGTCTGCGCATCGACTATGCATACACATGTGGCTCTCATGGCCATTTCTTTCCTATCTGCTAAACCATTCTAAACAAGAAAAGCATACACACAATTATTGTGCAAAGTCAGACAACTAATACAGAGGTATCCATGGCAAGCAAAGTAAATTTATTTGGTGACATATTCAGCAGCCCTGTTATTGGGCTTTCCTTCCTTTTCAGCTCTGCAGGTTCATTAGGTGACGAGACAGTTTGACAATTTTAATCATTGAAAGACTTAGCGAAACCTTTCTTGGGTTGTTTTTTCTTGGTTTTAGACACTGCACATTCCGTTTTAAGGCGTTTTCCGTGTTTTTACTTTCGTTCCTTTTATGGGGAGGGCATTTTAACATCTTTTACACCATGTCAAGTATGTGGTGCCATAGAGTGTTCTTTGATGGAATATTGGCCTTGCATCCTGCACAATGTGATGTTTTTATATGTGTCCAAGACGTTTTTTGCATCTGAGTATGATTGTAGCATTTTGCTGTGTCTTGCCTCTGTCACCCTAGCTTTAAAGTTTGCTGCCCACTGATGGTGGCATGTGACACATGTGACTTTTTTTTTCAATAAATGGAAGTCTGTCACTTATTCTGTGCACTGGTTGTTTTTATTTTTTTTTTGAATCACAGTTCGTTGCCTATATTTGGTCTTTTTGTTGCATTTCATTTTAGGAATGGCTATCATAGTTGACATCCTTTAACCATATTGCACACAATGTGGATGATATGTGCTTGGAATATATGGCCACTATAAATATAATACATAGAAGTTCATAACTCAAGAATAGTGCTTTTGCATGGAGGTGCAGCTATGAATTGTGGTTATAACGTACCAGCGCTGCAGGTAGCACCGCTTGTGCTGAATATAGCTAACCTCTACCACTTTCAAATGTCATTGTTTTTATCTGCATTTTTACAGCTCCAATTCCTGTGAATAACGCACATCTAGAGGAATAGTGGCTTGCAACTTCTGCTGAGTCCAATGAATAGCCGAATTCCTGCCCGTTCTGACGTTATTAGCATGTTAGTAAAGGCATTCGTTTCTATAGTAGCCTGTTTGCCCAGTGCAGAAGCCGCTGTGGGGTGTCAGGATCTCGTACACATCTTCAGTTTTGCAGGGTACACAGCATCTGGCACATAGTTTGCCACAGGCCGTGTCTTCGCGGCAAGTTGAGTTTTTACTCACTTGCAAAGGGAGAACCAAGCTTGTTGAAATTGAAGTAAACCGCCTGCACACTCAGTGGCCTTTTTCATTTTGTGTGACATATGTGGTTATAGCGACCCTTGCTTTATGCGCTTCTTGTCCAGCAGCAGTCTTTTACTGTTGAAACACTCAGGATAGCTTTAGCAAGCTGGACAGGAATAACACTGAAAAAGCAGCAGATGTTAATCATCGCACTAATCATGCGCATACAATATCATGAGGGCATAAATAAATGAGTGTGTTCCTCAAGGGCTTGTAGCACATGTCGTGAGTTTGCAGTAACATAATGTATATCACTTTTTTGATTGCATTCAATAGGTTCAGCAGGTGTGGCCATGGTTGAAATGCAGCACAAGCTCAAGAAAACATACATCTATGAGCAGCACCCTGGTAACCGAGACGCTGGGAAAACTAATGGGAAGCCTGCTGAACACCTGGTTGACCCAATTGCTAGCTTTGTCAGGCAAAGTGTGATAAAGAGAAGGAAGTCATCAGCACATCAGAAGGTTTTTGCATATAGACACTGTGCTAAGGTTGTCAGGCAGGTCTCTGTCATAACACACCAACAAGTCTTAGTGTGCAGGCTATGCACGACCAACTACATATGCCTTCTGTTCGGACAAATAACTGCTCATTGTAACTGACGAAGATGGAGTGGACAAAAAAACAGCAGCTTCATTAATCTGGTGGCACTGGTAACAACACTGTTTTCAAAGTGTGCATCGCCATACTCCCCAATCAATGCCTTCTTGGGAGACATCAGCAAGGACCAGCTTGAGGCAAGCGGTAACAAACGTATTTACAACCTAACGGTGTGTGCATGCATCGACAGCACATTGCGTCCAAAAAGTAGGCACTTCATAGGGGCACTGGAGAAGGAACAGATTATTGACTGTGGGCAAACAAAAGCTGCTCTGCGGCTAAACATGCAACACTGTTGCCATGTAACGACTTCTGAAATAATTCCTCTCAAAAAGAAATTATCTTTATGTATCCATCAAGAGGGCAGACAGGCAAAGCCCTTTTAGCAATGATGCCAGCTTCAAAAGGCCCACTTTGCACATCCTGAATGCATATTTCTTAGATTTTGCTGGGTGCAAGTCTTCTACTGCCCATAAGTTTTCATTGAAAGCACTGTTTGTTTTGTGGCAATGCAGTTCAGAAGCGATTGCGACAAACGTCCCGGCCTTGTTGGCCTGGAGGCTCGCGGTGCTCAAGGAGCGACACCATGAGGCAAGCAAGGTGACTGGATGCCTCCAAGCCCTTGTTCGTTTATCACACTGTTTTGTTAGTAATAACCATGAGACCTGAAACAAACAAGCTCACGTTCGGCACTCGTGTGGTTACTGTGGAGGATCTATAATAAAAAGCACAAAAACTGAAACCTCAAAGGAAAGGATAAAGCACCAGTTTACACTTAATATTATTGCAGCCCAACCCCTCCTTTTATTTTGTGTGGTGGTGCTGTATCTTTTTACTATAGATAGGCATGAACTTCTCCTGTGCACAGCTTACTGCAGAGAGCACAGGTGATGTTTCCAATCAGTGTCTGATTTTCATATACACTACGTGCTGGCTCAAAAAGGCTCGAAACACTGCAATGGAAGCTTCTAGTATAAACCTTGCCTGGAAGAAAGAAAACGAAGATGTACTGCCACCATCTTGGCACCATCTTGTCCCCTTAATAAAAATTTTACTTCCATGTCATGTTCAGCCCTCCATTGTAGCATAAAGTACCAGTGCACTTATGAACAACGAATCGATTCTCAAAGAACATGTGCAGTTCAGGCAAAAGCGTGGGCATGAATCAGCATCGTGCTTGTGCATTGAAGGTGAACAACGCGTTCCATAATGGCGAATGTACTTTAGTAAGCTTCCCTGCAATACGAATTTGTAATGTGGTGAAACATATTACTACAAAGATTTGTCATTTAAGCTTACCATAAGCACAGATTCACTTGGAAATTATATTACAATTGAAAATAATTAGCAGTGTAAACGTATATGCCCTTTCCACTCTTAGCATGCTTTACTTAATGATGCTTACTTCCACCTCTGTACTGTGGTGTAGCAAGCTACAAGAGAAACATTGCATAACTGGGCTTTCTAAAAAGCTTTCTCGCAATACATCATTGTTTCGCGGTGAAGCCTAAGCATGTACTGCGGTGAAGTGTACTAAAAGTGAAAAGGGGCAACTGTCACTGGACATAAGATTTATTATGCACTCCCGCACCCACCGCCTTCTGTTACAATCCGCGCACCAAGTCGCCTAAGTGGACATAATGTGCTAAGTGGTAGCGGCCCCCTCCCACTTTTGGTATGCTTCACCGCAATTCACTTGCAGGCTTCACCGCGTAACTAAAATGTACTGTTGCGAAGAAGCAGTACCTTTGTATTTATTGAATAAACATTAATCGTTTTTACAACAGTACAGAAATTACGCGCACCATGCATCAGTCAACCACACGGAAGAGCGTTGCAACAAAAGGTAACCGATTCACACAGGCCGTCTAGCTCACTTATCAGTCGTAAGTGATGTGTAATTCAAAGTTTCAGACACACAGAAATATGATTATATATTAATGTTCGTACTCCTTGCGTAATAAGAATGCCAGAAGTTGCAGAATAGAAAGTAATGTGCAACACACAAACGCAAAGAACACAGACATATGCCTCGTTTTCAACTCGGTCGTCATGCAAATGGCATCTAGCATGGAAAAACATGAACAAGCTGTGTGTTAGTATCGTAAACTTCATACTAGGCAAGGAGCTCACCATAATCGCGCGTCAGATGCAAGTGAGAGCAAAACGGGAGCACATATCTGTGAACGCGCAAATGGAGCACCTAAGCCACACTGCTTCTCCACCACCCCCGCTGCACGGCTTCACCACTCGCTTCAAGCACAGCACACCAAACACACATTCAGCGCTGAACAGTGGGCAGTCGACGCAGTCGCATTTACACGACTTGTAGCAAGCAGCACATCCATCGATATCCGTTAGGCAAAGTCGGACACGGCGACAGCACATCGCGGTTCGCAGAACTTCGCTGCCGTGGTGCTAGACCACTTCGACATTTCAATTGTCACCACCGCCGGGTTCTCAAGGAAGCACGGGTCACACAACGCAGATTGTGTACTGCCAGAGCTCACCGAGGCCAAAGCCGGACTTCTTACCACCACTACTCACGGCTTGCCGCCAAGTAACACAGAACCTCCAACCAACACACAAGCTACGCAAGCACCATACCCTAAGCAATGTTGAACAACGCGTGGTCTGCGCGGGCCAGAGAACGACCACGCCGTGAACGAACATGCCATGGTGTCGCTCGGTGCCACCATCGCGCCTTCTAAAAATCCCTGAACGATCCTGTCCCTAGGCACCTAGTATCAGGCCACGTGAGGGAGTTTCGTACGACATTTCGACGCACGCGCCGAGAGCCCACAATGGAAGGCGGTGGCAGAGGTCCGGTAGACAATGCGTTTCTCCCTTGTTCCAGGCTGCATTTTCTCCTCGTGCTTCATGGTCCTGTTAGTCACTTATTTCGTATGGTCATTTCCCCTGCGTATCTACCAAACGACTTCTCCACCTTTCCTGACCCTTTGACGTTTATCTGTTAGGCGCATTTTTACTCCGGAAACAGAGCTCCTCGGGCCGTATACCTGGCCTTAAGGCACCCCTTCGACGACGCGGACCAACTAAGAGGCGCGAATGAAGGAACAAATGAATGATGGGAACAAGTTCTTTTTTCTCAAGGAACAGACAACGGCTGCTCGTGGCCTTCTCTGTAAGCATGTGCGAGCGTCACAAGAGCAGTCAAGAATGAAAAATCAGGCGCATTCAACAACGCTGTGCAGTAACTATGTAGAAGTGGCCGTGGGAGCACTCTGTAGACGAATACGAAGAGGAGCACATGGTGCAGACGATGCGCAGAAGCGCCGTATTTCATTGCATTTATTCTATTTGCAGCCGCCACACACGAAGGCACAAATGCCAATGGGGAAGTGGCATACTTTCAAGAAAGCTTAGGGTTCCACAAGCTGCTCCGGTGGGAAAGGGCCAACAACAGCATTCGAATCAGTGAGTGACGCCACCAAGCTTCATATATAAAAGAGGGACCTACCAAGGAACTCATTTAGTTCACTGGAAGACAGCTATGGGTAGACCACGCAAATACTCCCGAAGATCAGCATGAATGCGATGATCGCCGAAGAGTGCAAATGGTAATGCTCAACAACGGTATCGTGCGAAGACTAAACAGAAATATAAAACCCTTTATATCACCATGGACGACATTTGAGTGCTTTTCTAACAGCTTCGCTGGCCATCCGCTCTCGCTAGGTCGGGATGGCGCGTCAATTTTTATATTTAAATTGTTCCTTGTCGTTTCTGAAGCTACCAATCATCTACATTTACACTACTATAACGATTAAATGTCTTAATTTCGCAAAAAAATACTCACTTTTGCGCTGACACGAAGCATTACACTTTTCTCGTGACAAGGGTCGGGAGCTCGCCAAAAACAAAGTTGTGGGGTTTTACGTGTCAAAACCACTTTCTGATAATGAGGCACGCCGTAGTGGAGGACTCTGAAAATTTCGACCATTTGGGTTTTTTAACGTGCACCTAAATGTAAGTACACGGGTGTTTTCGCATTTCGCCTCCATCGAAATGCGGCCGCCCTGGCCGCGATTCGATCCCGTGACCTCGTGCTCAGCAGCCCAACACCACTCGCCAAAAAAAAAACCTTCCTTAATAATACCGTGATATCTATGCGTACGAGCACGCGCATGCAAAGCATACAGCTTGCAGACCTAACACACGAAGCTCGCAGAGCCGATCGTACGTACCGCACGAAGCAGTCTCATTTGAATTACGAAAACGTGGTCTAGAGTGTTGCTATAAAAAAAAGAAACCGTTCGTGCTGGTGTTACAAGATGTCGTGGATGTAGTTTACACGCCGGCGTAGTTACTGTGTGTAGTGTGCAAAGAGTCTGAAAGTTTTCCGCCCTCGTATTGTTGATTAATGTGTAGGCGTAACGGAAATAAAGCAAGCATGGGTATTTTGCACCCTGACCCCACTTTCGGGTCATTCATAACGTCCCATTCACGTAAATTGTATGACCCGCTTTGTTCTAGTCTCTAAGTTTTCTACCACTTGATCTACCTAGAATTCTCTACGCCGAGACTTTTAATGATGCAAGACAGCAATTTGGGTTGGTAGCTGTAAATTTACTAGTAGGCGCCATTTACGGCTGGTCGCCCGTGTGTTCGCTTTGCGCTCCATTGTCGCGCCCTTGGCTGGTAAATAAAAAAACAAGCAATATACCAATGTGTAATACCGGCCATAGTTTCTAAAGAGGGGGCGATAGGAAGTGACGTTGTGTGTGTGCATGCCAAGGACTGGGCTTTCGAATGGGGAGCCAGAAAATAAATTGTAAAGTAAGTATGTAAGCTCTGAACCAGCTCGGCGGATAGAGTGCTTATAGACCACTGAATGCTGCCTGACAAAATAGTGCCGGTTAACGTACCTCTGTTCTGTCTGACAAAACAATAAATTATGCCATAAAAGATCCATACATAATGCCGTCTCATGCGCGTCTCTTAAGTGCACAGACCTTTATATTGGAACCACACAAGCCATTCATAAAATTATTTAGTTTTCCTGGATTTCTAACATTACCGGCCACCCGGTTCCTCGCCCTTTCAGTACGCACAAATGTGTTTGTGCCCATTCTTGGCCAATCCTCTTAAATGGGTTCGTAGGGCAATGATGCAAGAGGTTTACAGTACTTGAACGAAATTAGTTGTGTGATGTAGTTCCCTGTGCAAACACCTCCCATTATAACTCCCTCGACAACCATCACAGAGTGCCTTCGCCCACGTGGCATCGCTGCGTAGGAGACCCACATGGCGCATCTGCCCGATTTGGTAGTTGCATTTCGCCATAGCTTGAGAACGGTGCACTGCAGAAACATAAACGCCACACAAAGTCACTGTAGTGATATATGCGGGGCATACGTTTTGAATAACTGCACACGTTGCAAGGGATGAAAATACGCGCAATGCTAAGCGTCGCGTTCAGCGTTAGCGCGTTCAACTACCTCTTCATGAAAGCTTGGCTTCAGGTAGATTGCAAGACGTACGTTGTTTCAGGGCATATTGTTTTCGGCATACCCAGTACTTCACCTATGATACGTGTGCGATGGGTTAAAGAAAATCACCAATGCATGGTTGTGTACCGTGAACATTTGTGCTCGGCAATAGTTTCATTTCACTATGCAAATATCCGCCGATCGGCGATGAACGGCACATCTAAGCTTTAGGAAAACACATCGTCTATGACATGGCGTTTCTTTTTCTAAAAGCAATTCCTTTCCTTGCGTAGCATATCGTAATGTCTTTTTTTATTAACGCAACGAGCAATGTTCTTCTCATCCACTCGATTGGTTATCCACTCCATTTGTCCGCCTCCTTGCCTACCTTAGATTATGCTGCTATCATTTGGGACCCATTCACTAAGACTAACATAAACAAAGTAGAGAGGGTTCAAAGGAGGGCTGCTTGATACATATATAATAATTACCGACGTACATCGACAACACATTTTTTAATCAAAGCTGGTCTGCCGACAGCACTGCTATATTTGCCTCTGGTCTCGAGCTTGTCCAAAATATCTCTGTCCGCTTCATTCTAGGAAACTACAGTCGTACTGCCAGTATCACTTTAATAAAAGAGTCCCGACAGCTTGCGTCACGCGCCTGTCGCCGCAAGTTTTCTCGCCTATGTCTCTTCCGCAAGATACACTACAGTCCCGCCCTACGTAACGACCTTATTCTTCCTCCATCATACATTTCCCCTCGTTTCGATCATGCGCAAAAGGTGGGAATAATGTCGCGCTTAACGCAAACATGTTATCAATCATTTGTACCCCGCACCTCACAGGACTGGAACCACCTTCCGGGAGCAGTCGCGTCCACTGTTCACTATTCCCAGTTTCATAATGTTTTAAACACAAGTGTATTGCAATTGATCTAACCAACTATGTAATTATATTTGTTATCGGCCAATTGCTTGAATTTTTGTTGCTTCGCGCAATTATCTCATTGTTTTAGCTAACATTGTATTAGCAGAAAAAAAAAACTGTATAGTGTCTCTTTTCCCGTATGTTCCACTCCCCTCTGTAATGCCTCTGGCCCTGATGGTAATATTAATATATAAACTAATAAATAAATAAATGAGCGAAATCGTTCTGCAAGACTTAAATTCCTGTACCAATAATTTAAAGGACACTACACAACGGAACTCACCCATTTAGTTCATTTTTCGTCTGGGTATGCAACCCGACAACGACATCAGCTAACTTTAACTCCGTTTCGCATCCGTAATAACTGCTTTAAATACTCATTTCTTCCACGAACTATTACCGATTGGAATAACCTCACCAACAATCAAGTGTTGCAACCGTCACTGACGTTATTCGCTCAACATATTACCTAGTGTTGGAATCGTACCGCTGGCACGAGTTGTTGCAAACTCAGCGCTGTCTCCCGTTGTTGCAAATGGGTCGCAAGCCCCAAGGGTAGCGTTGGCCTGGCGGCCTGGGGCACTGGAAGCATCCGAAGGTCTCGGCAAAGCATGAGTCGACTGGTAACAGAACAACTGGTTTATTCTAACATCGCAAAAGAGCGGGCGGTCAGGTCGACCGAAGTGAGAGACGGGAGAGCACGTAACTCGACAGAAGAAATCGGAGCCTCTCTCCTGGCGTCCGGGGGCAGCTGCTTTTATAGTCTCGCAGCTGAGGGCAAGGAGGAACGTCTCGTCAGATGCGCACGTGACTGGGCACGGACACGCTGAGAGACAAGTTGAGACGAGTGTAGTGACGCATCCGCCGGCCGGGCGCCGGACAGACCTCCTCGCTTCACACTTGGGGAGCTCCTCTCCCCGGCTGCTGCGCTTTGACAAGCGTGGCACACACACACACACGCACACACGAAGACACGTGGCACTGAAACACGCCTGGACGCGCTTGGCGGGGAGGCGTATCGGCGGCGCTGAACGGGCCAAAATGTCCGCTGCTTGGAACGAAGCCCCGGCGTCCGTTGCATCCGCGCCGGCTATACCGCGCGTCGTAGGCGAAACGTAACAGACCGCCCCGCCGGGGGAAGGAGATCCCGATGGTCAGGGGACTGCATCCGCTGTCCGGAGGGATGTCGCTTGATGATGCTCATAACCGAAGTCGGTCGTCCTTCGGCGTTTCTTGAGCGCAGCGCACAGAGAAGGCCTCGTTCTCTCGTTCAGGTTCACACAGGACACTGCAAAGTGACTTCGGGAGAGTTGACATTTTTGTTCTCCTTCCCGGCAAGCGTTAGAACTACGCCGAAACTCAACCGCTCAGTCAGCAAGCACGGCACAACCCTCACTAAGCCCTGCCAGGCTCTTTCCCCTATTATACTACTGCCTAGTTCCTTACAGTAGTTTAGCAGCACTCAGAACGCGTCCACAAATCGGAAAATTGCACTAGAAAGCACATCATCACTTTGAAACACTACACAAAAGCAATATGTTAAAAATCCTGCCTCAGGAAGAAAAACATCAGTAATAAACAATTTTGAGGCTGATTCCCACGTTAGGGGCTTCGACTTAAGCCATCGGCGTTACCGTTGAGACTCCCCTTTTTGTAACGCACCTCAAAGGAATATTGTTGCAAAGCGAGGCTCCAGCGCAGGAGGCGGCCATTTTTGGGAGAGATGGTCTGCAGCCATTGGAGAGGGCAGTGATCCGTCTCAATGATAAACCTCGAGCCGGCTAGGTAGCATGACAATTTCTGAACGGCCCACACAATACACGCACACTCTTTCTCGGTGGCGCTGTACGCCTGCTCACGACTGGTCAGCTTACGACTAGCATACAGGACGGGGTGTTCTACTTCTACATTTTCCCGTTGGCACAGTACAACGCCCATGCCTCGCTCACTAGCATCGCACTGAACAACGAACCCTTTCGTGTAGTCGGGCGATCGTAGCACAGGCTGGCTTGTTAGGGCGCTCTTTAGGGCGCTAAAAGCTCTTTCCTTTGTCTCGTCCCAGACGACTGTTTGCGGCTCTGTCTTTCTTAGAGCATCCGTTAGGGGAGCCGCGATATCAGAGTACCTGGGGATGTACCTCTGATAGTAGCCGGCGACACCTAAGAACGACCGAATATCGGTCTTCGTGCGCGGTTGCGGGAAGTCTCGCACAGCGGCCACCTTTATTTCAGAGGGGCGGCGACGACCCCGACCAATCACGTGTCCGAGGTAGACAACCTCGGCCTGTGCTAACTGGCACTTGGGAGCCTTGACTGTCAAGCCCGCATCGCGCAGGCGGGTTAGCACTGCCCGCAAGTGGGCCATATGCTCAGGCCAGGATGCGGAGAATATCGCTACGTCGTCTAGATACGGTAAAGCGAATTCTTGCTGTCCCCGCAACACTTTATCCATGAGGCTTGAAAAGCAGTATGGCGCGTTCTTCAAACCAAAACTCAAAACTTTAGGACGGAATGTCCCCATTGGTGAAATGAACGCCGCATACCTACTAGCCTCTTCTGTAAGTGGAACCTGCCAATAACCCCTGACAAGATCTAGGGTGGAAATAAACTGAGCGCTACTCAATCTCTCAAGGCGCTCCTCGATGTTAGGGATCGGATAAATTTGATCCTTAGTGATGGAATTAAGCCTGCGGTAGTCGACGCAAGGACGAGGTTCCTTGCCCGGTACCTCAACTAAAATCAAAGGGGAGGTATAATCACTCTCACCCGCCTCAATAACACCGAGCTGTAGCATTTTCTTTACCTCAGCCTCCATAATATCGCTCTGGCGGGGTGACACCCGGTACGCCTTGGATCGTACTGGCTCTGGGGAGGTAAGTTCTATGTCATGAGTAAGGACAGAAGTCCTACCAGGCCTCTCAGAGAACAGACCTTGAAACTCTTGTAAGAGCTGGTGTAGTTCGGTTTTCTGCTCAGGCGACAGCGATGCTTTACTGATTAGGTCACTAATGACTTGATCGGTGTCTTTCCTGTTCGTCACTGAGCCTAGTCCCGGAAGCTCGACCGGAAGCTCTTCGGGAACGTTTACCATCATGCACACTACTGCTTCCCGTTGCTTATAGGGTTTGAGCAGATTACAGTGGTAAACTTGCTGCGCTTTCCGTTTTCCTGGCAGACTGACCACGAAGTTAACGTCCGACAGTTTTTGAACAATCCGTGCTGGGCCCTCCCACTGCACGTCGAGTTTGTTCTTTAGCGACGTGCGCAATATCATGACCTCATCGCCCACCTCAAAACGACGGGCCCTGGCTGTCCGATCATAATAAATCTTGGCCCTCTGCTGGGCCTTTGCCATTGCTTCACCTGACAACTCCTGTGCCCTTCTTAAGCGTTCGAGGAGCCTAAGCACGTACTCCACCACGACTGGGTCGTCGCCCCTGCCTTCCCACGATTCTCGAAGCATGCGAAGCGGAGATCGCAGCGAGCGACCGTACACCAGCTCAGCTGGCGAAAACCCCGTAGCCGCATGCGGCGCGGTCCGTAATGCAAACATCACCCCAGGCAGACACAGCTCCCAGTCAGTTTGATGTTCAAAACACAATGCTCTCAACACGCGCTTCATGACGGAGTGGAGCTTCTCAACGGAATTCGACTGGGGGTGGTGCACTGAGCTGTGTAACAGCTTTACCCCGCACCTTTCGAGAAAGGCTGTCGTCAAAGCGCTAGTAAACACTGTGCCCTGATCTGATTGGATTTCCGCAGGAAAACCAACTCGCGCAAATATGGACAGTAGTGCATTGACTATCTCAACAGAGCTGAGTTCTTTAAGCGGCACTGCTTCAGGGAACTTTGTCGCTGGGCAGATCACAGTCAAAATGTGTCTGTACCCCGTGGCTGTTACCGGCAGAGGTCCCACTGTATCAATAACGAGCCGTCTAAAAGGCTCCGTAATGATAGGTACCAACTTCAACGGCGCCCTCGATTTGTCCCCTGGTTTGCCCACCCGCTGACAGGTGTCACATGTCTTCACAAAGTGGTCTGCGTCCCGAAAACACCCTGGCCAATAGTACTCTTGCAAGAGACGGTCCTTAGTTTTCTTAACTCCTAGGTGTCCGGACCACGAACCCCCATGCGACAAGCGCAACAGATCCTGACGGTAGCACTGAGGCACGATCAGCTGATCGAACTCCACTCCTCTGCGGTCTAGATACTTCCGGTACAGGACGCCACCTCTTTCCACAAAGCGAGCATTTTTCTTGGCGATACCTTCCTTGACAATGCAGCGTATGTTTTCTAGGCTGCCATCCTTCTTTTGCTCGGCTATCAAAGCCGCCCGGCTGACTTTTAGCAACCTATTAAGTCCGTCTGACGTAGGCGCGATGAGCAAATCTGCAGATAGCTCTTCTAACTTTCCCGCATCGGGAATTTCCTCTCCAGTATCTGGTGCCTTTAACGCTACAGGCTCAATTTTATTCAGTTCGGGCGTGCTCTGAATATCGGCTTGCTGCGCCTCTGACCCTTTTTCATTGTTCGACAACGTCGGTCCCGCAACTACCGCCTTTGCAGCGAGCTCCCGAACCTTCGATCTGGTTAAGGCCTGAACGCTAGCCTCACCAAACAAAAGCCCCTTCTCGCGCAGGAGGTGATCGGACCTGTTCGAAAATAGGTACGGGTACTGGGGGGGGCAGCATAGATGACACTGCGGCCTCCGTCTCAAGCGCTCCGAAAGGTCCTTCAATAAGCACTTTTGCTACGGGCAGACACACGCTATGAGCTTCCACGGCTTGCTTGATCCATGCACACTCGCCCGTGAACATATCGGGTTCTACGTAAGAGGGGTGAACTACATCCATTGTAGCTGCGGAATCGCGAAGCACTCGGCACTCTTTCCCGTTCACGAGGAGGTCTCGCATGTAAGGCTCGAGAAGCTTCATGTTCTCGTCAGTGCTGCATAAAGACAAAAACACGACTTTTGTTTTTGTTTCTGGACACTGCGCCGAAAAGTGACCCGGCTTCTGGCACGTATAACAAACGCGTGCTTGCCTCGTCTCGAACCGCTTTCTGCGTTCGGCTTCGGTTGCCGCCGTCTCCTTACGTTCGGTCGGACTGCTTTCACTCGCATCCGCACTACGTGTGTCCCCCTTTGCTCTCATGGGCGTGAACTTTGGCCTCTCAAACTTGGAGCCAAATTCACCCTTTTGACCGTCCTTAGCTCCGCGAGCCCGACGCGTCACAAACTCCTCGGCTAGCTCAGCGGCTCGAGCCACCGTACTAACGTCTGGCCTATCCAAGACCCAGTACCGCACGTTCTCAGGTAACCGACTATAAAACTGTTCTAGCCCGAAACACTGCAGAACTTTCTCGTGGTCACCAAACGCTTTCTCTTCTTTGAGCCACTCCTGCATGTTTGACATTAGCCTGTAGGCAAACTCTGTATATGACTCACTTTTGCCTTTCTCATTTTCCCGAAACTTCCGACGGAACGCCTCCGCTGACAGCCTGTACTTTTTTAGCAGACTCGATTTCACTTTGTCGAAATCCTCGGCCTCCTCTCTCTCCAAGCGAGCGACTACGTCGGCCGCCTCGCCGGGTAGCAAAGTGAGCAAGCGCTGTGGCCACGTTTCCCGAGAGAACCCCTGCTTCTCGCACGTTCGCTCAAAGTTAACCAGGAACAAACCAATGTCCTCTCCAAGCTTAAACGGCCGCATCAGGTCAGTCATTTTGAACGATACTCGTTCTCCTGCACCGTGTGCCTGACTTCCATTACGAGCGCGTTCCATCTCTACCTCGAGACGCTTCATTTCCAAAGCGTGTTGACGGTCGCGCTCTTCTTTTTCTTTTTGTTCTTTAAGTTCGCGCTCCTGTCTTTTTGCCCGCTCCTCAATGGTCTCAAGGCATTCCGACAGCTCGTCATCCTCAGCCTCTAACTCAAGAATAGCCCTTAGCAGTTCTGGTTTTCTGAGTTTGTCTGAGACATCCAGACCCAACTCTCTTGCAAGCTCCAGCAATTTCGGTTTGCGCAACGACTTCAAATCCATGGCTGCTCTGAATGCTGCTTTCTCTACTGCCTACTATTGTCTTGCCGCAAACTAACCCGGCAGCAACGACAACCACAATTACCAGCTCTGTTTCTGACACTAACAAAAGCCTGGCAAAACTCAGAAGAAGAAAGTCCCGCACTCACCAAACCTCGCAGCCAAGAATTCAGCGCAGTCGTTCTGCTGCAGGCAACCAGTCATCACACAGGGCTCGTTGCACTGCTCCCGGATGGTCGTTGTGCTGCTCAGCATACAGTCAACCGCATCTCTTCGCTGCTGGCCTCCGTTGTCGCGATCTCACCGCTGGCAACCAGCTGTTGGAACCTCAGTGCTGGCGCCCGTTGTTGCAAATGGGTCGCAAGCCCCAAGGGTAGCGTTGGCCTGGCGGCCTGGGGCACTGGAAGCATCCGAAGGTCTCGGCAAAGCATGAGTCGACTGGTAACAGAACAACTGGTTTATTCTAACATCGCAAAAGAGCGGGCGGTCAGGTCGACCGAAGTGAGAGACGGGAGAGCACGTAACTCGACAGAAGAAATCGGAGCCTCTCTCCTGGCGTCCGGGGGCAGCTGCTCTTATAGTCTCGCAGCTGAGGGCAAGGAGGAACGTCTCGTCAGATGCGCACGTGACTGGGCACGGACACGCTGAGAGACAAGTTGAGACGAGTGTAGTGACGCATCCGCCGGCCGGGCGCCGGACAGACCTCCTCGCTTCACACTTGGGGAGCTCCTCTCCCCGGCTGCTGCGCTTTGACAAGCGTGGCACACACACACACACGCACACACGAAGACACGTGGCACTGAAACACGCCTGGACGCGCTTGGCGGGGAGGCGTATCGGCGGCGCTGAACGGGCCAAAATGTCCGCTGCTTGGAACGAAGCCCCGGCGTCCGTTGCATCCGCGCCGGCTATACCGCGCGTCGTAGGCGAAACGTAACACTAGTCTGTGTTACTGCATCTCGTCACTTTACTGTTCTATTGTGTATTTTATTTTTTACTGTTTGATATGTTGTTCAAGTGCATTCCTGACGCTGGCTGCAGAGCTTCAACCTGCAGCCTGATTTCTTTTGTTTACATTTTGCCATTTTTGTGAAAATGCTTAATTCTCTTTCCTACCCTGCTATAATCCCGATACCGGGATTGCAGTATCAATAAATAAATAATAAATAAATAAATGCCGCAATCTATATCTCTTTTTTTCGCAGAAAGTGGTCTTCTCTATCTGCTAGCGGCCCCGCTTACAGGTACATGAAAGCTCTCGAGCCCAAATGATTTCTCCTACTCTGTAATCGCCGAATCTTTAATTTCTACTTCAGGTGCTAATTTCAGCCCGGAGACATATAACTATATGTATAGGAGGTCGGTAGCAGCTAAGAAAAAATATGACACGGCGTCTGTGATAAATCCCCGCCCCATAGATTTCTTTAGCAATTGTTTCTTTCCAATCACACAAATATTTTTACCTTTCCGAACTTTCTTCTTTCAAGCCAACTGGTATACGTCTTTCTTATATATTTCTTGGTATATGTTGACGCCTCGCAGCACGCAGATGGCAATAGGCTCTTCGTTCAATCTAAATTAACATGGCCGTTTACATTTTAGCAAGAAACATCCCCGTGTCATCTTATAGAGGTAAGCAAGTCCTGAATTCCAAGTTACGTTCGTTGAAATCACACTCGATATTGGTCGTTGCTGGTCAGGTTATTGTTTTATCTGTGCTATCACCTCTTAATAAGATTGTTCTTGTTCTTTATTAATTTAACAAGTGTTAACGAAGGCTGTATCGGAGTCCCCAACCCGACCATTATTAACGTTACACAACCAACCGGTACAATGACGCGCACGTTAGCTTAATGCAAGAGTACCATGACAACTGATCCATTTCTTGCTAAGCCGGTAATACACAACATATAGTACGCATATATTTATCACGGGACCACATTTTTGACTTGCGGTGCAGAAGAACGTCCAAGATAATGGCCATGTAAGGTTTAACAGCCGTATGTAAAAATACTGAAAGATATATATAGCCGCTCCACAGCCACCGTAGTCCTCCATAAAGAAAGCAATAAAATCCCAATAAAGAAAGGAGTCAGGCAGGGAAATACGGTCTCTCCAAAGCTATTCACAGCGTGTTTACAGGAGGTATTCAGAGACCTGGATTGGGAAGGATTGGGGATAAGAGTTAATGGAGAATACCTTAGTAACTTGCGATTCGCTGATGATATTGCCTTGCTTAGCAACTCAGGGGACCAACTTCAATGCATGCTCACTGACCTGGAGAGGCAAAGCCGAAGGGTGGGTCTAAAAATTATTCTGCAGAAAACTAAAGTAATGTTTACCAGTCTCGGAAGAGAACAGCAGTTTACGATAGGTAGTGAGGCACTGGAAGTGGTAAGGGAATACATCTACTTAGGACAGGTAGTGACTGCGGATCCGGATCATGAGACTGAAATAAGCAGAAGAATAAGAATGGGCTGGGGTGCGTTTGGCAGGCATTCTCAGATCATGAACAGCAGGTTGCCATTATCCCTCAAGAGAAAAGTTTATAACAGCTGTGTATTACCAGTACTCACGTACGGGGCAGAAACCTGGAGGCTTACGAAAAGGGTTCTACTTAAATTGAGGACGACGCAACGAGCTATGGAAAGAAGAATGATAGGTGTAACGTTAAGGGATAAGAAAAGAGCAGATTGGGTGAGGGAACAAACGCGAGTTAATGACACCTTAGTTGAAATCAAGAAAAAAGAAATGGGCATGGGCAGGACATGTAATGAGGAGGGAAGATAACCGATGGTCATTAAGGGTTACGGACTGGATCCCAAGGGAAGGGAAGCGTAGCAGGGGGCGGCAGAAAGTTAGGTGGGCGGATGAGATTAAGAAGTTTGCAGGGAAGGCATGGCCACAATTAGTACATGACCGGGGTTGTTGGAGAAGTATGGGAGAGGCCTTTGCCCTGCAGTGGGCGTAACCAGGCTGATGATGATGATGATGACAGAAGTAAACAAATATAAGTATCCTAGTTTGACACTAACAAGCAACTTAAGCTGGAACACGCACATTTCTAATACTAGCTCCTCTGCCATACGTAAATTTGCTTGTTGCGAAATAAACTAAAGGATACACCAATCCAGGTTAAAAGACAAGCATACGAAGCCTTTATCAGGCCTAAGCGAGAATATGTGTGCATTGTCTGGGACCCGCATACTACCCCTAACTTAAAAGCACTTGCGAAAATCCAAAAAGCCGTCCGTTTCATTTTTTTGCAGTACAGTCGAACTCTTTCTGTCTCAGCACTAATGCAATCTGATTAATCCCAACCCTTCAGCACCACCGCATATTTTTTCGTTAGAAATTTTTATATATGTTAATTAACCGGAAACAATGATTCAATTCCCCACCGTACATACCATTATCGACAACTACACAAACCGACATTCCCACCACCTTTCTCCTGCCCCGTACTTCTTTAAGACTAATTTATTTGAGCATTCTTTCTTTCCTCAGACAATCCCTGATTAAAACTCTTTGCCGGATTACTGTGCGGATTCTATTGACCTTATTAGCGACCATGCTGTTTACAAAATATTAGTGTTGTTGCGAGTTATTTGCTACTGCTCGTTTTGCTTGAATTTGGACCTTGCAATTCAATATTGTTATATTTTTGTATTCCACTGCTGCTAGGGCCTCTTGTCCTGCATTATGTAATTAAATAATTATTAAATAAATAATTATTTAATAATTAACACAGCTCGTTGAATGTATGGGTTTGAGACCTTTATATGCATACAATCTTTACGTGAAGGTTATTTCCTTGGAAAGCCGACAAATATATAAAATTGTCCAGCTGGCACCAAATTTGATGTGTGACAAGTTAACCTCACTGCTATGTACAAAGAGAAACCTACACACCAGATCTCGTCGCATAGGTCATGTTCATTATATGTGAGCTCAACAACAACATGTAAATATATAGCAAACTGTGGGACAACATCCTTATTTTTCCTAAGCTAAATTGGCTGTCAAAAGGAAGATTTTTGGGGTCATGTACACACTGGTACCAAAGTACGGATAACACGGTCTATACGCTATACGCGCTCATCTGTCCTCTTCAGCCCTCGAAAAGAAGTGTTTCTGTATATTATTTCACTGATTAAGCGAATGATTAAACAACTTTAACAAACAAGGCATGGCTAACGTTAAGTGAGACAGCATATGTAACTTCGTGTGTGTGTGCAGGCGGGCGTTCCTGCGCTGGCGAGCGTTTTATGCTATTCATGCGCTCAAACGAGGTTTTTTTTTTCTTCTGTTTTGTGCCCAACTTTTGTGCCGCCACGTCCTACCCGCGAGCATCAAGGAAGAGTATTTGCTAACCGACTCGCGGGCACATATGATAGCGGTTGCGGAGAAACAGGATCAGCTTATGTTAAAGGTACGGTACAGTACGTTGCTGCTATTTCTGAAAAATAAACACCATGCGGGCAACTTACGCAGGGCGTGCAGAAGCAGAACCGCATTAATTAAAGCGCACCGCAGGGTCCAGGGGACACTGCGGAAGCGGTGCACCGTTAAATCAGCACTTCTGTGCCCGGCGCGTTAGATTCTCGGCTATAGCATTGCTAGAGGTTGTGGATTTGAGCCCAGTCGCGGCAGCAGCATTTCGACGAAGGCGAAATAGAAAACGCACGTACACTTAGCTTGTGGGACACGTTAAAGAACGTCACGGTGTCAAAATTAATCCAGAATCCGCACTACGGCTTGCCTCATAATCCGAGAGTGGTTTTGGCACGTACAGCCGCATAATCCAATTCAAGCCTAATACTTCTGCCACAATTCGATATGCCATGTGAGGAAACGCAACGCTCAACCCTCTGAGAGGTTATAAAATATGGCGTACAACAACGCCTCAAGCAAACACCTCTCCCTGTGTGTTCTGTGTACAGATGTGAGGAAACGACAACGCTCAACCCTCTCAGAGGTTATACAATATGGCGTACAACAACGCCTGAAGCAAACACCTCTCCCTGTGTGTTCTGTGTACAGCACAGACAAACAGCAGTAGTGCACGCAAGCTAACGTTTAACATCAACTCACCACCCTCGTATTAGCCCAACCATTAAGGAAATGATGCTTTAGCCATCAATATCACCGCTAATGATCGTCAGTCAACGTATCCAGCCCGGAAAGCTTCGCTTAATTACGTCGATTCCCACAGTGCGTGGGATCTGCATAATTCTCTGCCCTGGCGAGACTGCTCAGCAAGTGCCTTCATAACACCACGGCTTGCCACCGACAGAGCAACGGCACGGTCGAGCGTCTCGAACTACCACTGTAGGCGTCATTGACTGCCACACTCGACAGGCAGCACTGGTGGAAAGGCTACCCCGAGAACTACTGGGGGCTGCGAAGTACCATCAAGGCCGACCTCGGAGTCAGCACGGCCGAGATGCTGTATGGGTCAGCAATACGCGTTCCACATTGATTTTTCGACACCCAGCCAGGCGGCCGCGCCGCACTTGGGCTACATTCCTGGCTCGACAGCTTCGACCGACACCCCCACGTATAGGCCCGCAGGCAGACTGTGTTTACATTCTCGAGAATGAGCACCACCACGCACGTCTTTCTGCAACGCCACTCTATCAAGCCACCGTTGACTGCTTCCGAGGATGGCTCGTTTCGTGTGGTTTCGTGTTCAGAGAATGCCTTGACGATTGACGTTCGCAGCAAACAAGAGACATCGTCGTGCGACCACGTCAAACCATGTCTATCTTGAACTTTAACTTTTCATCCCTTCCGCCATTCCCATGTAAGCCTCCGGCATTCTAGCGGGGCGCGGGGAGCCCTTGTAGCGACCGTCTGTCTCTTCGTTGTCCCCGCTGTGCGGGGATCATTGCCCCCTGCTTGAACCTAAGCAGAAGCTTGACAGCGGCACCAACACTGCCACTCGGCAAACCTGCTTTTACTCTTGAATAAAGCCAGTGGACTCTCCGTTCTCAAACGGTCAAAACGTCTATTACTTGCCTGCGCTAAATCGAGCTCCCAACAGACGTATACCAAGGTTAGCACAACGATGTGTCGCCGTTTCCCGATTATTAATGCGAAAGCAATATATATCCTATGAAGCAGAAAGTTGGCGTTATCGACAACTAGTGGTAATAAAATCATCATCATAGCCGTTATCAGTGCCTTTTATGGCGTCACTAGTGACACAAAAGTCACGTTAGAACAAGTTACACTAGGGTGACTGAAATTTTAGTGAAGTGAGCTAAGATTATGTAAAACGGATTAAGGCGGAATAAAGTAGAATAAAGTTAATTGAGGTGGGTTAAGCTTAATACAAATTACAGCAAGGTGGATTAGGGCACAGTTGCGAAAGGCATGTAACAATGAATTACATCATCTATCATAAATTTCGCCAATTAATTATGGAAGTCAAAGCTTTCGCATTCAAATCACGTGAGGATACTTAGGCGACTGTGAGTTTTGTGTGCGCCCCTTGCGAAGAGTGGATCATTTCAAATCGCTATAACAAGACCTGAACTATAAAAGCAGTATCCCTCGTCCTAAGTGCATAATTTTCAGTTCAGGCCTGCCGACAGGCGGGGTGCAAGAAAACGACGACTTCGCTAGCCTGATACGTCTGATACCTTCGGGGAACCGAACCAGCGTAGGCTCAATTAATTTTCGCGGACTTGAGAGAGCTTTAGATTGTGCACTTCAACTTCGAAAGTATGTCGGGGCTCATTATAAGTGCGAATAAATAAGTGAAAGCACCACGGCTATCAGGCTGCCGTTGGCTCAAAGTCGATCGCGTGGGAGCCTTTAAAAGAATGGCGACCAGGCTAATTTTGCCAGTGACATCGGCAGGAAAGCCCTTCACACTACGACAGCTTGTGGTGGTCTGTTGCATCATTGTCAACCCAGTGATAAAACGGTGTCTCAGGGACTCAGTGTGCTCAACAGTCAGCCGATCGTTGGCGTTGAGGTATCGTCAGTGTCGTGTCGACGAAGAGTCACCACCTTTTAAACGAGTACGTGATGTCAAACCGGCGCTGCCGCCACTGGCGAAGGAAGGCCGACGCTGCAAGAAGACTTTGTCAGCAACGAAATCTTCATTGAAGTGTCGCCCCCGAGTGACGTAGAGATTTTTCTGGTAACTGAGTTACCATCATCGAAAGACGGATACCAGTTGACGCACGGTGTAGTCCCACGAAGCCAACGCCACTTTTCGTTTTAAGTGAAGTTGCAGCAGACTGCGCTGCACACGCTTTTGGCGCCGCACCGGCATGGAGCTTTCGGTGGAGTGGCAACAGCGACGCTCCACACGAGCGTTTGCAGTAGTGCGCGTCTGCACGTGCGTATTCCGAGTCACTCGAGCTCTTGCATAGCCTCCGTGATGGTTACAAAACCTTTCGCGGCGATTGCGCCACAGAGAAGGACACCTGCGCCATCGTGCCCAGAGTAAAGCAGGTATTGCGGAGAAATTGGGCCTAGTATGAGACATCAGTCAATTGGTGCGCCTTCCGCTGTCGCCATGGAAACCGCCGTGCTATCGTGATGACCACGGCGCATGCGCGTGGCTGGCGTGTTATAGGGTACAAGGTCGCCAGAGACGCGCGCGGAGTGTCTGACTGCAAAAATTTGCAGAGCCACTTGCTTGCATAGAACGAGAAAGCAGTATAACTCTTACTCGAGATACTTTTCACTTGGTCATGTTCTCCAGTTGGACAAAGTCAATTGTCAGGGTAAGCCACCCAAATTTCTGGGGTGTGCCAACTCAATTTAGAATTGGGCCAGGCCGCTTTTGAACGCGGGTGAACTCGATTTATGAATTGGGCAAAGTCACCCGTGGAGGTGGGCCACCGAAACTTCGGAGGTTTGGCCAAGTCAATTTTGGGAGCACGTGAGGTCGCTTTTGAACGTTGGTCAACTCCATTTCCGAATTGGGCAAAGTCAATTTTTCGTGCGTGGGTCACGGTTTCCGTCTGACGCCGTGGCAGTTCACTGTAGGATTTAGCAGTTCCAACTGCACCAATCAATCGCGGAGAGCGGCGCGTCATCATTTTGTCACGTGGGTTTTCGTGCCATCACATGTTAACACCGGACTCGGTATATTTCGCTTCATGGACCCTATAACACTTTCGCAATAAATATGTCAAAACTCATGGTGGACGCACCGTCGAGTTCTACTCGGGGCTCTCCTCCAACCAGGATAGAGTTCTAGCTTCCGCGGCTCATCACAATAATGTGTCGTCTTAAAAAAAAAGCGATTGAGGCTTTCAGACAGTGGTTGAAAGCCGCTGCGTGAACCGCTATGTTTCTTAGGGTCCCAAGACAACCATGCGTACACTCAGTTCACATGCATTGAAAATAGGCGCCATGTAAAGTGCACTATAGTTATCAAAACTTTAGTCTTACAGGTTTAATATTGGGTAATATTGGGTAATCAGTAATAAAGATTACTGCATCCGTGTTGTGTCCCTATATTTATACATTATTCGAGACACCCGTGCTGTCCTTGTAAACCTAATGAGTTACCTTGATATGTTGAGGAAGCTTTGGACACTGTATGACGGATGTGTAGGCACAGTTGAAGAGAGTGTGGGATAATTATTGTCTTTTTTAATAAGTTATTCACGTAAGCGCTAAAGAGCATTGTAAATGTGTTTCGCTTACCGTATATGCTCAGTCAGCATGAGAAAAATAAGTGTGTTTGGCAGAAGTGCAGGATTTCAGAAATATTTCTTGAATAAGTGCTGAAAGCCATAAATGTTGGTAACGTACATGCACCCAAACGTTTGACTCAAGTCCGGGCAACGTCTTAAAGGTAGTCCTTGAATACTGAGCAAGGGAAATTCTTAATGCAACTGCTGCAAATAAGAAATCGCTCACCTGAAATGCTGTTTGTGATTTAGCAGTGCAGTAAAACAACCCTCTAAAGAAACCTTAAAGAGATGTTTGCGATGGAGGCAGACGTTGCATAGCAGTGCTTCCGGTGATGCCAAGTGCTGTTGTGTACTTGTATAGATGCAGAAAGTTGACAACACCAGCGCACTCGAACGGAATATATTGTTCAACATGACAGGAAACTACAAGAACTGGTGCGAAAATTCTGGAGATTATTATTATATCAGGCGACCAAATACGTTACCATCGCTAGACTGAAATGATGAATTATGATTTGTGTTTACTGCCTCTCAACAAAATCATGAGAATATGATCAAAATGCATTCACATCTTTACTTGATTGGTTCTTGCGCCATAAAACCCGATATATCATCACGATAACGTAGATCAAACGAGAACCTTGTTCAATATTGCCACAAGAGGCGTCACTCCACACACGGTAAATGTTTTCTTCGTCAAATTGCAAAATGCGCAATATTCATCAAGGAAAAACGTGCGGTCAACATCATTTCCAATACAGCATGATCGAAGCGCAAAAATATGCGACATGTATAACATGAAGAGAGTTGTTCTCAGTAAATTAAAACTCCTATATATAAACAGACCAGGGACTTAGAAAGACTTGCCGGCTCTCCCATCCCGGGATGCCACTTGAATCCGCACTCTATAGTGTCTCAGCACTAAAACGCACCACGTATCGCACGGGGCTATCTGCCTGCACTCACCTGCTGTCTTCTTCGAGGCTTTTGAAGCCTACTGTCTTTCTTGAATCATTCCTTAGCTGCTAACGACAAAGGTGCGTTCCGTGGTGAGCGCAAGTAGAGATGTGATTGCGTCGGAGACCCTTTGAGCGGGCGTTATAATTAGTTCCTCAGTGACGCTCCATAACATACCGTTGTCGCTGCTTGAAACGTATTGTCACGTTTTCTTGCGTTATTGCATTGCAAATACAACAGCTGAAAATGCAATCATCCTACTTACAAAAGCAATGAAGTCTTTTTTCCAACGAAAGCACCAATTCCAGTCCCGCTTTCGTTGAATTGCTTTATGCAAATTATCATCATAACATAAAGCTGTTTTCTGTTGGCCTCCGGCGTTCTGGTGGTGTGCTAGATCCGTGTTCTCTGCTGTAAGTAGAGCGATGGATGCATGGTAACACGGCCAGTGACTTGGGAGTTTTTGTATTTCTTCTTGGTGGAGGCGGGAGCACTAGGAAACAGCAAATTCAGTCAATGAAATTAAATGCGTCAACTAAATCGTGGCAGACACGACGTTGTGCGCAATGCACAGCTGAGAGCATGCAACATTAAAGAATTTATTTTTCATATTTTTCCCTCGGTTCTCTGCAACAGGTAGACTAATAGCCCCCATGCCATCACCCTCCACCTGAAAAATTAAACTTGTATAATTTCCCATTTTTACTTCCCCTGCCGAACAACGCTACCTTGCATACGAATTCTTTTTTCGAAAATAACTGTTTAGCCTACTACCACGACCAGCTGTCTTCATGCCGATTAAAGGACTGCCCTTTCATAACAATGTGCTTTGACGTGTTCTGCTTTAAGAATTAAAAACTTCGTGGGTGCTTCAGGCACATATTTCTATCGGTATTTCTTCCAGACTGGGCATAGAATGAAATACATCTGAGACCACTCCATATTCCCGAGCATATTTGGTACCTAAATTTGTACTGCGACAAAAAAAAATTGGTTTGACATGTTTCTGTAGTGCGCTGATGGGGCACTTATTAGTCTCATCCATTTACTCAATCTCGTCGCAAAATTCACCGAAGGAGTTTAAAAACAAGGGAACACAACGGACCAAAACGATTTCAAAAATTAACGCCTCTGCAATAGGCGCGTAATTGACTATGACAAGGAGTTTTGTATTTTTCAGTCATGATCGAATAGCCACACGGGTACGATTGTTGAGCATTGCAACATTCCCTCACCTCACAAGCACGCCGTCAGCAAGGTGGCGGAAGCGGCAATGTTACCAGATATCTAGGCATTTTTTATGTCGCCCTTTCCGACGCCTGTAACGCAGCATTTTCATGGGTGTCATTGTGTCCGAGCTTTGTGGTGAGACCTGAGTTTTACCTTCAAAATTATTTTTCAATAGCAGTACGTCTCCAACGTACTCATAAGCACAAATACGCAAATTTACCTCACCAAAGCCTCGCACGTGATACGGTCGAAAATACTCGATTTCGCCAACTCCTACGCTAGTTTAAGCTTGGAACCGGTAAAACGCCCGATGTGAGAAACAGATTACTCACCCTAATAAAGCATGCAAGTAAACGGTGTATCTTGGCCTGACCTATGCGCAAAATAAGCTTTGATTTACGACCACCGACAACTACGCCTCAATGCCCATTCGGGCCTCCGACGCACACTGCTGTGCTGGCATTTCTGTGATTGAAAGTTGATTCCAATCATGTAGCCACACGCCATCCTTAAGCGACGAATTTTAGCTACGGTACGCGAAAACTGTTGCGGGAAACTCCTAAATATCTTTAGCGCATAATTGTCAAATTAGCCTGAGATGTCACCGCCTGCACATGCTCCAACGGAAGCTACATATCAAAGTGAGGTGGCATAGCTTTTGTAGCTCACGTTAGACTGTGATTCTGCGCTTCAACAGGCTCATAAACTATTTGCGTGACTAGACGAAAGTCCCTTTCAAAACTTCCGTGCGATGGTCTCACGTATGCGGAAATATTTTCCTGTGATGTGAATTAAAATGTGCTGTCTTACATACTAAATTTCTCATCAGCAGGGTTACATGCTTGGTGCTTCAGCTTAATGGGGTGAAAAATGAGTGAAATTAACCTACGGAACGTGTATTTCAATTTATCTGAAATAATGTACCCAACTATGCACTCATTATTGAGATCCTGCTGAGTGAAGTGTGCCGTATTACACACGTGGTAACACTGCACTACACTGGCCGGCATGTGCGGCAAACATGCGAGCAACGAAAAAGCTGATCCACAAAACAACACGTGGCACACGCAAATATGAACCTCTCCAAGCCTCGCCGTTTTTCTGAACAAGCGATGTCATCCTTCTTTCGCGCTATATCAGGATAGCTATGGAGGAACATCGGGCGAATCCCAATCACCACCTGCACCTTCTGAACTCGGCTTTAGGGTTTCACTACTCATTTGTAGATCCATAACTACTGGGAGAACTTCTACGGCGACGGCGATATGGTGTTAAATACGCACTGTGATACCACACGCAAAACTGTACATAGATAAAGTCCGGATGTGAGCACGTTCTGCGCAGCGCAGGCTTTTCCCGGTGACCTCAGCCGCCTACAGTCAGCAACTGAGCGTAGAAAACGTGAAGAGACTCGGCATTCGCTCGACTCCTTTCGCAGAAGCAAACAGTGAAAACACTTCTAGGAGCCTGGGGAGGCATTGGCCGTCGCCCGCGCGTGGCAAAATACATTTGCAGGCTTTTTTCATGGCCAAACCAGCGTGTGCGTGCATGCGATATCAATAAATGAACAATATCAGTCTTGCCTATTAAAAACGCTATGGAAGATGGCATGCATTTGCAAACGTGGTGTTTTTATGTGAAGTAAAGTTTAGATTAGTGGGTGTCTTGTGCACTCATCAGGGGCCACTGCACGTGCATGCTCATAGCAGCATTTTTGCGTTATGCCTAATCTTCTCCTTTTTACACCCCTTCCATTTAAACTGCGAAGTACCGTTTCCGTTGGAACGTTTCTCAGGTTATCACCGCCTTCCTATAGAATGAACTTTTTGCTTCGTGTAGTAAAAGCAGCGTATAACACCTAAATAGGAAAACCAAAGGTTGGCGGCCAACTACAAAAAATGTGCCGCTATTCCACCCTGTGAAAGTGGACGAAGAGCGAAGCTGTTGCCCGCCTTAGAGAGGCACGATCTACGTTAGACGACGATACACAAGCACCACCACCGCGCGCACCATGCGCCATGCCCGCACGCACGCGTGTGGAAGTGCAGCATGCATGCTATAGTCCCTCTAGGGCCCACGCCAAGCGCAAGTGCCTTATTCAACTAATTAGATTTTGGAAAGTAACTTACGTCAGAGAATTCGTAAGTTCTGATTCTAACACCAGCCGCAGACATGACAGTTTTGGATTGTAATTGGAATATACGAGAAAACCCACTTTTGTTACGTGGAAGCTGTTAGACAAAGCCCATTTCTAGCTGTCGTTTGAGGGCTGTCTGAGAGTCCGCGGCCACTAGGTGGAGGTGCGGTTCACGGACAGTGTTTGCCATATTATCGATTATGCTCGCAGCACACGCTGCACGACAGATTCAATGGTTAAAGGTCGCAAGCGTCAAGGACAGATACATTGCGTGGAGACGTACGTCAGGCGCGCGCATGTGTGCGTAAGTGCAGCATGCATAATCGTTTTCCTAGGCACTCATTCAAGCTCAACTGCGTAAGTGCGACTTACAAACGAGCCGCCGAATTCCTAGCTGCGCACTGTGATTCGAATATACGAGAATGACGGCGTCGTCACGTGATGTAATCTGATGACGTCACCACGCGATCTCGTCTTCATGAAGTGATGCTGTCGCCTAATGTACTCCTGTAATGCATTTGGAAGAAGCAAGCCACTGTGTGCTATGCGATTCCGCTCAGTGTCTCCGGCAACGTCCCTCATATTTTTTTATTTTTTTTTGGCAGAACAGCGGTCGCGAAAAAAAAACATGTCAACCAACTAGAGGCTAACAGCTTCGCTTTAAAACGCAGCGCGCATTGTTTGCATTTTCTCTTTACCAGCACACTTATATCGTTTCCCGCGCTTCCTGGATATATACTGCTCTCGCGCCTCAAGCTTCGACCATCTCGTGTAAATCGCTTTCGGTGCGTTCTTGTCTCTTTGCTTTTCTTATTTTGTTTTTTGTTTTTTTCTTTCGCGAGCAACGTTGCCCCGAGACTGCCGCTAACGATCGGCGTGGCGCAACGTCACGCACTCTCGGTCGGTGTTTTAATCCGCAGAGCAGCTCTACTGCCAAAGCAGCACATGAAATCGCGCAGCCCGCAAGGTAGATCTCGAAGTACAGATGAAATGGCTCCGCTCCAGGGTCCTGGTCGATCATATGAGGGGAGACGCGTCTTCGGTGAGGGACAGCCAGGCCATGTTCCGCTATGGCGAAGAGTATCCGACGATGCTGATCTCTGCGTATGTGGGTGGAACACAATTACGAACGCCTTCGAAAATAGCAAGTAACGTTGAAATGCTACGCGACTTAAAAGCTTAAGATGCGCCACCTCAGTTGAAAAAAAAAACAGAAAGCCATCCCGTATGGTTTCATTACACACTGCTTTATGAACTTAAGCCTCCAAACAGCTGCGACGATTTTTCCGGCATGGCAAGTTGGTCTTATACCCATCGCGCCTCTTTCTGCGTTTACTTGCAGTCCTCACACCTACATCATTCATTAGATGCGACGTGCATTGAGCAGGTAAAACATTGCAAAACGTTCTCGAAACCGTGAAAAGATCCTACGCTTCACCTCCCGCCGGTTACCGGCATCTGATTCCATCTGGTCACCACACGGTCTCTATATGGTACAATGCTAACTCTTACACATGGCAAGGAAGGCTTGGGACAAATTAGAACGTATGATTACGTTCAGCTTCGTATTTGTTTTAGATGCTATTGACGACCCTATATCAATACTTCAACATACGCTTGTCTCCACGAGGATACGTTACCTTACTTCGTGTTTTTCTATTTTCATTTGTTTCTTCTTTTGATTAATTCTCCGCTGTGTCTTTGCTCGACAGTGTCAGCAGCATCATGAACGTGAAGGCCAATATTGTGAATGCGTGCACAGTGGATGAATTGTATCCGCTAGAGAGCTGCGTGATTTGTTATTTCTTGTGGGTGTAGTCCACAATGCATTCCTCCATAAAGTGTGTGTGTGTGTGTGTGTGTGTGTGTGTGTGCGTGTGCGTGTGTGTGTGTGTGTGTGTGTGTGTGTGTGTGTGTGTGTGTGTGTGTGTGTGTGTGTGTGTGTGTGTGTGTGTGTGTATGTGTGTGTGTGTGTGTGTGTGTGTGTGTGTGTGTGTGTGAACACCTGGTGTTATTTAACATGCACCAAACTTTGACAGTAAAAAAAACACCCTGCGCCCCTCAGAAGTAGGCCGCAGTGGTGGTGATTAAAAGCGAAATCTCGGAATAGAAAGAAATTAAACGTATGCTAAATCCGTTTTTCGTATTACGTAGTTCAACTGACGCGATATTTGTGCGCCGATATAGAAGTCACTATAGGCGAATTCACATGGACGTTGCTTCTCTCACTTTTAGCGGTTTCTTCTGTGGAGCTCTTTGCTCCAAGGTAGACCCAATGGTACAGCATCGCACGCGTAATGTGAAGGGTGTGGCTCAATATAAAGTGAGCTGTACACCGACATACACGTAATGGCAATATCGCATCGAAATTCAGGACACGCTTCTCCCACGTACGCTAGAACACTTTTACACCAGCTCACACATATCTAATCTCTTCACGCTTAAAGATAATAATGGTGTCGAACAAACACGCAGACGTCGTCAATAAAACATGCAGATGATATTCCTAATACCCATTGCTGACACACTATTGTAAAATGATTCATCCGCTGCGGTTGCTTAATGGCTTTGGTGCTGTGCTGCAAAAGCACGATATCGCGGAAACAAATCTCGGCGGCGGCGACCGCATTTAGCCGGGGGTGAAATGCAGTACCGCGCGTCTACCATGCATTGGCTGAACGTTAAAAAAACCCAGATGGTCCAAATTAATTCAGTCATCCACTCACTATAAGGCGCGCCTCATAATCACATCTTGGTTTTGCCACATGATATCCCAAGTTTTTTTTTTACTTGTCCAACGATCTCGAATGATAATCCGGTTGTTGTTACATACGAGAGATGCTGCATGTTATTAAATGCGATATCGCATATCATGGAAGTCTCGTCTGTGCAACTTCCTCCGCACGATGGTTATCAAGATTTGTACAGGCAGAGAGAGAGAGACAACATTATTGGTCTAGTAGGATCAAAAGTGAGCAAACGTACACTCACCTAGCGGGATGTAGCCAATGTATGGCGAACAGTTGAGGATATGGGAAGACGTCGTCGCTGGGAACCAGGCCCCAATGTGATGCCGCAGATACCTCTTGGTCGCTGCACGTCGACAACACCACGTGGCTACCTGCCTGCGCTTTTCCGTAACAGGGCGAAATGTCTCCAGGGGTGTAAATGACTTCCTTGCACTCCAACATCGATTTTCTTAGAAATGGGAAGAATGGCTCAAGACTGGGTATTGAGACTGAAAGGAAGATGTCTGCGCAAACATCAGTGAAACACGGAGCCATTGCGCAAGTCTTTATGTGCGGCTGCAATTTCTCGAGCGTCCTAATAGGAGCCGAGAAACTGTGTAGCACACGGATTGCCGTGATGCTGGTCTGCACGTAATTGCCTAGAAAAATCATGCCGAACACCCACGACATTACTGCCAGACTACGGTAAGAGGGCGCCTGTGCCTCAGGTATTGTATGACATCGACCGAAGAACGTGCCAACCATAAACAAGAGAAAACCTGGCAGCGTTAACAGCGTTCGCCCACGGAACAGAACGCCGCTACGGATACGCACACACAGTGCGACCAATGTGCCAACTAAAGCGAGAGCTATCAGAAATTCCAGAAACGACTTCGACGAAACGGGAAGAGCCGTGCGAATGTCGATTCGTCTGCTGGTGTAAAAACAACAACCTAGGGGTGAATAATAGGCGTCTGTAAACAACACCCCTTCCGTCAAAGCTTCCGTGCTGACAGGAAGTAATACAAAGTCTATCAATTTGGCCTTAAGGGAACTCATGCCAGCGACTTGAGTCACGTTGATGGTGTTGTTCAGCACTCTAAACGCATCCATCATCGCCAGGGTTTCGGGATTTGCATTAATATCTCCTTTTACCCTACCACGAAGTTGCACGGCCGCTCGGTATTTCCGGCTTTTGGGAAACTTATGACGCGATGCTGGGTCGCCAGCGAAAAGGCTGGAGGCTGTGACATCGACACGCTGTTCACATCTCCGGTAACGGTCAGCAGGGGCGTTGATGCCTCGAGAAGTGACGCTCACCACGTGGCAGAGCGCTTCCGGAGGAAAAAGCGCCAGAGTTAGATTGTGCTCCTCCGAAGAAATAATAAACTGAAGGTGATGGTACTTCCGTAACTCCATAATTTCTCTTTCACCCAACTGAGAGATATTCGATACGAAGGGCAGATATACTATCCTGGGTAAAACCGCAAAGTCGTACATCTGTTTCTTAGACATACCACAGTTTTGTTCTTCGTCGAGGGCGTAAAACTCGCATTCTATGGCGCGGTGCGTGAGCGGCACAAATTTTACAGCAGTCGGCAACTCATTCACTCGAGGATAAAAGCGTTCTGTGTCGGAGTTGGAGAGCATCAATACCGTCCGCGCCCCCGTCACCTTTGACGCCGCCATTACGCTGATCATATTTGAGTGAACTTGAGCAACGCTTAGCGACACCACAGCAAACATGAACAGAACTATGGAGAGGAGCTTCCTACAAATACTGATTACGTTCATCCTGTACCAAAGTTGTATGCAGAGCGTCTTTCAATCCATCACAGTTGATTTTCTTTAGACCTGTATATCCGGCTGCTGGAGTCGCTACTTCAGTTGAAGCACAGGTGGCTATCTGGTGCTCTTGATCAGCCGACCAGCACTCTCGTAAAATAGGCTGTACGATGACTTACAAATGTCTCGCTTTTCGCAGGAATGAAAATGTTAGAGCTTGCTTCACGTAAATAAATCGCCGTGAAATTCCTTACCAACCTGTTCCACCACAGTTCATATTTTTCTATTCTTCAGGCTAGCGACACCCCTCAGATCACCAATGTCCACTGGATGCTTGGGCGTTTTTTGTATCCGCCAGAGCAAGAGTTCTATCGTCGACTGCCAGAAGACAAAGTAAACTATGCATGTAATTCGCAATAGACGCGCCGTGCACCTCGTGTATTAACATACAGGGGCTCGCAACCTAGCGCCTCCAAGCACAGTTTCTAAGCACATGCAAAAATTATCTAGGTACAGCAGCGCGCCTGTTGCAATATTTCGATAGTGGCACCACCACCACAACATGGCACATCAGGATCGAATATGTGCTAGACTTATTTTCAGAGCACTAAAAGCTCATCGTGAGTATCAAATATCTAGGCACTTCTTGCTTGCTTACGAAAACACGTGGACGAGTAGGTCTGTTGCCAGCCTAGGCGTACACTGGACCGCAAAGATTTGCATACGGAGTCAATACGCCGCAGATGACTGGCTTCATGCATAATACATGTTCCTGGAGCTCCTCTGCCACAAATGAAGAGCTCACACCCACTGTAAGAGCACTTTCTAGTGTTTTCTTGTCTTTTCTTTTTTTTTTCCTTTTTGGAAAACGGGCTTTTCTATCAGACTTGTGGAATGACGACTGATTATGACCGTGTCCACAAGCTGTCTTTGTGGAACGCTCATCATTGCACTTCCACCACTTTTACGCGGCCGCATTCCGGTGGAGGCGAAATGCATCAACTATCGTGTACTTATATTTAGGCACAATTCAAAGAACCCCAAGTGGTCAAAATTAGGACGGAGTCCCGCACTACGGTGTGCCTCGTGATCAGAGATCATGGTTGTTTTCCGTAAAAGCCCATATTTTAACTAATTACATTGTGCTCTCAAATTAGACGCTTCGCCCCGCCGATATATCGCTCTCTAATAATGCATATAACACAACAGGCTAAATAAGCTTGATTTATGCAATGGTTTTTTTTTCGGTAGTGTTTTTCTTTTTCTTTCTTTAATTTATCGTTTCGATTCACACTGTGCTGCCTTCGGATTGGGCCCTATTTCTCGCCTCCCGAGGGCTCCGTGATGTCTTGCACAGTCACGTGAGCGCTGTCAAGAACTAGTCACGGGAGTGCAAACGCAGTCACCTGAGGCGAAGCGCGCTTTTTCTGCAGAACTAAATATTGTTGCGTGTGGAAAGACCCAGACGAAAGATGCTATTTACAGGCTATTTACACTGGAGCCAGGCAGCCAGGCCGACACTCGCTCGCGCCAAACGCACCGACCAACCTCATCGTCGTTCTCGCGGCGGCTCGTTTCTTGAGCATCGCTCGATGATATCGTAATACCACCCCCCCTCCCGGCGGCAAAAGCACCGTCACGGTGCTGTTAAATATCCAAAGCGCATGGAGAGTTGTAGCGCTTGAGTAGGGCGACGTGGACAATGTCACTGGTTGTCACAGCGGAGGACGTAGTGGGCATGGCTAGAACGATTTCATAGGTGACATCAGTCACTTTGCGGAGCACGCGATATGGTCCTGTGCAACAAGAAAGGATTTTTTCACATAGGCCAACTTTAAGCGAAGGTGACCAAAGCAACACGAGGTTGCCGGGCACAAAATGGACATCATGGTGACGGAGGTCGTAGCGTTGCTTCTGCTTGTCTGGAGACACTTGTAGACGAGCGCGCGCAAGTTGGCGAGCGTGGTCAGCATGGGCGATTGCATCACGGGCATAATGGCTAGTTGAAGCTGTGGCCGACGGAAGCACAGTGTCCAGTGGTAGCGTTGGTTCGCGGCTATACAAGAGGTAAAACGGAAAAAAGCCAGCAGTTTCGAGGCGGGAAGAGTTGTATGCAAAGGTAATGTAAGGTAGAGCCAGGTCCCAGTCATGGTGGTCGTCGGAAACGTATTTTGATAGCATCTCTGTAAGGGTGCGGTTCAAGCGCCCAGTGAGGCCGTTCGTTTGGGGATGGTAGGAGGTGGTAAAATTATGCCGTATTGAGCAGGCACGCATGATGTCGTCGATGACTTTGGCCAAAAACGTACGCCCACGGTCTGTTAGCAATTGACGCGGAGCACCATGCATCAAAATGATATCATGCAGGAGGAAGTCCGCAACATCAGTTGCGCAACTGGTCATAAGAGCACGGGTTACGGCGTAGCGGGTCGCGTAGTCCACCGCGACTGCAACCCACTTGTTTCCTGATGTAGATTCCGGAAATGGGCCGAGAAGGTCTAAGCCGACACGATGAAAGGGCTCGGCAGGAATGTCGAGCGGCTGCAGGTAACCAGCGGGGAGCTGGGAAGGCTTCTTGCGTCGTTGACAAACTTCACAAGCGGCGACGTAACCTCGTACGGAACGGGCGAGACCCGGCCAGAAAAAACGGCGACGTACACGGTCATAGGTTCGACTTATGCCGAGATGTCCTGCTGTTGGTGCGTCGTGGAGATCTTCTATAACGGTGGAGCGGAGGTGTTTAGGTATTACAAGGAGGAACTCAGAGCCGTCCGGATTAAGGTTACGACGGTACAGAGCACTGTCGCGGAGGACGAAGAGGCGTAGAGTAGCATCGGCCGGAGAGTGCTCAAAACGGTCGATGAGTTCTCTGATGTAGGCGTCACGGCGTTGCTCGTCGGCGAAATGAAGCAGCTATGATACAGGGAATACGCAAGAAGCACTGGCAATATTAGAGGAGCCAGAGTCGTCAACAGGGTAACACGACAAGCTGTCAGCGTCTTGGTGCAGGCGGCCAGATTTGTACACCCCGGAATATGAAAATTCTTGTAGCCTCAAAGCCCATCGACCAAGCCGGCCTGTAGGATCTTTTAGCGAAGAAAGCCAGTAAAGAGCATGATGGTCAGTGACTACGGAAAAAGGGCGACCGTAAAGGTAAGGGCGGAACTTCGCAACCGCCCAGACAACAGCAAGGCATTCTCGTTTCGTAATGGAATAGTTGTGCTCCAATGGTGCTAGGAGACGGCTCGCATAAGCAATAACGCGATTCTGGCCACGCTGACGCTGGGCTAAGACGGCACCTACGCCATGACCACTGGCATCTGTACGCAATTCTGTAGGGGCATCAGGGTCGAAGTGGGCGAGAATGGGTGGTAAAGTTAGAAGAGTGACGAGACGAGAGAAGGCGGCAGCTTCTGAAGTGCCCCACAAGAAGTGTATGCCTTTCTTCAAAAGATTAGTGAGGGGTCTAGCAATTGTCGCAAAATCTGGAACAAAACGACTAAAGTACGAGCATAGTCCTATAAAACTTCGGACGTCTGCGGCTGTCTTCGGAACCGGAAAGTCTCGGACAGCGCGAGTTTTTTCGGGATCAGGCTGTACTCCGGAAGCGTCAACGAGATGGCCCAGAAGAGTAATTTGCCAGTGGCCAAAACGACATTTCGACGAGTTAAGTTGCAGCTTCGCCTTTCGAAATACATCAAGTATAGCTGTTAGACGCTCAAGGTGAGTGTCGAACGTGGGCGAGAAGACGATGACGTCGTCGAGGTAGCAGAGACATGTGGACCATTTGAAACCTTGGAGCAAGGAGTCCATCATACGCTCAAAGGTGGCAGGGGCGTTGCATAATCCAAACGGCATTACTTTAAATTGGTATAAGCCATCAGGTGTGATGAACGCGGTTTTTTCTCTGTCCATATCGTCAACAGCAATCTGCCAGTATCCGGAACGAAGATCAACAGAAGAGAAATAGCTGGAACCGTGGAGGCAGTCACGGGCATCGTCTATACGTGGGAGCGGGTAGACATCCTTCTTAGTAACGTTGTTCAGATGGCGGTAGTCTACACAGAATCGCCATGTGCCGTTCTTCTTCTTAACCAGCACCACAGGTGACGCCCAGGGACTTGAAGGCTCAATTATGTTTTTATCAAGCATTTTGTTCACTTCACTTTGAATTACTCGGCGTTCCGACGCAGAAACTCGGTACGGTCGTCGGTGAATAGGCGTAGCATCACCAGTAAGAATCCGATGCTTGACCGCGAGCGTCTGGCCTAAAGGGCGATCGTCGATGTCGATAATATCTCGGTGGGACGATAATACTTGGCAAAGCTCTTCAGCCTGCGCCGAGGACAGGTCCATCGCAACCATTTTCTTTACATTGGGATCGGCACCCGAGGCTGGCGCGAGGGGCCTGCTAAGCTCGCGAGAACCATCGGTCGATAACGCTGCCACATATCGTTCGCCGAGACAGTCAACGGTGGCAAGGCAAATACCTTGTGGTAGAATTTGCTTTGCCCATCCAAAGTTACAGACAGGCATGCGAGTGCGGTTCCCAGTAATCTTAAGTATACTGTGAGGCACTGTAAGGTCATACCTTATTGGAATGTCGGGCAGAGGAGTGACGAGGTACTCGCCATCAGGAACTGGTGGGAAAGACAACAGTTCAATGTAGGCTATTGACTTTGGTTGCAGGCGAAGAAAGCCGGTGGAACGTAACCGGCAGTGGGGTGCGTCAGAAGGTTCTGTGAGCATAGGCAACTCAACGCGAAGAGTACTGGAAGAGCAGTCAATAAGAGCAGAATGTGCGGAGAGAAAATCGAGGCCGAGAATGAGGTCGTGTGGGCAATGAGCAATTACGGTGAAGAGGACAGGAGTGTGGTGGCCGGCGATGCTGACGCGTGCCGTACACATGCCGATGATAGGCACAGTACCGCCATCCGTAACGCGGACGACGCGTGCCGACGCTGGGGTGAAGAGCTTTTTGAGTCGTCGTCGGAAGGCAGCACTCATAATTGAAAGATGTGCTCCTCTATCGATGAGTGCCGTGACAGGATAGCCGTCAACGTCAACGTCAAGAAGGTTTCGGTTCATGGGTGACGTGAGCAGAGGATTTGAGGGCAGGGTCCACAACGCAGCCTCACCTCCAGAAGCTGCAGTGCCTAGTTTTCCGACTGGGTCCGGGAGGCGATAGGCGGCGAAGAGAAGCGACGTGGTTGGGGCGAACGAGACTGATAGCGTCGAGGTGAGGGCGAGCGGCTGTACCTAAGGTTCGGAGCAGGAGCATCAGCGGCAGTGGATTCATGGCAGGTGGTATAGGGAACGGAAGGTCCAAAGGTGAGGGAATAAGCGGCGGTGTATGTCCGAGAAGGTGGTGGCCATCGGTTGCGGCAGTGACGAGCGACGTGGCCGACGCGACAGCAGTGGAAGCAGATCGGCCGGTCATCAGGGGTACGCCAATTGGACGGGTTGCGGCGAGATGTGGCGGAATAGGACTGCCGAGGACGAGGAGGGCCGCTAGAGAACTGGGGAACGCTGGGTTGAGACGTGGAACACACGGAGTTCAGACCCATGTTCTCAAATTCCTGTCGGACGACGGCCTGGATCATCGCGATGGTGGTTGCTGGCGGATAGGGAGGCGTCGTGGAGAAAGCTGGCGAACAGGTGGCTTCGAGTTCGCGGCGAACAATACGGGTGACGTCTTCACAGGTGGTGGTCTGACGTGGTCGACCCTCACATGTCGACGTAGCAGCAGTGCTGGGTAGCCGCGTGATGTGCGGTGTGATACGGCGGCTCCTAGCTTGTTCAAGGCGACGGCATTCTTTGATGATGGCGTCGATAGTGGAGACGTTGCCGAAAACAAGCAAATTGAAAGCGTCGTCGGCGATGCCATTTAGAATATGTGACACTTTATCGGCTTCGGACATAGCATCGTCAGCTTTGCGGCAGAGAGCCAAGACGTCGAGGATGTAGGAAACGTACGGCTCCGTAGTTGACTGAACACGGGACGCAAGAGCCTTTCTCGCGGCAGCCTTGCGCCCATTGGGGTCGCCGATCAGTTCCCGTAGCTTCTCTTTGAAATTGTCCCAACTGGTTATCGCGTCGACATGCGTTTGGTGCCACACGCGTGGGGTGCCGCCGAGATAAAAGATGACATTGGCGAGCATAATCGTTGGGTCCCACCTGTTACTAGCACTGGCGTGTTCATAGAGTTTGATCCAGTCGTTAACATCCTGGCCCTCCAGGCCAGAGAACACACCTGGGTCGCGATGTGGGGCGACCGTGGCGATTGGAGCAGTGGGACAAGCCGAAGCCGTTGCAGAGGTGGGCGCGTCACCGGGAGGCAAGGTGACAAGCTCGGTGTGCCGACCACTTCTGAGTTCCGTGGTGAGGACGGGGATCGCTGACCTCCATCAGAATGTTGCTTGTGGAAACACACAGACGAAAGATGCTATTTACAGGTTCTTTACACTGGAGCCAGGCAGCCAGGCCGACACTCGCTCGCGCCAAGCGCACCGACCAACCTCATCGTCGTTCTCGCGGCGGCTCGTTTCTTGAGCATCGCTCGATGATATCGTAATAATATTAATCTCTCAGTAGAAGCGACAAATCGTTCACTTTCTTTTTCAGTTTTTCCCAGCATTCAACCTGGCACTCCCCGTCACGCCACACGCAATGAGTGCGGGAGAGGGGGTCTCCGCGTGAGTCCGGGTTCTTACTGGCCAAAAGTTTTCGCGCTTGTAGGCGGCAGCCACCTTGTTCCGGTGCCTGCGAAAACAGGTGCATCAGTGAAAAGGTGAACGAGAAAAATTAGGCACAAACGGTCAATTGTCAATCAATGAACAATGGCGTAACTAGTAAATATTTCAATTTCAATTCGTTCATGTACACCCCAAGAGATGGAGGCCAACACTGTTAGCATCCGTTCTCGCTTATGTTTGACTAACAGCGAGAGATAGCAAATGCTACACCTTGTACGAGTTGCTGTACTATATTCGTTAAATTCCTATTCACAACTTAAGCGGGACGGCTCATCGCTGTTCAAGACAATCGAGGACAGAGTTACGCGCCTTCTAACGCTATCACTAATATGCCACCCGTTGATCACGAGCGCGTTATGTTAACGACAAAGTGTTTAATGAGACAGTTTGAAGACAGAATTTGCACGCCACCTTCAATGGCCACCATTGCTTTTCTTAAACTCATATCCATGAACCATCCATGGCCACGCGTCCCGCATAGTGAGGTAAGCCAGGACAAGGCACCTGCAAAAGCACAATACGGCAAGGCCCTGCTACCGCATGCAAGGTGCCGCATATCTTCCCGTGTATCTGCGGAGGCACATTTTTCAAATATGAACGCGCACCTAAGCACAGTCAGGAAGGTAATCGCGCATTTCTGGGATTGCTTAATGCCGCGACGCCAACGCTTGCAATCTAGCCCGAAACGCAAAGCACGGAAAGCGATGTATAATTAGTAGTACACCGTGCTGTATTGTAGAACGCAAGTTACCGGTGCCAGGTATATAGGAACAAACACACCTATTGAGAAACGCCGTGCGAATCACTAAGTCCTCCCGCACTAAACAGCTGTGGCAGTTTCACAAGGTGGAAACAGATGAAGCCCAAAGTGGACAGGTGACGACGCAGTGGTCGGGCTCAAATATTTGCCCAAATGAGCTACTTGACTAGTCAATAACGAGCAAATATGCTTATTGCCATCCAACATATTTCTAGAGACTCGATGTTGTTTTTTCCCACCACGTCCACGCTTCGACATGGGCGGAATGCGCGGGTAATGCAAAAGGTATATCGCTCGAATTTGTGTTCAGACCAAACTCAAACAACGCTTGGAGCATCGCTGGAGGCCACACCTCACACACGGTGTAAGACAAGCTGTCTCTTAGTATTATTAATGATTACTTCAAAAAAGTAGGTGGACACAATGTTTTTAACTCGCTGCAACGTTGAGGGAACGGCCCTTTCAAGCTATTTCCTTAAACCCGTGCAGGCTGAGGCTAAAATGAAGGTAGATTAGTACCGGATGAAATTTTTCTAGTCGGACACACAGGCCACGCGGACATTACATTACTAGACAGGGTAGTAGTACTGGTATGCATATATCGGAGAAATTGTATGAGGTGAGCTGCTGCGGTTTAAATTGGTTAATATGGCTAAACGAAAGAAAGAGCCCCATTCTTCGTAGACAAGACACGAGCAATGGGCGGTTCGTGTCCCTTGTGCATTGTAGAAATCAGTTTAAACATTCATTCCGTGTTGCCACACATTATTTGAAAATAAAAGCAGACCTTTTCTTGAAAGATAGTTAAAATTCAATATATCATCTATTCTTTCAAAGGAGGTGCATGTATTTTAAACAAGTGTTTGACGATGCGCATCCAGTTCTCATTGGTGTTACTACAATGTGGCGTCTGCAAAGCAGTAACACAGTGTAATGATCTGAAAAATCCTTGGTAAGCTGCATGTTTTGAAAAACCACACGGTTCGCATAAAATTACATAAAATGTAATTTTACCTGGTCGGCGTCGTGACGCGGAAGTTCGGGAGCAACTCTGTTAGTGAACTGGGGAAGGACAGCCGACAAAGAAGATGAATAGTCAACGAAGCAATATCAACAGTGAAGGCTGAAAAGCGGCACATTCGGGAGGAGCACAGCGTACCTAAGGCGTACCTTGCGGCTGGACGTGGTCGCCGATTCCGAAGTTGGTGAAATGAAGGCCCGTAGAGCTGTTGGTGATACAGACGGCGGTGTGCGGAAGAGCAACGTGACCGGCAAGGAGGACATCCGCGAGAGGAGACACAACACAGCCAGCGTCAGGCACAGGTGGAGCTGCGGAAAGCAGAATGTCTGTCATGGCTTGCGGGGCGAGTCGAATGTGCTCGGCTGGTCTCCTGGGAAATTCCTCGGGAGGCGCTGGACATTGTAAATCAAGTTGGGCAAGTCCGGCGAAGCAGTGGATAACGAAATCAAGGCCTAGATTAACATCATGGGTCCACCCTTACCCTTGAAGAACAGTAAACAAAACAGATGTTGGGCGGCCACAGACACGAACGCGAGCGGCACACATTCCTATTGTGACCAGTGTTCTTCCGTCAGCAACTCGCACAACACCGGACGCCGCAGGTGTCGAGACTTTAGTTAGCCGTCTACAAAGCTGGTCGCTCATCACAGAGATGTGCGCGCCTCTACCAAGCAGAGCAGTGACGGGGACACCATCTATGTACACATCAAGTAAATTTCTATCCGTTGGTAAGATCAGGGGAGAAATTGCAGTCCGATTCGTTCTAACAGCGTCACCCCGCGGAGCTGCACCCATCAGTTTCCCGTAGAGCGCCGGTAAATGGCGGAGCGAGAGAGAGAGGTTGTCGTGGTGAGGGTGAACGACTCCGCCGTGTAGATGAGGACGCCTGAGTAGAGTTGTATGGCTCTGTGGAATCTTCCGGGGGTGGAAGAGTACCTGGCGAGCGGCGGTAACGATGGAACGCAGACTGATATTGGGATGACGTCAAAGTCCTGCAGCAGTGACGGGAAACGTGGCCAACCCGTCGGCAGTTGAAACGAATCGGCCGGTCATCAGATGTTCGCCATTCCGCTGGGTTGCAAAAAGGCCGAGAGGGGTACTGGCGTCACGTAGAAGGGATCGCAGGAAAGGTGTAGGTGTCCGATCGGCTGACTGAATAGACAGACTAAATTCCAAGGTTCGCCAACCCGTCGCGCACGACAGACTGCACAGGGGAAATCGTCGGTCGAGAATTGTGTGAACGGGTCTGCAAGCCAACAGCCGCCGTAGCTTCGACCTTCCAGCGAACGATACGAACGAGGCTCTCGGACGTTGGCGGCTGATGCGCAGAGTGAAAGTTCTCGTACGACGACGTAGCAGCCGTATTTTAAAGACGCGTGAACTGGTATGCAATGCGACGACTTTTTGTTTCTTCGAAGCGTTCACGATGGTAACGATGGCGATGGTTAAAATATTTTTATACAGGAGAAGATTAAAAGCGTCGTCCGCTATGCCGTTCAGTACGTGGTTCACTTTGCCTTCTTTTGAGGCCCTTTCATCAAACTTGCGGCAAAGGGCAAGAACGTCCTGGGTGTATGTCACATATGGTTCGGCCGACGCGTTGACGCGGGACCCAAGTTCCTTTTGTGCAGCTCGGTGACGGCCAACCGTTTCCCCGAACAGCTCGTGGAGATTTTGCTTATATTGCTCCCAGCTCGTCAGTTCTTCGTTGTGATTTCAAAACCGTGCCCGTGCCGTTCCTTTCAGGTAGAAAATTATGATAACCAGGATAACTGTTTCGTACATCTTATGGGCGCTCACGCGTTCGTACATTTCGGGCCACTCATGGATATCAAGATTGTCTTTCCCGGAAAACGTTCCTGGGTCGCGGGACTGTGACAAGATGACTGTCGGCGTTGTGGTAGTGTTGCTTCTGTCAGCATGGTGACTGTTCTTCCGCGGTTCCATCGGTCGTCATGTTGTTAGTGGCCAGCCTACGTCCGCTTCAGTGCTCCGTCATGCACAACAGTGCCCCGCACTTCCACAAGATATGCTGCATAGTGAAGAAGCAAGGCGGGAAATCTATATACAGAATGTGCAATAATTTACATACTGGACAAAGACAAGTCTGCAGCAGGCTATTCACTAAAGCATCGTCTTCTTCAGCCCCAAACTCGTGCTCATCTTCCTCAGCGTTGTGCAGAGCAGTGTACGAATACATTTTTAGTAGGATATGTGTCTAAAACAGCTCCGGAAGGAAGAAGAGCAAGCAAGAAGGCAAATATGTTAATAAGAAAGGCGTCTGGTTAGCTAAATATCACTAAGTCCTTACTTCTGGAATTCTATAAAGGTTGGACAAAATAATTTAGTAGATGCTGCTGCCGTGTGCACAAGAAATTTTCAAAGCGCTACGCTAGAAGGTGTTGCGGAGGTCCCGTTCTCCTCTAATTATTCTTAATATAGGCTTCAAATATTATCAAGGTATTAACGCGTGTACTTATTTATCTTTCATCGGGTGACCGCGTTTTACGGTCCAACAAATGTTATCGCTCAGCGCAGGACGTGCCTGAATATATCGAAAGGTTCTGGAATGTTAAAATTAAATTAAATTATCGGGTTTTACGTGCCAAAACCACTTTCTGATTATGAGGCACGCCGTAGTGGAGGACTCCGGAAATTTCGACCACCTGGGGTTCTTTAACGTGCACCTAAATCTAAGTACACGGGTGTTGTCGCATTTCGCCCCCATCGAAATGCGGCCGCCGTGGCCGGTATTCGATTCCGCGACCTCGTGCTCAGCAGTCTAACACCATAGCCACTGAGCAACCACGGCGGGTTGTTCTGGAATGTTGATGGTTCTATCTGTTGCCTGTTTGCCGACCGCTTCAGCAAATCGGGTTGGATTTCTTGGGTCCTTTTCCGACGTCAACATCTGGAAACGAGGGGATCGTCGTGGCCATCACCTACCTTACCGGCTACGCCGGAACGAAAGTCCTGCCCAAAGGTAGCGCAGTGAAAGTAGCGAAGTTTTTCGTCGAGACCATCTTGCTGCGACATGGTGTGCAAACTCCTCATTACTGACAGAGGAACGGCTTTTACAGCTGAAAAGCTTACTCAAGCCATTGTACAGTATAGCCAGACAAGTCACCGTAGGAGAACCGCCTACCACCCACAGCCGAATGGCCTAACGCAACGACTAAACAAGACACTCGCTGACGTGTTAAAGATGTACGTCGACGTTGAACGCAACACGTAGGATGCTCTACTTTCATAAGTCACCATCGCTTACAACACATCTGTGCGAGAGACAACACCCATCACGTCATTAAGGATGGTTTACGAAAGGAACGCGATGACACCTCTCGACGCCTTGCTGCCGCACGTCACCGATGAAGAAAATGTCGACGTCGCCGCCTATCACCCGCACACCGTAAATGCCCGACAGCTCGCCCACCTCCACATGAAGAACCAGCAGAAGACCGGCAGCCGGCACTGCAATCTTCGACGAGGCTACGGGGAATACCATCCCGGCGACCGTGCTTGGGTATGGACCCCGATACGCCGACGAGGAGTCGGCGAGAAACTTGTGACGCTATTTCGGACCCTACAGGATTATCCGGCGTATTGGCGCACTAGACTATGAGGTCGTGCCAGGCGCCATTTCGCAATCACAGCTTCGCCACGCACTATCTGAAGTGGTCCAAGTGGTGCTTCTTAAGACCTTTTCCTCCCACTGACAAATTTGGTTACTTTGGTGTACATTTACTACGGGTGTTTGATTGTTCGCGTTTGTGTTTGCAGCATCGGGACGATGCATATTAAGAGGGGGGGGGGGGGGGGGTATTGAGACGTGTACTTGCTTATCTTTCAAAGGGTGACCGCATTTCACCGTCTAACAAATGTTATCGCTCAGGATAGGGCGCGCCTGCATGTATCGGAAGTTTCTGGTAAGTTTATCGATGGTTTTATTCCTTGTCTGTTGCCACCCAACCTTGTGTAAGCTGATTGCATGTATGCGGGACGCCAATGGTATGTTTCTTTCTAAAGACGCGCGAAGAGCAGCCATTTTTGGGGAACCTCCGATGACTCATATAAAAAGCCGACGCGCTTTTATATATGATGACGGCAAGTGATGACGGTCCATGTTCATGCCTGTAAATCCACTGTGCCATTGATTTGCACGCTCACCACAGTGTATGTTTCACACTCGCCCAGGTCTGCATACATGCTTACTGATAAAGCAATTGACTCGTGGAATGGGCACTCCTATGTTAGACCAGTTCCGTCCCACAACTATAAGCCTATTAACACACAGCAGGAAACACTAGGAAGGCTAGAGCGCCTTCTCTCGCTGCTTGCATTCGCAACTGAAAAATAGTGCATCACACAAGAAAGATAGAGGCACACATTACATAATCCGATATAAAACAAGATCTCATTCTATTGTGTTGCAAAATATGACGTATTTATTACATCACAGGGGTTCAAGTGTGAGCCTACTTACAACAAACGGAGTGAGTGACATGTTTCAGCAACCACAGGGCACACATTGACTCTTGACTGATACCTACTAGAAAGCACAAAGACGCACTAGTAATACTTAAGGTGGGAATCCCTTGCTCACACAAGTCCTAGTTCCAATACACAGGGTGCTTTTTTAGACCATCCAGAATTTCTAAAATTTGCCTGTTGCACATACCATAATTGTAGTCATTGCGCTGGATTGCTCAGAAAGGCAGACATTTATTTGCAAGGGAGATCGGAATGCACACTGAACAAATTATGGAAATCACTAGTTCACTGATCAAACATCTAAGAGCCCAATTTGCTATTTACGGAGTGCAGCTGGCGAGTTCACAAGGTGTATCCACTGGGAATGAATTTTCAGGATGACGAAGTCCCGAGGTAATCATCCCTAAAGGTTGCGATGAAATACATGGGCGTTCGTTACATTGGAACTTATAAAACGGCAGTTGTCTGAAAAGTGGAACAATTGTGCATTCTTACTGCAAGTTTCACAGCACGTCAAATGCATGCAAAGCTTAGAGTTCATACCAAGCGCATATGCTTTTCAGGCTCGCCGACTGCAATTCATACATTGTAATGTGTGCCATAAAGTGTACTAATAGAAAGTTAATTGGGTGCAGGTAGTGTCTGCCACTTCGAGTGATCTAGCTCAGGGTCGACAATAACAGCAACTTCCAGAAGCAATGTCAGGAAATTCTGCACAATCTGAACAAAGGAAACAGCCTGTATATGAAGCAGCTATTAAGTAGAAAGCATTGCAGGTCAAAAACAATATGCAGAGTGAGACTCTGGCTGCACTGCTTGTGTAGCTTCTGCAATGTTGTCCTGCTATGTATAACTGCCCTGTAACAGAGGACATAGCAGGCAACATTGACGAATTCTACAGCATTAATGAGAGGGTAGCCGTAGTCGTAATTAAACTTAAAAATAAGTTTAGATTAAAGGTAGTACAAGCCTACGCTCCAACATCCAGCCACGACGATGAGGAAGTAGATCAGTTCTATAAAGATGTTGAATTAGCGATGATAAAAGTGCAAACTCGATGGGTGGCTTCAATGCAAAAGTGGGGGAAAAGCAAGCGGGTGAACAGGCAATTGGCAACTACGGCGTCGATTCTAGGAACGCTAGAGGAGAGGTGCTGGTAGAATTTGCACAAAGGAATAAGCTGACAATAATGAAACCCTTTTTCAGGAAGCGTAGCAACAGAAAGTGGACCTGGAGAAGCCCTAATGGTGAAACAAGAAATGAAATTGATTTCATAGATTCCGCTGATCCCACTATAGTGCAGAATGTAGAAATGTTAGGTAGAGTAAAGTGCAGTCATCATAGGTTAGCGAGGGTTAGGATTCACCTCAATATGAAGAGAGAAAGAGTAAAACTGGTCAAGAAGGAACAGGCAAACCTAGACGCTGCGAGGGTAAAAGTAGACCAATTCTGCCTGATACTTGCAGCTTTAGCACAGCAAATACGCAGCCTTAGAAAAGAGAGATGAAGATGACATAGAGGTAATTAATGAAACCATAACGAGGCTTGTTCAGAAGCAGCAATTGAAGTGGGAAGTAAGGCACCAAGGCAACGACTAGGTAAGCTCTCCCGAGTAACGAAGGACATAATAAACAAACGACAAATAATTAAAATTTCCAAATCAAGACATCAGATAGAATTTGTGGAACTGTAAAAACTGACCAACAAGGAGTAAGCACGGAATATTCCAAATTAAAACGTGAGAAAGACTCAGGAAGCAGTAAAAAATGGATGCAGAATGAGATCAGTGAGGAGTAAACTTGGCATAGGAAAAACCAAGATGCATCAGCTCAAAGATAAGCAGGGTATTATCATCAGCAATCTCAAAGATATAGTAAAAGCAGCGGAAGAATTCTATACTGACCTGTAGAGTACCAAGAGCAGCCACGATATCTCCATTCGAAGTAGTAATGAACAGGTTACCGAGTCTCCTTCTATAACTAGCGATGAAGTTAGGATGGACTTGCAAGACATGAAAAGAGGAAAAGCGGCAGGAAAAGATGAAATAACAGTCGATTTTCTCAAAAATGGAGGAGACATAATGATTGAAGAACTGGCGGCGCTTTATACGAACTGTCTATTGACTTCAAGGGTTCCAGAGAACCTGAAGAATGCCAATATTATACTAATCCACAAAAAGAAAGGCTTTAAGGAATTGAAAAAATATATAATATAATAATATATGGGGTTTTACGTGCCAAAACCACTTTCTGATTATGAGGCACGCCGTAGTGGAGGACTCCGGAAATTTCGACCACCTGGGGTTCTTTAACGTGCACCTAAATCTAAGTACACGGGTGTTTTCGCATTTCGCCCCCATCGAAATGCGGCCGCCGTGGCCGGGATTCGATCCCGCGACCTCGTGCTCAGCAGCCCAACACCATAGCCACTGAGCAACCGCGGCGGGTGAAAAAATATATACCCGTTAGCTTATTTCCAGTATTAGATAAAATATTCGCCAAGATAATCTTCAATAGAATAAAGGAAACACTGGACTTAGTCAACCAAAGCAACAGGCTGATTTCAGGAAGGGATGCTCTACAACGGATCACATACATGTCATCAATCAGGTAATCGAGAAATCTGCAGAGTACAAACGGCCTATATACAGCTTTCATACATTGCGAAAACCCATTTTATTCATTAGAGATGCCAGTAGTCATAGAGGCATTACATAATGAAGGAGTACAGGACACTTACGTAAATATATTCGAAAATATATACAGAGATTCCACAGCTACCTTAATTCTCCACAAGTAGGAAGATACCTATAAAGAAAGGGGTCGGACCAGAAGGTACAATCTCTCCAATGCTAATCGCTGCATGCGTGGAAGAAATATTCACGCTATTAAACTGGGATGGCTTAGGAGTAAGTATCGACGGCGAATACCTCAGCAACCTTCGGTTTGCAGATGACATTGTGCTGATCAGGAACACTGGGGACGAGTTACAAAAAATAATTGAGGACCTTAACAAAGGGAGTATAAGTGTGGGCTTGAACATTAATATGCAGAAGACAAAGATAATGATCAATAGCCGGGCGAGGGAACAAGAGTTCAGGATCACCATTCAGCCTCTGGAGTCTGTGAAGGAGTAGGTTTATCTAGGTCAATTACTCACTGCGGACTCTGATCATGAGAAGTAAATTTACAGAAGAATAGAGGCAGACATTGTCAGATCCTGACTGGAAGCTTACCACTATCATTAAAAAAAAGGTGTACAATCAATGCATTCTATCGGTGCTGACATATGGGGCAGAAGCTTGGAGACTGACAAAGAAGCTCGAAAACAAGTTAAGGACCGTGTAAAGAGCGATGGAATGAAGAATGTTAGGAACCAGGTTAAGAGATAGGAAGACATCGGTGTGAAACGGAGAGCAAACAGAGATAGCCGATATTCTAATTGACATCAGGAGAACGAAATCAAGCTGGGCAGGTCACGTAATGCATACGTTAGATAACGGTGAACCATTAGGGTTACATAATGGGTGCCAAGAGGAGAGAAGCGTACTCGAGGACGGGCGAAGACTAGGTGGGGTGAGGAAATTAAGAAATTCGCAGACGCTAGCTTGAATCGGTTGGCGCATGACAAGAGTAATTGGAGATCACAGGGAGAGGCCTTTATCCTGCAGTGGACAAAAATATGATGATGATGATGGTGATTATGATGATGGTGAGGATGAAGAAGAAGAAGGAGAAGATGATGATGATGATGATGATGATGATGATGATGATGATGATGATGATGATGATGATGATGATGATGATGATGATGATGATGATGATGATGATGCCGGTGGTGGCGGTGGTGGTGGTTTGGTGATGATTTAATCAATCACTATATAAATTTTTTTCATTGTAACATTTTTGTATACATCCTAATCTTTTTTCTCACCTTCTCTATCTCGTATCGCTACCTAGGCCTGTAAGGAAAAGGGCGTATCAATCTCTTCCTAGCTTTTTTTTCCACCACCACTCAAACGTCTCTTAGATATGACGACGGATGACCAGTTGTAGCTTCCGTTCACTTTCAGTCCAAGCTCTTCTGGAAAGTGTACGTTACTTACAGGTCTCGCTGGGTGAATCCATTCTCATCCCATAAGCACGTGCTGAGTGGTCTCGGGATTTTGGCTGCAGCATACACACGCCTCGTCTTGTTTTCAATATTCGTTCCGGTATAGTTTTGCCCTTAGGCAACCAGCTCGAGCCTCAAACAGCAAGGCACTGCAATTTCTGTTATCATACAGATTTTCCGTTCTAATTTCCTTCTTCCCGTTCTTGTAATTCTCCATAGTCATTTTTTTTCATTCTTTGCATCTATTCGATGTATCTGTCTCTCTCACTTCCTTTCTGATGGCTCCTGATTGTCTATTCGCACTTTCAGTTACCCTGTACTTGGTTGCCAACTTTCTTTGTTCTCTTCCTGTATTCTCTTCCTCTATTCTGGTACAGATACTTGTGCAATTTACCCTCCCATTTATTTTGATGCACGTTCCTGTATCTTTTTTTCAAAACAAATTTTGCTCTGCTCTTTGACTTCGAACGAGCCACAACCCATGCCAAGCTGCACTGCCTCATTTGTGGTTTTACCTTCGGCCCCCAAAGCCAACCGGCCTACCGAACTTAGGTTAGCTTCCAGCCCTGATAAGGTATCGATTTTAAGCACAGAATGGCATTTGTGAACTTAGCGTGGCGCCATTATTCCTTTCCAGATTCCACGCACCACCTAATATTTGTTGTCGCCCCAAATTGCTCCATGTTTGATAATTGCTGCTTCCACATTCCCTTTACTTTCACGTTGTCTAGGTGGGTGCTTGAGTAACTCTTCGTTCATATGCACATACGCACAGGTATTTACATTGTTTGACTGTGAGTATGACTTGCTGTTGAACTGACACCACGTAATTACTCGTCTTTGCATTGAAGATCATAATTTCCGATTTCCCGGTGCTAAACTTAAGGCCTAGATTTGTAGCTGCGTTGGCACAAATTTTCGCTAGGGTCTGTAAATCTCTTGCATTGTCCACTAGTAGGATAATGTCGTCTACATACATTAGTCCGGGAACCTTCTGTCGCTCCATTTGTCTAATACGCATGGAGGATAAATCAAACCCTAATTCACTGTTTTCGAGTCGCCCAGCGGTCCCCCCTCCCCCTTCCCGACGACAGTACTACTGTGAAGGGATCGCGTATCCCGACAAGCGTCGAGAGCTCTAGCCACCCATGGGATCGAATGCCGGCCGTGGCTGCCACATCTTTATGGGGGCGAAATACAAGAACATTCGTGCACTGCGCGTTGTGTGAAAGTAGAAAGAACCCCCCAGGGAGCCCCCTGGGGGTTCAATGGTCGGGGGGGGGGGGGGGGAGGAGTCTGGCTGCAAAGAACATGCTCAAGGAGCCGTAGCATTGATGACAATATCGCAAAAGGCTGAACGTGGTGATGTCGATGTTACGGATGGTCTTTTTCCGCGGCAGTTACGTTTCACACAGCGCTTAATTGCAAAATATTTGTTCTTAGCTCTTACAGGAGCATGTTTAGTAAACATATATTCGCTCTGCTACACAATATCGAGCATGAGCTCCAAACTACTCATTTGCTTTAGCCAAACCAAATCAAATATTTGAACATAGCTTCGTGAATTACACGCACAACTGCTCGACTTGCTCCGTATCGGGAGTTACCATCTGAGTACTCGAATGATAACAATTATGTCTGTAAGATTAACATTGGTCTATTTCTTTAAGTTTGGTGCTGTTAAACATACCGCCGGTGTATTCGTGGCGTAGTGCGCTTCTGATAAATCAGGTGTGAATACTTGGACAGGTATTCATCGCGCACTTCAAGTTCATGAAACCCGCCGTCGTTGTTTAGTAGCTATGGTGTTGGGCTGCTGAGCCCGAGGTCGCGCTATCAAATGCCTGCCTCGGCGGCTGCATTTTCGATGGGGCGAAATGCGAAGGCACCCGTGTATTTAGATTTAGGTGCACCATAAAGAACCCCATGTGGTCCAAATTTCCGGAGTCTTCCGCTACGACGTGATTCATAATCAGATCGTCGTTTTGGCACGTAAAACCCCGTATTTATTTAAGTTCATGAACTTAGAATGCTTGTTACCAACCGTACACTTCTGCCTTTACAATTGATTTTATTACATTGTAAAACAAACGCCTCAACACTGCGGTACATCACAAAAGGTGTGCGGGAACATTGTCTGCACTCCCAATCAGATTTCTGAGCGGTGGTGACATCAGGCTCGCTTTCCGGACGTCATTAGGTATGAAAGGAGCAAGCAGGTAGACTACTTCAGCTACAGGGTCGGCGTAAGATTATGGATAAACAGTCCCGAAATGGATGAAGTATAGGCAGATTATGTTATTCGTGTTAATAACTGCTGCCTGGGAGAAAGCACTGGGTAATTTTTTTTCAGTAATTCGAAACAGGTGGGGCAGTAGCTCACCCGATTGAATTGGGTTGGGACGAAAAATACAAAAAATTTAGGATGACTTCTTTGAGCGGCAAAAGATTAATTGTCTAAGGTTAGTCATAATAAGTTCTTCGATTTTACGAGCAAAAACCACAATATGATTATGAGGCACGTTGTATTGGGGGAGGGGGCTCCCTGGGGGTTCTTTCTACTTTCACACAATGCGCAGTGCACGAATGTTCTTGTATTTCGCCCCCATGAAGATGTGGCAGCCACGGCCGGCATTCGATCCCATGGGTGGCTAGAGCTCTCGACGCTTGTCGGGATACGCGATCCCTTCACAGTAGTACTGTCGTCGGGAAGGGGGAGGGGGGACCGCTGGGCGACTCGAAAACGGTGAATTAGGGTTTGATTTATCCTCCATGCGTATTAGACAAATGGAGCGACAGAAGGTTCCCGGACTAATGTATGTAGACGACATTATCCTACTAGTGGACAATGCAAGAGATTTACAGACCCTAGCGAAAATTTGTGCCAACGCAGCTACAAATCTAGGCCTTAAGTTTAGCACCGGGAAATCGGAAATTATGATCTTCAATGCAAAGACGAGTAATTACGTGGTGTCAGTTCAACAGCAAGTCATACTCACAGTCAAACAATGTAAATACCTGTGAGTATGTGCATATGAACGAAGAGTTACTCAAGCACCCACCTAGACAACGTGAAAGTAAAGGGAATGTGGAAGCAGCAATTATCAAACATGGAGCAATTTGGGGCGACAACAATTATTAGGTGGTGCGTGGAATCTGGAAAGGAATAATGGCGCCACGCTAAGTTCACAAATGCCATTCTGTGCTTAAAATCGATACCTTATCAGGGTTAGAAGCTAACCTAAGTTCGGTGGGCCGGTTGGCTTTGGGGGGCCAAGGTAAAACCACAAATGAGGCAGTGCAGCTTGGCATGGGTTGTGGCTCGTTCGAAGTCAAAGAGCAGAGCAAAATTTGTTTTGAAAAAAGATACAGGAACGTGCATCAAAATAAACGGTAGGGTAAATTGCACAAGTATCTGTACCAGAATAGAGGAAGAGAATAGAGGAAGAGAACAAAGAAAGTTGGCAACCAAGTACAGGGTAACTGAAAGTGTGAATAGACAATCAGGAGCCATCAGAAAGGAAGTGAGAAAGACAGATACATCGAATAGATGTAAAGAATGAAAAAAAATGACTATGGAGAATTACAAGAACGGGAAGAAGGAAATTAGAACGGAAAATCTGTATGATAACAGAAATTGCAGTGCCTTGCTGTTTGAGGCTCGAGCTGGTTGCCTAAGGGCAAAACTATACCGGAACGAATATTGGAAACAAGACGAGGCGTGTGTATGCTGCAGCCAAAATCCCAAGACCACTCAGCACGTGCTTATGGGATGAGAATGGATTCACCCAGCGAGACCTGTAAGTAACGTACACTTTCCAGAAGAGCTTGGACTGAAAGTGAACGGAAGCGTCAACTGGTCATCCGTCGTCATATCTAAGAGACGTTTGAGTGGTGGTGGAAAAAAAAAAGCTAGGAAGAGATTGATACGCCCTTTTCCTTACAGGCCTAGGTAGCGATACGAGATAGAGAAGGTGAGAAAAAAGATTAGGATGTATACAAAAACGTTACAATGAAAAAAATGTATATAATGATTGATTAAATCATCACCACACCACCACCACCGGCATCATCATCATCATCATCATCATCATATTTTTGTCCACTGCAGGATAAAGGCATCTCCCTGTGATCTCCAATTACTCTTGTCATGCGCCAACCGATTCAAGCTAGCGTCTGCGAATTTCTTAATTTCCTCACCCCACCTAGTCTTCGCCCGTCCTCGAGTATGCTTCTCTCCTCTTGGCACCCATTATGTAACCCTAATGGTTCACCGTTATCTAACCTATGCATTACGTGACCTGCCCAGCTTGATTTCGTTCTCCTGATGTCAATTAGAATATCGGCTATCGCTGTTTGCTCTCCGTTTTACACCGCTATCTTCCTATCTCTTAACCTGATTCCTAACATTCTTCATTCCATTGCTCTTTACACGGTCCTTAACTTGTTTTCGAGCTTCTTTTTCAGTCTTCAAGCTTCTGCCCCATATGTCAGCACCGATAGAATGCATTGATTGTACACCTTTTTTTTAATGATAGTGGTAAGCTTCCAGTCAGGATCTGACAATGTCTGCCTCTATTCTTCTGTAAATTTACTTCTCATGATCAGAGTCCGCAGTGAGTAATCGACCTAGATAAACATACTCCTTCACAGACTCCAGAGGCTGAATGGCGATCCTGAACTCTTGTTCCCTCGCCCGGCTATTGATCATTATCTTTGTCTTCTGCATATAAATGTTCAAGCCCACTCTTATACTCCCTCTGTTATGGTCCTCAATTATTTTTTGTAACTCGTCCCCAGTGTTCCTGATCAGCACAATGTCATCTGCAAACCGAAGGTTGCTGAGGTATTCGCCGTCGATACTTACTCCTAAGCCATCCCAGTTTTATAGCGTGAATATTTCTTCCAAGCATGCAGCGAATAGCATTGGAGAGATTGTACCTTCTGGTCCGACCCCTTTCTTTATAGGTATCTTCCTACTTGTGGAGAATTAAGGTAGCTGTGGAATCTCTGTAGATATTTTCGAATATATTTACGTAAGTGTCCTGTACTCCTTCATTATGTAATGCCTCTATGACTGCTGGCATCTCTAATGAATAAAATGGGTTTTCGCAACGTATGAAAGCTATATACAGGCCGTTTGTACTCTGCAGATTTCTCGATTACCTGATTGATGACATGTATGTGATCCGTTGTAGAGCATCCCTTCCTGAAATCAGCCTGTTCCTTTGGTTGACTAAGTCCAGTGTTTCCTTTATTCTATTGAAGATTATCTTGGCGAATATTTTATCTAATACTGGAAGTAAGCTAATGGGTATATATTTTTTCAATTCCTTAACGTCTTTCGTTTTGTGGATTAGTATAATATTGGCATTCTTCAGTTTCTCTGGGACCCTTGAAATCAATAGACAGTTCGTATAAAGGGCCGCCAGTTCTTCAAGCATTATGTCTCCTCCATTTTTGAGAAAATCGACTGTTATTCCATCTTTTTCTGCCGCTTTTTCTCGCTTCATGTCTTGCAAGTCCATCCTAACTTCATCGCTAGTTATAGAAGGAGACTCGGTAACCTGTTCATTACTACTTCGAATGGAGATATCGTGGATGCTCTTGGTACTCTACAGGTCAGTATAGAATTCTTCCGCTGCTTTTACTATATCTTTGAGATTGCTGATGATAATACCCTGCTTATCTTTGAGCTGATGCATCTTGGTTTTTCCTATGCCAAGTTTACTCCTCACTGATTTCATTCTGCATTCATTTTTTACTGCTTCCTCAGTCTTTCTCACGTTATAATTTGGAATATTCCGTGCTTACTCCTTGTTGGTCAGTTTTTACAGTTCCACAAATTCTATCTGATGTCTTGATTTGGAAATTTTAATTATTTGTCGTTTGTTTATTATGTCCTTCGTTACTCGGGAGAGCTTACCTAGTCGTTGCCTTGGTGCCTTACTTCCCACTTCAATTGCTGCTTCTGAGCAAGCCTCGTTATGGTTTCATTAATTACCTCTATGTCATCTTCATCTCTCTTTTCTAAGGCTGCGTATTTGCTGTGCTAAAGCTGCAAGTATCAGGCAGAATTGGTCTACTTTTACCCTCGCAGCGTCTAGGTTTGCCTGTTCCTTCTTGACCAGTTTTACTCTTTCTCTCTTCATATTGAGGTGAATCTTAACCCTCGCTAACCTATGATGACTGCACTTTACTCTACCTAACATTTCTACATTCTGCACTATAGTGGGATCAGCGGAAACTATGAAATCAATTTCATTTCTTGTTTCACCATTAGGGCTTCTCCAGGTCCACTTTCTGTTGCTACGCTTCCTGAAAAAGGGGTTCATTATTGTCAGCTTATTCCTTTGTGCAAATTCTACCAGCACCTCTCCTCTAGCGTTCCTAGAATCGACGCCGTAGTTGCCAATTGCCTGTTCACCCGCTTGCTTTTCCCCCACTTTTGCATTGAAGCCACCCATCGAGTTTGCACTTTTATCATCGCTAATTCAACATCTTTATAGAACTGATCTACTTCCTCATCGTCGTGGCTCGATGTTGGAGCGTAGGCTTGTACTACCTTTAATCTAAACTTATCTTTAAGTTTGATTACGATACGGCTACCCTCTCATTAATGCTGTAGAGTTCGTCAATGTTGCCTGCTGTGTCCTCTGTTACAGGGCAGTTATACTCCCTATACATAGCAGGACAACATTGCAGAAGCTACACAAGCAGTGCAGCCAGAGTCTCACCCTGCATATTGTTTTTGACCTGCAATGTTTTCTACTTAATAGCTGCTTCATATACAGGCTGTTTCCTTTGTTCAGATTATGCAGAATTTCCTGACATTGCTTCTGGAAGTTGCTGTTATTGTTGTCCCTGAGCTAGATCACTCGAATTGGCAGACACTACCTGCACCCAATTAACTTTCTATTAGTACACTTTATGGCACACATTACAATGTATGAATTGCAGTCGGCGAGCCTGAAAAGCATATGCGCTTGGTATAAACTCTAAGCATTGCATGCATTTGACGTGCTGTGAAACTTGCAGTAAGAATGCACAATTGTTCCACTTTTCAGACAACTGCCGTTTTATAAGTTCCAATGTACCGAACGGCCATCTATTTCAACGCAACCTTTAGGGATGAATACCTCGGGACTTCGTCATCCTGAAAATTCATTCCCAGTGGATACACCTTGTGAACTCGCCAGCTGCACTCCGTAAATAGCAAAATGGGCTCTTAGATGTTTGATCAGTGAACTAGTGATTTCCATAATTTGTTCAGTGTGCATTGCGATCTCCCTTGCAAATAAATGTCTGCCTTTCTGAGCAATCCAGCGCAATGACTACAATTATGGTATGTGCAACAGGCAAATTTTAGAAAGTCTGCATGGTCTAAGAAAAGCACCCTGTGTATTGGAACTAGGACTTGTGTGAGCAAGGGATTCCCACCTTAAGTATTACTAGTGCTTCTTTGTGCTTTCTAGTAGGTATCAGTCAAGAGTCAATGTGTGCCCTGTGGTTGCTGAAACATGTCACTCACTCCGTTTGTTGTAAGTAGGCTCACACTTGAACCCCTGTGATGTAATAAATACGTCATATTTTGCAGCACAATAGCATGAGATCTTGTTTTATATCGGATTATGTAATGTGTGCCTCTATCTTTCTTGTGTGATGCACTATTTTTCAGTTGCGAATGCAAGCAGCGAGAGAAGGCGCTCTAGCCTTCCTAGTGTTGCCTGCTGTGTGTTAATAGGCTTATAGTTGTGGGACGGAACTGGTCTAGCATAGGAGGGCCCATTCCACGGGTCAACTGCTTTATCAGTAAGCATGTATGCAGACCTGGGCGAGTGTGAAACATACACTGTGGTGAGCGTGCAAATCAACGGCACAGTGAATTTACAAGCATGAACATGGACCGTCATCACTTGCCGTCATCATATATAAAAGCGCGTCGGCTTTTTTATATGAGTCATCGGAGGTTCCCCAAAAATGGCTGCTCTCCACGTGTCTTCCAGAAAGAAACACACCATTGGCGTCCCGCATACATGCAATCAGCTTACACAAGGTTGGGTGGCAACAGACAAGGAATAAAACCATCGATAAACTTACCAGAAACTTCCGATACATGCAGGCGCGCCCTATCCTGAGCGATAACATTTGTTAGACGGTGAAATGCGGTCACCCTTTGAAAGATAAGCAAGTACACGTCTCAATACCCCCCTCCCCCTCTTAAAATACATCGTCCCGATGCTGCAAACACAAAAGCGAACAATCAAACACCCGTAGTAAATGTACACCAAGGTGACCAAGTTTGTCAGTGGGAGGAAAAGGTCTTAAGAAGCACCACGTGGACCACTTCAGATAGTGCGTGGCCAAGCTGTGATTGCGAAATGCCGCCTGGCACGACCTCATAGTCTAGTGCGCCAATACGCCGGATAATCCTGTAGAGTCCGAAATAGCGTCACAAGTTTCTCGCCGACTCCTTGTCGGCGTATTGGGGTCCATACCCAAGCACGGTCGCCGGGATGGTATTCTCCGTAGCCTCGTCGAAGATTGCAGTGCCGGCTGCCGGTCTTCTGCTGGTTCTTGATGTGGAGGCGGGCGATGTGTCGGGCATTTACGGCGTGCTGGTGATAGGCGGTGACGTCGACATTTTCTTCATCGGCGACGTGCGGCAGCAAGGCGTCGAGAGGTGTCATCGCGTTCCTTTCGTAAACCAGCCTTAATGACGTGATGGGCGTTGTCTCTCGCACAGATATGTTGTAAGCGATGGTGACTTATGGAAGTACGGCATCCTACGTGTTGCGTTCAACGTCGACGTACATCTTTAACACGTCAGCGAGTGTCTTGTTCAGTCGTTGCGTTAGGCCATTCGGCTGTGGGTGGTAGGCGGTTCGCCTACGGTGACTCGTCTGGCTACACTGTACAATGGCTTGAGTAAGCTTTTCAGCTGTAAAAGCCGTTCCTCTGTCAGTAAGGAGGAGTTCTGGCACACCATGTCGCAGCAGGATGGTCTCAACGAAAAACTTCACTACTTTCACTGCACTACCTTTGGGCACGACTTTCGTTCCGGCGTAGCGGGTAAGGTAGGCGATGGCCACGACGATCCCCTCGTTTCCAGATGTTGACGTAGGAAAAGGACCCAACAAATTCAACCCGATCTGCTGAAGCTACCGGCAAACAGGCAGCAGATAGAACCATCAATAACATTCCAGAACAACCCGCCGTGGTTGCTCAGTGGCTATGGTGTTGGGCTGCTGAGCACGAGGTCGCGGGATCGAATACCGGCCACGGCGGCCGCATTTCGATGGGGGCGAAAAGCGAAAACAACCATGTATTTAGATTTAGGTGCACGTTAAAGAACCCCAGGTGGTCGAAATTTCCGGAGTCCTCCACCACGGCGTGCCTCATAATCAGAAAGTGGTTTTGGCACGTAAAACCCGATAATTGAATTTAATTTTAACATTCCAGAACCTTTCGATATATGCAAGCACGTCCTGCGCTGAGCAATAACATTTGTTGGACCGTAAAACGCGGTCACCCGATGAAAGATAAACAAGTACACGCGTTAATACCTTGATAATATTTGAAGCCTATATTAAGAATAATTAGAGAAGAACGGGACCTCCATAACACCTTCTAGCGTAGCGCTTTGAAAATGTCTTGTGCACACGGCAGCAGCATCTACTAAATTATTTTGTCTAACCTTTATAGAATTCCAGAAGTAAGGACTTAGTGATATTTAGCTGACCAGACGCCCTTCTGATTAACATACCTGCCTTCCCCCTTGCTTGCTCTTCTCCTTTCCGGAGCTGTTTTACACACATATCCTACTAAAAATATATTGGTACACTGCTCTGCACAACGCTGAGGAAGATGAGCACGAGCTTGGGGCTGAAGAAGACGATGCTTTAGTGAATAGCCTGCTGCAGACTTGTCTTTCTCAAGTGTGTAAATTATTGCACATACGGTATATACATTTCCCGCCTTGCTTCTTCACTATGCAGCATATCTTGTGGAAGTGCGGGACACTGTTGTGCAAGACGGAGTACTGAAGCGGACGTAGGCTGGCCACCAACAATATGACGACCGATGGAACCGCGAAGAAGTCACCATGCTGACAGAAGCAACACTACCACAACGTCGACAGTCATCTTTTCGCAGTCCCGCGACCCAGGAACGTTTTCCGGGAAAGGCAATCTTGATATCCATGAGTAGGCCCGAAATGTACGAACGCGTGAGCGTCCATAAGATGTACGAAACTGTTATCCTGGTTATCATAATTTTCTACCTGAATGGAACGGCACGGGCATGGTTTTGAAATCACGACGAAGAACTGACGAGCTGGGAGCAATATAAGCAAAAGCTCCACGAGTTGTTCGGGAAAACTGTTGGCCGTCACCGAGCTGCACAAAAGGAACTTGGGTCCCGCGTCAATGCGTCGGCCGAATCATATGTGACATACACCCAGGACGTTCTTGCCCTTTGCCGCAAGTTTGAAGAAAGGATCTCAAAAGAAGGCAAAGTGAACCACGTACTGAACGGCATAGCGGACGACGCTTTTAATCTTCTCCTGTATAAAAATATTTTTACCATCGCCATCGTTGCCATCGTGAACGCTTCGAAGAAACAAAAAGTCGTCGCATTGCATACCAGTTCACGCGTCTTGAAAATACGGCTGCTACGTCGTCGTACGAGAACTTTTACTCAGCGCATCAGCCGTCAACGTCTGAGAGCCTCGTTCGTATCGTTCGCTGGAAGGTCGAAGCTACGGCGGCTGTTGGCTTGCAGACCCGTTCACACAATTCTCGACCGACGATTTCCCCTGTGCAGTCTGTCGTGCGCGACGGGTTGGCGAACCTTGGAATTTAGTCTGTCTATTCAGTCAGCCGATCGGACACCTACACCTTTCCTGCGATCCCTTCTACGTGACGCCAGTACCTCTCTCGGCCTTTTTGCAACCCAGCGGAATGGCGAACATCTGATGACCGGCCGATTTGTTTCAAGTGCCGACGGGTTGGCCACGTTTCCCGTTACTGCTGCAAGACTTGGACGTCATCCCAATATCAGTCTGCGTTCCATCGTTACCGCCGCTCGCCAGGTACTCTTCCACCCCCGGAAGATTCCACAGAGCCATACAACTCTACTCAGGCGTCCTCATCTACACGGCGGAGTCGTTCACCCTCACCACGACAACCTCTCTCTCTCGCTCCGCCATTTACCGGCGCTCTACGGGAAACTGATCGGTGCAGCTCCGCGGGGTGACGCTGTTAGGACGAATCGGACTGCAATTTCTCCGCTGATCTTACCAACGGATAGAAATTTACTTGATGTGTACATAGATGGTGTCCCCGTCACTGCTCTGCTTGGTAGAGGCGCGCACATCTCTGTGATGAGCGACCAGCTTCGTAGACGGCTAACTAAAGTCTCGACACCTGCGGCGTCCTGTGTTGTGCGAGTTGCTGACGGAAGAACACTGGTCACAATAGGAATGTGTGCCGCTCGCGTTCGTGTCTGTGGCCGCCCAACATCTGTTTTGTTTACTGTTCTTCAAGGGTAAGGGTGGACCCATGATGTTAATCTAGGCCTTGATTTCGTTATCCACTGCTTCGTCGGACTTGCCCAACTTGATTTACAATGTCCAGCGCCTCCCGAGGAAGTTCCCAGCAGACCAGCCGAGCACATTCGACTCGCCCCGCAAGCCATGACAGATATTCTGCTTTCCCCAGCTCCACCTGTGCCTGACGCTGGCTGTGTTGTGTCTCCTCTCGCGGATGTCCTCCTTGCCCGTCACGTTGCTCTTCCGCACACCGTCGTCTGTATCACCAACAGCTCTACCGGCCCTCATTTCGCCAACTTCGGAATCGGCGACCACGTCCAGCCGCAAGGTACGCCTTAGGTACGCTGTGCTCCTCCCGAATGTGCCGCTTTTCAGCCTTGACTGTTGATATTGCTTCGTTGACTCTTCATCTTCTTTGTCGGCTGTCCTTCCCCAGTTCACTAACAGAATTGCTCCCGAACTTCCGCGTCACGATGCCGACCAGGTAAAATTACATTTTATGTAATTTTATGCGAACCGTGTGGTTTTTCAAAACATGCAGCTTACCATGAATTTTTCAGATCATTACATTGTGTTACAGCTTTGCAGACGCCACATTGTAGTAACAACAATGAGAACTGGATGCGCATCGTCAAACACTTCTTTAAAATACATGCACCTCCTTTGAAAGAATAGATGATATATTGAATTTTAACTATCTTTCAAGAAAAGGTCTGCTTTTATTTTCTAATAATGTGTGGCAACACGGGATGAATGTTTAAACTGATTTCTACAATGCACAAGGGACTCGAACCGCCCATTGCTCGTGTCTTGTCTACGAAGAATGGGGCTCTTTCTTTCGTTTAGCCATATTAACCAATTTAACACTCAGCAGCTCACCTCATACAATTTCTCCGATATATGCATACCAGTACTACTACCCTGTCTAATAATGTAATGTCCGCGTGGCCTGTGTGTCCGACTAGAAAAATTTCATCCGGTACTAATCTACCTTCATTTTAGCCTCAGCCTGAACGGGTTTAAGGAAATAGCTTGAAAGGGCCGTTCCCTCAACGTTGCAGCGAGTTAAAAACATTGTGTCCACCTACTTTTTCGAAGTAATCATTAATAATACTAAGAGACAGCTTGTCTTACACTGTGTGTGAGGTGTGGCCTCCAGCGATGCTCCAAGCGTTGTTTGAGTTTGGTCTGCACACAAATTCGAGCGATGTACCTTTTGCATTACCCGCGCATTCCGCCCATGTCGAAGCGTGGACGTGGTGGGAAAAAACAACATCGAGTCTCTAGAAATCTGTTGGATGGCAATAAGCATATTTGCTCGTTATTGACTAGTCAAGTAGCTCATTTGGGCAAATATTTGAGCCCGACCACTGCGGTGTTGCGTCGTCCCCTGTCCACTTTGGGCTTCATCTGTTTCCACCTTGTGAAACCGCCACAGCTGTTTAGTGCGGGAGGACTTAGTGATTCGCACGGCGTTTCTCAATAGGTGTGTTTGTTCCTATATACCTGGCACCGGTAACTTGCGTTCTACAATACAGCACGGTGTACTACTAATTATACATCGCGTTCCGTGCTTTGCGTTTCGGGCTAGATTGCAAGCGTTGGCGTCGCGGCATTAAGCAATCCCAGAAATGCGCGATTACCTTCCGTACTGGGCTTAGGTGAGCGTTCATATTTGAAAAATGGGCCTCCGCAGATACACGGGAAGATATGCGGCACCTTGCATGCGGTAGCAGGGCCTTGCCGTATTGTGCTTTTGCAGGTGCCTTGTCCTGGCTTGCCTCACTATGCGGGACGCGTGGCCATGGATGGTTCATGGATATGACTTTAAGAAAAGCAACGGCGCCCATTGAAGGCGGCGTGCAAATTATGTCTTCAAACTGTCTCATTAAACACTTTGTCGTTAACATAACGCGCTCGTGATCAACGGGTGGCATATTAGTGATAGCGTTAGAAGGCGCGTAACTCTGTCTTCGATTGTCTTGAACAGCGATGAGCTGTCCCGCTTAGTTTGTGAATAGGAAATTAACGAATATAGTACAGCAACTCGTACAAGGTATAGCATTCGCTATCTCTCGCTGTTAGTTAAACATAAGCGAGAACGGATGCTAAAAGTGTTGGCCTCCATCTCTTGTGGTGTACATGAACGAATTGAAATTGAAATATTTACTAGTTACGCCATTATTCATTGATTGAAAATTGACTGTTTGGACCGAATTTTTCTCGTTCACCTTTTCACTGATGCACCAGTTTTCGCAGGCACCGGAACAAGATGGGTGCCGCCTACAAGCGCGAAAACTTTTGGCCAGTAAGAACCCGCATTCACGCGGAGACCCCCTCTCCCGCACACATTGCGTGTGGCGTGACGGGAAGTGCCAGGTTGAATGCTGGGACAAACTGAAAAAGAAAGTGAAAGATTTGTCGCTTCTACTGAGAGAATAATATTATTACGATATCATCGAGCGATGCTCAAGAAACGAGCCGCTGCGTGGACGACGATGAGGTTGGTCGGTGCGCTTGGCGCGAGCGAGTGTCAGCGTGGCTGCCTGGCTCCAGTGTAAATAGCCTGTAAATAGCATCTTTTGTCTGGGTCTTTCCACACGCAACAATATTTAGTTCTGCAGAAAAAGCGCGCTTCGCCTCAGGTGACTGCGTTTGCACTCCCGTGACTAGTTCTTGACAGCGCTCACGTGACTGTGCAAGACATCACGGAGCCCTCGGGAGGCGAGAAATAGGGCCCAATCCGAAGGCAGCACAGTGTGAATCGAAACGATAAATTAAAGAAAGAAAAAGAAAAACACTACCGAAAAAAAAACCATTGCATAAATCAAGCTTATTTAGCCTGTTGTGTTATATGCATTATTAGAGAGCGATATATCGGCGGGGCGAAGCGTCTAATTTGAGAGCACAATGCAATTAGTTAAAATATGGGCTTTTACGAGAAACAACCATGATCTCTGATCACGAGGCACACCGTAGTGCGGGACTCCGTCCTAATTTTGACCACTTCGGGTTCTTTGAATTGTGCCTAAACATAAGTACACGATAGTTGATGCATTTCGCCTCCACCGGAATGCGGCCGCGTAAAAGTGGTGGAAGTGCAATGATGAGCGTTCCACAAAGACAGCTTGTGGACACAGTCACAATTAGTCGTCATTCCGCAAGTCTGATAGAAAAGCCTGTTTCCCAAAAAGGAAAAAGAAAGAAAAGACAAGAAAACACTAAAAAGTGCTCTTACAGTGGGTGTGTGCTCTTCATTTGTGGCAGAGGAGCTCCAGGAACATGTTTTATGCATGAAGCCAGTCATCTGCGGCGTATTGACTCCGTATGCAAATCTTTGCGGTCCAGTGTACGCCTAGGCTGGCAACAGACCTACTCGTCCACGTGTTTTCGTAAGCAAGCAAGAAGTGCCTAGATATTTGATACTCACGGTGAGCTTTTAGTGTACTGAAAATAAGTCTAGTACATATTCGATCCTGATGTGCCATGTTGTGGTGGTGGTGCCACTTTCGAAAAATTGCAACAGGCGCGCTGCTGTAGCTAGACAATTTTTGCATGTGCTTAGAAACTGTGCTTGGAGGCGCTGGGTTGCGAGCCCCTGTATGTTAATACACGAGGTGCACGGTGCGTCTATTGCGAATTACATGCATAGTTTACTTTGTCTTCTGGCAGTCGACGATAGAACGCTTGCTCTGGCGGATACGAAAAACGCCCAAGCATCCAGTGGACATTGGTGATCTGAGGGGTGTCGCTAGCCTGAAGGGTGTCGCTTTCTGAAGAATAGAAAAACATTAACTGCGGCGGAACAGGTTGGTAAGGAATCCCACGGCGATTTACTTACGTGAAGCAAGCTCTAACATTTTCATTCCTGCGAAAAGCGAGACATTTGTAAGTCATCTTACAGCCTATTTTACGAGAGTGCTAGTCGGCTGATCCAGAGCACCAGATAGCCCACCTGTGCTTCAACTGAAGTAGCGACTCCAGCAGCCGGATATACAGGTCTAAAGAAAATCAACTGTGACGGATTGAAAGACGCTCTGCATACAACTTTGGTACAGGATGAACGTAATGAGTATTTGTAGGAAGCTCCTCTCCATAGTTCTATTGATGTTTGCTGTGGTGTCGCTAAGCGTTGCTCAAGTTCACTCAAATATGATCAGCGTAATGGCGGCGTCAAAGGTGACGGGGGCGCGGACGGTATTGGTGCTCTCCAACTCCGACACAGAACGCTTTTATCCTCGAGTGAATGAGTTGCCGACTGCTGTAAAATTTGTGCCGCTCACGCACCGCGCCAAAGAATGCGAGTTTTACGCCATCGACGAAGAACAAAACTGTGGTATGTCTAAGAAACAGATGTACGACTTTTTGGTTTTACCCAGGATAGTATATCTGCCCTTCTTCTCGAATATCTCTCAGTTGCATAAAAGAGAAATTATGGAGTTACGGAAGTACCATCACCTTCAGTTTATTATTTCTTCGGAGGAGCACAATCTAACTCTGGCGCTTTTTCCTCCGGAAGCGCTCTGCCACGTGGTGAGCGTCACTTCTCGAGGCATCAACGCCCCTGCTGACCGTTACCGGAGATGTGAACAGCGTGTCGATGTCACAGCCTCCAGCCTTTTCGCTGGCGACCCAGCATCGCGTCATAAGTTTCCCAAAGGCCGGAAGTACGGAGCGGCCGTGCAACTTCGTGGTAGGGTAAAAGAAGACATTAATGCAAATCCCGAAATCCTGGCGATGATGGATGCGTTTAGAGTGCTGAACAACACCATCAACGTGACTCAAGTCGGTGGCTTGAGTTCCCTTAAGGCCAAATCGATAGACTTTGTATTACTTCCTGTAAGCACGGAAGCTTTGACGGAAGGGGTGTTCTTTACGGACGCCTACTATTCACCCCTACGTTGTTGTTTTTACACCAGCAGACGAATCGACGTTCGCACGGCCCTTCCCGTTTCGTCGAAGTCGTTTCTGGAATTTCTGATAGCTCTCGCTTTAGTTGGCACATTGGTCGCACTGTGTGTGCGTATCCGTAGCGGCGTTCTGTTCCGGGGGCGAACGCTGTTAACGCTGCCGGGCTTTCTCTTGTTTATGGTTGGTACGTTCTTCGGTCGATGTCATACAATACCTGAGGCACAGGCGCCCTCTTACCGTAGTCTGGCAGTAGTGTCGTGGATGTTCGGGATGATTTTTCTAGGCAATTACGTGCAGACCAGCATCACGGCGATCCGTGTACTACCCAGTTTCTCGGCTCCTATTAGGACGCTCGAGGAACTGCAGCCGCACGTAAAGACTTGCGCAATGGCTCCGTGTTTCAGTGGTGTTTGCACAGACATCTTCCTTTCAATCTCAATACCCAGTTATGAGCCATTCTTCCCATTTCTAAGAAAATCGATGGTGGAGTGCAGGGAAGCCATTCATACCCCTGGAGACATTTCGCTCTGTTACGGAAAAGCGCAGGCAGGTAGCCACGTGGTGTTGTCGACGTTCAGCGACCAAGAGGTATCTGCGGCATCACATTGGGGCCTGGTTCCCAGCGACGACGTCTTCACATATCCTCAACTGTTCGCCATGCATTGGCTACATCCCGCTAGGTGAGTGTACTTTTTGCTGACTTTAGATCCTACTAGACCAATAAAGTTGTCTCTCTCTCTCTGCCTGAACAAATCTTGATAACCATCGTGCGGAGGAAGTTGCACAGACGAGACTTCCATGATATGCGATATCGCATTTAATAACATGCAACATCTATCGCATGTTACAACAACCGGATTATCATTCGAGATAGTTGGACAAGTAAAAAAAAAAACTTTTGGGATATCATGTGGCAAAGCCAAGATGTGATTATGAGGCGCGCCTTATTTTTTATTTTTATTTATAAATACTGCGATCTTAAACAAGATCTTAGCAGCGTGGTACACGAGTAAGTTCACGAAACAATATAAATACAAAAATGGGGAATTGTACTCAAAAATTCTTCAAACAAGCGCTTCACACAAGCGCAAAAAAACAGGCACAAAAAACACAGGCGCAAAAACAAGCGCTTCTAGGTTACATCAGCGATACTTCCCAATACTGACAATCTCAGCAAGTGAAAAAAAAAGTTAGAGATATGTTTCGAAAAGTGATAATGAGTCCTGTGTTACAGTTTTATCGGCCAGCTTATTCCAATCTACTATAGCTCTCGGAAAAAAGGAATACTTGAAGCAGTTGACACGTGTTGTAAATGGAGTTACAGCTAGTGAGTGTCGCTGTCTGGTAGCGTAACCTGTTGCATAGGTGATAATGCGAGACGTGTCGATGTTGTAGTGACCATTTATTATTTGGAAAAAGAATTTTAAACGACATGCACGGTTTCTGTCACATATAGAAGGCAAGCCGCTCCGAGATAAAAGGTTAGTAATAGAACTACGCCCATATGTATTGTAGATGAATCGAACTGCTTTTTTCTGTAAGCTTTCTAGCTTTCCAATATCGCTTTTAGTGAACGGGTCCCATATAACTATAGCATATTCTAAAACGGGGCGGACTAGTGTTTTGTATGCCAATAGACGTACTGTTGGTGTGGAGGATTTTAATACGCTTCTTAGAAAAAACAACTTGCGGCGACAATTTGCTATTACTGTATCAAGGTGCTTTGACCAGGAAAGATCCTTTGTTATGTACAAGCCAAGGTACTTATATTGCGCTACCTCTGCCAAAAAAGCGTTTTCTGTACCATAGCGATATACCAGTGGCTTCTTTTTTAATGTTATCCGCATATATACTGTCTTTTCGAAATTAATGCTCATTTGCAATTGTCTACACCGCTCAACTACCTTATTAAAGTCACTGTTTAACCTAAGTTGGTCTTCTTCCGTTGTTATTTCATCGTACAGAACGCAGTCGTCAGCGTAAAGCCTGATTTTAACAGAGAGGTTAGTGACAATATCGTTTATATATAACAAAAAGAAAAGGGGGCCAAGAACGGATCCCTGTGGGACACCAGAATTTACAGCAGCTATATCAGAGGTAGTTTTATTTACAGAAACAAACTGATGGCGGTTTGTAAGGTAGGCTTTAATCCATGCTAATATTTTATCATTTTTAAGCACAGCTCCTAGCTTATGAAGCAATTTAACATGAGACACCCTATCAAATGCCTTGCTGAAATCCATGAATATCGCGTCTGTTTGTTTCCCTTTGTTTACAGTGTTAGCAAAGTCATGTATGATTTCAACTAGTTGAGTAGTCGTCGAAAGGCCACTTCTGAAACCGTGCTGCATGTTTGTGAAAACGTTATGTTCGTCTAGAAAACCAGTTACATGTTTATGAATTATATGTTCTAAGAGCTTACAAGATGTTGATGTTAATGAAATCGGTCTGTAATTATTGATGCGCGATTTATCCCCCGATTTATGTAAAGGTTTTATTCTAGCAATTTTCCTGTCTTCCGGTAGTGATCCTTCGTTAATTGACTTCGCAAATAGAATGTACAGATATTTTGCACACCATTCAGCGTAACGCTTTAGAAAACAGTTCGGAATATCGTCTGGTCCTGGAGATTTTTTAATGTCAAGCTTTAACAATAAATTTAGAATACCCTGTTCCGAAATAACAATGTCGGGAAGGGAAGGCAGTTCAGCAGAAAAGCATGGTAAACAGCCATCATCACTTGTGAATGCACTCTTAAAATGGTTATTAAAAGCAGAACACACAGTTTTCTCATCCCGCACACTTTCGCCGTTTATAAAAAAGGTGTCGGAAGACGAAGAGGCGGGCGTCACAACCCTCCAGAATTTATCGGGAGATGATCTGATAAAGTCTGGTAGTAATGTGCTGTGATAATGCTCTTTATCTTTGACAATCTTTTCGTGAAGTTTTTCGGACAAGTTATCAATATCGGCTTTAAGTTCTTCGCTGTCCTTCATTAGAGCGCGTTTCTTTTTTAATCGCTTAAGTTTCCGCCTCATCTGTAACGTCTCCCGCGTAATCCATGGATTGCGGCGCTCCGACTTCTTCACTATTTTAGGAACGAAGCGTTCCACACAATCAAAAATGAGGTCTTTAAAAAAAAGCCAGAGGTCGTTTACACTACAATCAAGGCCTTGAAAGTGATCGTAGTTAAAACCTAGCGCATCTATTATAGAGTCATCCTGCGCTCTTGAAAAATTTGGAAAATATTGAACGTTATTGGTTCGACTGATTAAAGCACTTTTCAACGTCAGGACAACTGCTTTGTGATCAGAAATACCGGATGTTACTGTATATGAGATGCAGTCTTTAATGGTGCCACTTACAAAAAACAAATCAAGAATGGACCTTGAATCATTTTGAATTCTTGTGAAATCCTGCACAATTTGTAGTAGATCAAAAGTAAAAGCTACATTAGTCATAACACTTTCCGCACTTTGAATTGGATACGAAGAAAAAGTTTCCCAATCGGTATTTGGCAGGTTGAAATCACCGGTTAATATTAATTTATATTCTTGCGTTACATATGAATGCATATAAGTTGACAAGCGCTCCAAGTAATCAACAGTGGAGTTAGGAGGTCTGTACAAACCTGCAAGGATATATCTAAAATTATTGACGTATAATTTACAAAATATGCTTTCTACATCCGGAACATCAGGCATTATCTGCAGCATAATGGAAGATTTATACAGTATAGCAATACCTCCCCCTCTTCTATCCCGGTCCCTACGTAACACTTTATAATTCTTTGGTACGAATTCACTGTCAAATATATTATCGCTTAACCAAGTTTCGGTTAGTACTGCCACGACGGGTTCTAGTGAAAAAAGCATGCTCTCAAGCTGGACAGTCTTATTCACGACACTGCGGCAATTCATGTTAAGAATTGTGAAAGGCCTGCTGTTTATCTTCTCAATTCATTTCTGTTTAGTAATTTTAAAGCGTTTATGTTTAGCTTCGTCCCAGCCAAACATTACGCCGTCCACGCTTAACTTATCAAAGAACAACTTCGCCTTAGCATTATTTTCTTTTTCCTGTTTCGCACTTAGCCACATTTTTTTCGTATTTGACGCACTCTGAATGAAAAGTCTTCTGTTACGGAAAGGTTTGTTCCTTTTAACTTTGAACAAGACCTGAGAATTGTTAGTTTCTCACGATAATCCAAGAATTTAATTATCACTGGGCGGCCTTTTCTGCTCTTTTTGCCTAGTCTGTGACATCTCTCCATGCCACTAACACTGAGACCCAGCTTATCCTTGAAAAGATCGTCTTGTAGTATTTTTGTTAGGCTATCCGTTGTTTCATTGTCATGTTCCTGGATCCCGTAAATGATCAGGTTGTTCCGTCTACCTCTATTTTCTTGGTCATCTAACTTATTCTGTAAATATGACACCTGTGTTTGCAAAGTAGCGACAGATGACTTCACGTTTTTAAATTCTTGTTCTAAAGATTGCAGAACAGACGAGTTAGTCTCTAAACAGCTTAGTCTTTCCTTCATATCTGTTATATCTAATTCCATTCTATTTTGATTCGACAATAGGCTATTCATGGTGGTCATCATGTTATTCTGGCCATCAAGTAGCTTCATCAAGAGTTCCTTCTCAGTCGGACCTGGGTTCGCCTCAATATCGCCACATGATAAAAGATTCAACACAAACGGAAACATATCAGACAACAGCAGTGGGCATGGCAGCAGCATCAGGAAACGGTTGTCACTACGATAGCACTTCGTAGGTAAGTAAGAACTAACCTGCACCGAGAAGCAGAGCGGATTTTGAAGCAACATTCCCGAAGCGCTGCTGCCGAGCCCACACGAGGCAACTTGCAGTGCGACCCGTTTTAAAGGCGCTGGAAGTCCCACGTGATGTGACGTCACAGATGAAGGCGCAAGCGCAGATGTCAGGAGGAAAGGCGGGATGTTCTCGCTGATCTCGCACATGTCACCATCCACTGATACCTCGATGACGCTGTCACCAAGATTGTGGCAATGAAGTCCGTCCGATGCACAAGCACGGTTCGGTGACCATACTGTGATTAGGGTAGCGAGAACCTGCACCGAGAAGCAAAACGGATTTTGAAGCAACATTCCCGAAGCGCTGCTGCCGAGCCCATAGCATAGTAGATGACTGAATTAATTTGGACCATCTGGGTTTTTTTAACGTTCAGCCAATGCATGGTAGACGCGCAGTACTGCATTTCGCCCCCGTCTATATGCGGTCGCCGCCGCCGAGATTTGTTTTCGCGATCTCGTGCTTTTGCAGCGCAGCACCAAAGCTATTAAGCAACCGCAGCGGATAAATCATTTGACAATAGTGTGTCAGGAATGGGTATTAGGAATATCATCTGCATATTTTATTGGTGACATCTGCGTGTTTGTTCGACGTAATTTTTAACCTTACGTGTGAAGAGATCAGATATGTGTGAGCTGTGTAAAGGTGTTCTAGCGTACGTGGGAGAAGCGTGTCCTGAATTTCGGTGAGATATTGCCATTACGTCTATGTCGGTGTACAGCTCACTTTATATTGAGCCACACCCTTCACATTAGAAGTGCGATGCTGTACCATTAGGTCTACCTTGGAGCAAAGAGCTCCACAGAAGAAACCGCTAAAAGTGAGAGAAGTAACGCCCATGTGAATTCGCGTATAGTGACTTCTATATCGGCGCGCAAATATCGCGTCAGTTGAACTACGTAATACGAAAAACTTATTTGGCATACGTTTAATTTCTCTTTATTCCGAGATTTCGCTTTTAATCACCACCTCTGCGGCCTACTTCTGAGGGGCGCAGGGTGCGAAATGGGAAAAGTTTTTTTTTTACTGTGAAAATTTGCTGCATGTTAAATAACACCAGGTGTTCACACACACACACACACACACACACACACACACACACACGCGCACACGCACACGCACACGCACACACACGCACGCACGCACGCACGCACACACACACACACACACACACACAAAAAAAAAATCCAGAGTGCCCCCTACAACATGTCTCGTCATGAGATAGTGGTATTGGCGCGTAAACTCCAGCAATCTTTAATGCAATGCGGTGCAACCGCATTGCATTAACCGCTTTCCTGCGGTTTGAGTAAGATTGTGTGGTAGCATTCGTTGAGTTCACCGCTCCGCGCGCGCTATATGGATGAATGCATTGCGGACTACACCCACAAGAAATAACAAATCACGCAGCTCTCTAGCGGATACAATTCATCCATTGTGGACGCATTCACAATATTGGTCTTCACTTTCATGATGCTGCTGACACTGTCGAGCTACGACACAGCGGATAATTAATCAAAAGAAGAAACAAATGAAAACAGAAAAACACAAAGTAAGGCAACGTATCGTCGTGGAGACAAGCGTATGTTGAAGTATTGATATAGGGTCGTCAATAGCATCTACAACAAATACGAAGCTGAACGTAATCATACGTTCTAATTTGTGTGTGTGTAGTGACTTTTGAAGGGGAGGAAGAGAGAAGTGCAGTGCCGTAACTGTCTCCGAGGAGGACACCTCAACAGCACTGCACAGGGAAAAGGGAGTGGGAAGAAAAAGATCAGGGGGAGAAGGAAAAGAAGGCGGAAAAAAAATAACAAGAAGGGTGAAGAAGCAATGCGGGGCTTACAGCCGCGCTCTCAGCTGCGTTCTAATTTGTCCCAAGCCTTCCTTGCTATGTGTAAGAGTTAGCATTGTACCGTATAGAGACCGTGTGCTGACCAGATGGAATCAGATGCCAGTAACCAGCGGGAAGTGAAGCGTAGGATCTTTTAACAGTTTCGAGAACGTTTTGCAATGTTTTACCTGCGCAATGCACGTCGCATCTAATGAATGATGTACGGGTGAGGTCTGCAAGTAAGTGCAGACAGAGGCGTGATGGGTGTAAGACCAACTTGCCATGCCGGAAAAATCGTCGCAGCTGTTTGGAGGCTTAAGTTCATAAAGCAGCGTGTAATGAAACCATACGGGATTGCTTTCTGTTTTTTTTCTCAACTGAAGTGGCGCATGATCCGCTGTCAAGTCGCGTAGCACTTCCGCGTACTGCGTCACTTGCTGTTTTCGAAGGCGTTCGTAATTGTGTTCCACCCACATGCGCAGATATCAGCATCGTCGTATACTCTTCGCCATAGCGGAACATGGCCTGGCTGTCCCTCACCGAAGACGCGTCTCCCCGGAGGTGATCGATCAGGACCCTGGAGCGGAGTCATTTCATCTGTACTTCGGGATCTACCTTGCGGGCTGCGCGATTTCATGTGCTGCTTTGGCAGTAGAGCTGCTCTGCGGGCTAAAACACCGACCGAGAGTGGGTGATATTACGCCACCCTGATTGCTAGCGGCAGTCTCGGGCCGATGTTGCTTGCAAAAGTAAGAAAACAGAAAGAACGAAAAGAAATGAAGACAGCTAGGCAAAGAGACAAGAAAGCACCGAAGGTGATTTACACGATATGGTCGAAGCTTGAGGCGCGAAAGCAGTGAATATCCACGAAGGGTGGGAAGCGATGCATATGCGCTGGTAAAGAGAAAATGCAAACAATACGAGCTGTATTTCACAGCGAAGCTGTTAGCCCCTAGTTGGTTGAGATTTTTATGTCCGCGTGCGCGGTGCTCAAAAAACAATGTGGGCCGATCGCGGACACACTAAAAGGAATCGCATAACGCACCATGGGCTGCTTCTTCCAAAGGCATCACATGACTGCACTAGGTGACATCATCACTTGACGAAGACGTCACCGCAAGACATCGCGTTTGACGTGATGACGTCATTAGATTACTTCATCGGGCCATATCATCACGTGACGATGTCGTTATCCTCGTATATTCGAATTCCAGTGCAAAGCTATGAATTCTACGGCTCGTGTGTAAGTCGCACTTACGCACTTGAGCTTGAAGGAGGGCCTAGAAGAATGATTATGTATGCTGCACTTAGGCACACGTGCGTGCACCCGTGACGTACGTAGCTTGCGGTGGCGGTGCTTGTCGTCTAACGTCAATCGTGCTTTTCTAAGGTGGGAAACAGCTTCGCTGTGCATCGAAAATCACAGGGTGGAATAGCGGCAGATCTTTTGTGGTTGGCCGCACACCTTTGTTTTTCCTAGGTCTTATATACGCTGCTTTACTACACAATGCAAAAAAAAGTAATTCAATAGGACGGCGGCAATAAACTGAGGAACGTTCCAGCGGAACCGGCACTTCGCACGTTGGCAAAGTGGAAGGGCTGTAAAAAGTAGAAGTGGATTAGACATTAGGCAGAAATGGTTCAATGAGCGTCCATGTGCAGTGACCCCTAGCTGATAAGTGCACTAGACAGGCACTGATCCAAATGTTACCTTAAATACAAACACCACGTTTGCAGATGCGTGTCCAGCACCATAACATTTTTTATAGTCAAGACTGACATTGTTCGTTTACTTATATCGCATGCGCGCACACGCTGGCTTGCCCATCAAAAGCCTGCAAGCGTTTTTGCCATGCGCGGCGGGCGATGCCCAATGTCTCCCCAGGCACCTAGAAATGTTTCCTTCCACGCAGGGAGTCGAGCGGATGCTGAATCTCTTCACGTTTTCTACGCTCAGTTGTTAGTGTAGGCGCATGGGGTCACTGGGAAAAGTTTGCGTTTCGCAGAACCTGCTCAAATCAGGACTTTAACCATGTGCAGTTTTGTGTGTGGCATAACAGTGCATATTCAACACCGTCTCCCCGTTGCCGTAGAAGTTCTCCCGGTATTGATGTATCAACATTAAGTAATGAAACCGTAAAGCTGAGTTCAGAAAGCGCAGATGGTGATTGGGATACCCCCGATGTTGTTCCATAGAAAGTGTAGCTTTAACCCCAAAACCGTGCGTCACATCAGCCTAAACCATCGACCCGTGACACTATACTTTACTTTGAGACCAGGCGTTTCCTGGTCAAAAGACATACGATATTAACCCGATTCCTAGGAGGTGTCAGCGCGCTAGCGGGAACGGCTTGCAGAACCAAGAGTCTTCACCGTAATATCGTTTTGGCCCGACAGACTTGCGAGCCCATTGAGAAGGGCAACGGCCGAACGCGAAGCAAATGTGGCTGTAAGGGTAAGGCATTCTGGTGACGAGTTCACGGGCTCTGTCTCTTTATGCGGAGTGTCACCTGGTCACACTATGACATATTCCAAGTTGACTGCTTGTCTGCTTGATATCGATGCCAATAGGGTCGCAGTTGAATTTTATCAAAGACAATTTTGGCATAGTCACGCGAGATTCCTGGTTTTATGGGCTTGCCGAACCCTTTCCGCCAGAAAACAGATGAAGATCCAGTAAATCACATCCTTGTGCGGGTTCTTGATCTCTTTAGTTTTTCAGATTCTCACCAGTCTTCAGGAGCGGCGAAACGTATTTGATGTCATTGTTGACCTCCAAGGTATGCTATCGCTCTTTACAATTTGGGGAAGGTACAAAGCTACGAGTGGGGGACCAATGGTACTGCGATTTTTGTGGTAGAGCAGAATGACAGATGAGTGAGAAATGGTCATTGCGGACGAGTACTTTGGCGTAGGTTCCTGTGTAATCTTTTGTGGATGTTTCTTCAGTTGCAGCGCGCACACACGCACACGCACGCACATGCACACACACAAACACACACACATAATGGAATTGCTTATGCATTGCCGACCCTATGCGCGGCGAGGCGTACGAAGTCACAATGAGTTTCCCGCTCCTTCGCCGTTGACATGTTTGTATAGCTGTACGCACATTTGAGCACATCCTCCTGTAAGGCCCCATACTAGGCTAACATCACTTTCTCAATTTAAAGCTTTCTGGTTTGTTTCCACATACGGAACAACTTCACCTGGTCACAGGGGCGATATAAAATCAGCATAAGGCTATGCCGGAGGTCCACAGAAAACTGGCAGCTTTGTGTTATGATGATAATTTGCATAAAGCAATTCAACGAAAGCGGGACTGCAATGGGTGGCTTCGGCGAAAAAAAGGCTTCATCACTTTTTGTACATAGGATGATTGCATCTTTAGCTGTTGTACTTGCAATCTAATAACGCAAAAAAATAAAAATTGACAACACGTTTCAAGCGGCAACAGCGGTACGTTACGGAGCGTCACTGAGGAACTTGTTATAACGCGCGCTGAAAGGCTTTCAACGCAATCACATCTCTAGTTGAGCTCCCCACGGAACGCAGCTTTGTCGCTAGCAGCTAAGGAAGGATTCAAGAAAGAAAAAAAAATTAAATTATGGCGTTTAACGTGCCAAAACCACTTTATGATTATGAGGCACGCCGTAGTGGAGGACTTTCCGGAAATTTCGACCACCTGGCGTTCTTTAACGTGCACCTAAATCTAAGTACACGGGTGTTTTCGCATTTCGCCCCCATCGAAATGCGGCCGCCACGGCCGGGATTGGATTCAAGAAAGACAGTACGCTGCAAAAACCTCGAAGAAGACAGTAGTTGAGTGCAGGCAGAGAGCCCGGTGCTGTACATGGTGCGTTTTAGTGCTGAGACAGTAGAGCACTAGTGCTAGTTGGCATCACATCCCAGGTTGCTCCCATCCCAGGCCCAGGTTGCTCTTGGGGTCGACTGTGAACGGGACCTCGATCTTGCCCCAGGTCCTCGGGGTTGCGGGTCAACACCAGAAGATTCTCCAGAGCTGGGTTGTCCTCTGGATCGAGAACGCCCTCTGGAGCGGGAGCGCCCTCGTGAGCTGGAGCGTCCTCTCCTGCGAGAGCGCAAGTTGGGGTCAATTTCTTGCATGACCCCTTTGCGCTGGGAATTGTCGCTGTCTTCAATGTTGTCGGCCACGTGTGTACAGCGTGCTTGCTGTCGTTGGCGCCTTCGACGCCTTTGCCTCACAATATAAGGCATCTGGAATCTTCGACTGCATTTTCGGTCCTCAGTTTGGTGTGCGCCCCCGCAAATAGCGCACTTGGGATCGCAATGATGATCTTCAGGTGGCGAAGTGATTCCACAGCCCCTACACTTTCTAACACTTGCCGGATTGGGACACACGTCGGATCTATGTCCGATTTCACCACAGCCGTAGCACACATCTATCTGTCGTCGGTAGAGATAACAGGCCATGAGTACGTTACCACAAATAACGTGGTTTGGCACTCTTTGTCCTTCAAAAAGTACCACCACCATTGTAGTTTGCTTGATCCGACGTACCTCGACGAGGCCCGGATTTCGGTGATTGACGAAAAGGGTTTTCAGTTCCGCGTCGCTAATGTCCAGGTCGATACCGCGAACAACACCCTTACATGTATCTTCTCCTGCTGCGGTGTAGGCCGCCACTTCGAAGGGTCCATTCCTCGTATGGATCTTGCGTACCTTGGCGTAAGCTCTTGCGTTTTCTTCGCGCGGAGTCGACACCACCAAGATGTTTTGACAGCCGTTCGGACAGTACGTGTCCTCCGTCGTGTCTTCCGGCGCTAAGGCTGTTGCCATGGCCAGCGCTCTGGAGAGATGTACCAGGCTGAACTTTTTAACGTTGAGGCCGCCACGGGGGGGGGACAATTATCTTGGTGTGATCCCTCGGTAGCATCGGGATCCTAGAGGCGGTAGCGACGCGCTTAAGCACGTTCTGCGAGGTGGCCGTGCGGCGACTACCTTTCCCGCCATGGTTGGTATCCTTTATAGCCACGGATTTCCCACCAGCGCCTAATGCACGTCTCCTTCGGCGAGTGATGGCTGTCATCCATCCGATATCTTCCTCCGAGGTGATCTCCATGCCTTCAACAGCTAAGCCGGAGGCCATGCCTACACTCCGTCGTGCGCGTGAGGCCTAGGCCTACAGCGCGAGTCAGGGGCTGGCACCTTTTCTATGTGGCACGCAGAAAACAGTTTTCAACGAGGCGAAAAATGGACCCACCGGCAAAAAATGGGCATCCACGTAATCCTTGTGATACGACGCGTCGAAAGCCACCAGGTTCTCAGGGGTGGCGCATTTACACGCATACACACGTGTAAATTCATTTCCTATATGCAAGGCTGCAATGCTGAGACGCAAGTGACTGGCTATTTCTTATCATTGTTGCATACTGGATGATTTTATTTTTCTGTCCAAGGTACATGCATTGAATGGATATAATCTCAGGAAAGAATATAATCCCACATGCACAATTTCAAATTGAGGGTGGCCGTTTCCTGTGGCTCAGGTACCTTGCGTTACTGTATATTTAAGCAAATTTTATTTCGTATATGTTTTTTTTTACATTGTTCCCCTTGCAGTTTCCTAGTTTCACTGAAAATATGGACCATATGCCTGCAAACTCCGCATACTAGAAATAAGTAACTGGATTCTTTCGTTTTTGAAGGGTTCTGAACATGAACAATTGAATTCTATTCTAATTAGGCGGTGCTTCCTATGAATAAGAGTACCAGGAATGCTGCATGGGGCACAGCGAAAGAGCTCAAAGACGCTGCATGCGACCCGATGAATGTGGTGGTGTCAACAAACTCTTCAAATCTCCAAGGCTATCAGACACCTGCAGCTTGTAGCCAAGATAAGGCAGCAGACCATACTGAAATCCATTGCTGGAGTCAAAGTGCCAGTCTGAAGAGCTGCCAGTAATCATTATTGATTCTTGGAAAGCACAGGAAACTGAAGAGGTTGGAAGCGTTTCAAACAAGCTTCTGTTGTTTTTGATGAAGCTAAAGCTAAATATGTAGTGCTGTTCTTTGGCAGTGCCCTTCGGAGTACACAGGTCTACCTGTTCCATGTACTTCTTTGTGCTGAATGTTCTGCAAGAAAAATTTAGGCCCCTCATGTATTGGCCGTCGCGATCAACTAATCAAATAATGATGCCAAAAAGCTTTCAACTGCATTATACGGGCTGTCAGATCCTTATTGACTGCACAGAAGTTGCTTGTGCTGCACCAAGCACCGTACATGAACTTGTTCTCATGTCTCCCGATTATAAAGGCTGCTTTACTATGAAGTTCCTAGTAGTCATCCCACCTAGTGAAATTATAAGCTTCCTTTCAAGACGATATGGTGCCCGTTCCACATATTCATCTATTACATCAGATTGTGCAATTTTGCACCTTTTGAAACCTGGAGATCTTGTGCTGGCAGATAAAGGGTTTCCTTATATAAGAGGCAAGCTTGCAGAGCATGCGATAAAGTTTCAAATGCGAGCCTTTGCCCATCCTAACCAGCTGTTTACCCGAGAAGTCAGCACTATCAACACTACATATAAAGTAGCAAGTACCAGAATACATGTGGAAAGGTCCATCGAGCGGATGAAAATTTATAGGATTTTGTCTGAAAAACTGTCCTCAGACCTAGTTCCTCGTGTAGGAAAAGAAATGAACATGTGTGGGGTGCTTGCAAACCTACAGAAGCCAATTATGAAAGCAAAGGAACATCCCTAAGCGCACTTTGATCTCATCACTTCTGTAGCTGTTTGACAATATGCAGCATTAAAAAATTTCTATATGTACTTTGTAACAGTTCTGTTGCAAGTGAGGCACAGTGCTTGCATGAACATGTTTTTTTTTTCATTTTTATCTCTGCATTGTTTATTTGATGCTGAAAAAATAAAACTGAATGCTTTCGCTTCTTATCATTTCTGCATTGTTTATTTGATCCTGAAAAAATAAAACGGAATGCTTTCGCTTCTTATCACTCACTTTGGTGTGAGGCTTTTGCTATGCCTAGGAGGAAATGCTTTGAGTAGAATGCTTCCAGCCATGGAACAGGTTTGGCGACAAAGTCCTCATCCACAGGAACCTCAACGAGAACTTATTGTTTCTTAGAGTAAACATAAACACTACTTCATGCCGAGAACATACAGGAATATCTGCATTTGTGTATAGTGCATGTGAGTCCTTTTTACTTCCAGACTGGAGTTCTTGAATATTAAGGGACGTTACTGGTACGTTCACTCAACAAAGTTTTTGTCCTTGCACGTGTAAGGGCATTTGACTTGAAGTAGTGCCAACCCCGATTCCTGAAATACAATACCGTCAGGTGTGCAGCACAACCATCGCTGCTCGAGCCTCACTACCAGCCAACAAGTGCGGATATCTCTTTCTCAAATGACTTGATTGTTTTAGCTTCCAAGACAGTTCTGTAGGCTCTGGCAGGGGACCAGAACCTAATGTCCTTCAAAAACCCTTCGTCCACTGCAGCAGGATCACGGATGGATTTTAGTACAGTGTGTGGGCGGCTGCTGGCAAATATGCGAATGGTCCGCATACTTCTCCAATAAGCCAAATCCCTCCCTGATTCCCTTGTCTTTGCTTCAATATGAAGTATCTCGTCAGGAGTGGCCACAATCTTTGACATATAAAACTGCAGTTCCAGGTTTGCCTTTTTTCAGGGGTCCATTGATTGGTGAAGTGCTGAGGTGCGCATGTTTCACTCTACAACTGGTGCTGAGTACAGGGTCGCTTCATCTTCTACTTCTGCTCCTGCTAAGATTTGGGGGAAAGCTCGTTGTCAATTGCAGTGAGAAATGAGCAGTCTTCTTTCCAAAGGCAATCAAGCAGAGCCGCTACTGTTGTCGCATCTTGAACACGAGAGGCTGCAGGTGACAGTGAAACCACCTCTTCTACTTGCTTACCGTAGAAGTTCTCCAGGCACGCATCGTTTTGATAAATCTTGAGGCTTTTTACAGACGTCTTGCCTCACTTCCTCGGGCCATTTGTCCGTGAAGTGTGTATTTTTGTGTTGACATATTGCACCATAGCAGCAATGTGTTTGCAGCGTCCACCCTGTCCTGTTTGCGTGTATATTTTCCATCTTCAAGCAAGAAATAGGGAACCAGAAGAAAAAGTCCATAAAATGTGACTTTTTTGTTGAGCTGCACTTTAGCAAGCTAGCGTCGTCAACTTTGGTTCGCTAGTTCCCGTCACAATGAATAAACAATTTAGCAAAACTTGCATTTTGATAACTTGCCATGCAATCAATTTGAAAAATAGAGCCAGTGTTTCAGTAAGCGGCCAACGAATACAAAAATAATGACAAAACAGCGCTGCATTTGCTATTCAGACTCGGGAGCGCTACAACAGGCGACACAACATGCGCTTTTACTCTGCATATGAGTGCGAGGGTGATACTAGTAAAAATTTCGGTGATACTAACAATAACATAAAATATAAAAGCAACATAGTCTTGGCTAAACAGGGAGGTAAATTTTCAGCTATGGCCTCTTCTGATCGAAACGTCGAAACTTTCTGCTTGTTTAGCGACGGAACACGTAAAATTCATGCAGACAGTAGTAAAACGCAAGCATAAAAATAAGCAACCCTCAAATATTGCCGGAGTCATATATGTGCTATATTTGCCAAGCTCATCGTGCTGGTTTGCAAGCTTTACTATCGCTGGCTTACCACGTGGCCGCACCCTTACGAGTCTTTCGCGGGCGCGACGGCGCTCCCTCAACCTACTATAAGTATGCACGGCATGTAACCGAAGCAAGTGTGTGCATAAAGAACGTTGGTTCGCGGGTTAACAAATGAAAGCTTTAGTGCCCGGGGGCGTTATAATGAAAGCGGCGTGCTTACGATGAGCTCCACTTCGTAGGCAAGCTTGTTGATGCTCATCTGCGGCAAACACTTGGCGCGTATGGAGAAAATGTCCCAGGCAGCCGTCACGTCGGACACATGTTCACTATTATACAATGCGCTTCCCTTGCGCACACTGTCACCGCAGAAGTAACTACCCGGGACACGTACAAGCGGCAAATCGCATGCACGCACTTCAGCCATGTTTGCGGTGAATCATTTTGCACCCTCCCGGCAAAGAGCGCATTGGCCTGAAGAAGCACCAAATTTAAACCGTAAAGAGATCCCTCCCATTCCAGCATAAACGATATGACCAGTGCCACACTCTCTTATAATCAACCTGCAGTGAGGCAGCCCTTCTACTTGCGTGTGAGAAACCTCAAGCCTCAGCGAAGAAAGGAATGTCCAACTCTTTCAGCATAGCCTGATTGCTCCAGTACCATCGTTGCCGCCACGACAGTGGCAGGACATAAATTCTACACATCATTTGTATGCGTTGAAAAGCCGGCTCCAGGGACACATATTCGAATGCAGTTTCTCGAACTACAGTCAAAATATTCATAGCAACAATTGTTCACTGACGCATCTACGTCTTATGCCGGCGTGTCTTACGCAGCAGTCGGTCTATCCTTCTCCGAATCAGACATTTTGCATCCAGAAATGAGTACCTTCAAAGCTGAAGCGTATGCAGTATTGTCGGCTCTCAAACACATCAAGAAAACAAAGATACAAAAACCTGTTATATTCACTGACTCCTTAAGTGTGATAAGATTCATAATGTCGTTCAAACATAAAAATCCCGTGCTGAATGATCTTCACTCCCTTCTGTGTGCATTGTACGTATCTAACCAGCACATCACATTATGCAGGGTACCTGGTCGTAGAGGCATTGAGGGCAACATTCTTGCAAACGAAACCGCCACATCAATGGCTACAAAAGCCACAAACTTCTCTGTAGCTGTCCCTGCCATATACTCAAACCCTTTCCTACTAAAAAAGCTTAGAAGCTATTGGCAGCACTCATGGGACACTGAAATATCTAATAAGCTTCATGTTATTAAGCCACAATTGGTGAACTGGCCACACGTAACAAAAACACGACGAACCGAGGTAATCATGTGTCGATTAAGAATCGGGCATACATATAGCACACATACACCTGTTGGCCGGCGGTGGGCCCCCTATCTGTTGGAAGTGTTGCGAGACGTTGACTGTACTGCACGTATTGCTTGAATGTCATGAAATAAAAGCTACAAGGAAAAACTACTTTCGTTTACCACACCGCCAGCAAATTCCATATCATCGAGCAAAGATCATTGGCAAAGAGCAACTTTTTGATAGCAAATCAGTTTCAGCTTTTTTAAATGACGTTCGTTTATAGCATGTTACACGCAAGTGATCCGTAGCTCAGCCTACTAGCGGAGGCTGCTTCTGCGATTACAGTATATAGAGCACGTGCTTCCCTCCCCTGTGTACAAGGGCCCGCGTGAGGCATAACTGTCACCCGAATATCCTTGCATTTCAATCTCACAACCACTTCGCAACATATATGTTTTGTTCATAGCTCACCTCACATGACATGGTTTTAATACACCTACAACATCCTTTATGCATTTTACAGTCAATGTTTTAGACCACTCTAAATCCAAGTTACATCTATATCATTTGCCATCGAACGTATCATCGAATACTTCGTACTGTTTTCCTGGTGCTCTTTGGCCATTATTGGACTTGCGCCATTAAACACCATGCATCACCAGAAAAGGGTGGCAGAAGTGCACTGATGAACGTTCTACGAAGTAAGCTTTTGGACACATTCACGATCACTCTTCATTCCGACAGCCTGACAAAAAAAGCCTGTTGGTAAAACAAAAAGCGAGAAAACGCTGTTACATCAAGTATGTGCTCTTACAGGCGGCAGAGGAGCTCAAGGTGCACATAAGATCTGTGAAAGTAGTCATCTTGTCTGCGGCGCATTGGCGTCTTATGCAAATCTTTGCTGTCCAGTGTACGCCTAGGCTGGAAACAGACCTACCGATTCAGATGTTTTCGCAAATAGGCGAGTGCCTGAATGGCTGATAAGTCACGGTGAGCTTCATGTGCGTTGAAGATAAGCTACGGATATATTACATCTTGATGTGTCATGTGGAAGTGGTGGTGTCACTTTCGATAAATTGCAAATGGCACGTGGGTGTACCTAGCGAATTTAGCGTGCGCTTCGAAGCTGGGCTTGGCGGCGCTTGGTTTCGAACCACTGTATGTTAATATACGACGTGCACGCTGACTTATATGCATATTTTACTTTGTCTTCTCGCAGTCGATTGTAGAACTGCTGCTCCGGCGGATACGAAAAACGCCCAAGCATACAGTGGACATTGGTGGCGTGAGCGGTGTCGCTCGATTGAAGGGCGTCGCTTCCTAAGCAACAGAAAATAAGCAAACTGCGGTGTAACAGGTTGTTAATGATTTACACTGGATGGAGCATAACATCGGAGGGCAATTGAATAGTGTGAAGGAAGCACAGACTTTCCCCCTCCTACGTAAGCCGAGCATTTATAAACCATCTTGTGTTTGACGAGATTACTTGGTCGTCGTATTCTAAGCACGAGATGACCACGTTTGCTTCAGCTGCAGTAGCGACTCCAGAAGCCGGATATAAAGCGCAAAAGAGAATCGACTGTGGCGGATTGAAACACGCTCTGCATACAAGTGCGACTGAACGATGAACGTAATGAGCGTTTGTAGGAAGCTCTTCTCTATAGTACAGTTGATGATGATGTTTGCTTTCATGTGGCTAACCGTTCCTCAAGTTCACTCAAATGTGATGTCGGCGTCAAAGGTGACGGGAGCGCGCACAGTCTTGATGCTCTCCAACTCCGACCCAGAACGATTTGATCCTCTAGTGAACGAGTTGCCGACTGCTGTAAAATTTGTGCCGCTCACGCACCGCGCTACTGAATGCGAGTTTTACGCCCTCGATGAAGAACAAAATTGTGGTATGTCTTAAAAACAGATGTACGAGTTAGCGGCTTTACCCAGGATAGTATAGCTGCCCTTCTCGAATATCCGTCCGTTGCAGGAAAGAGTTGTCATGAATATATCGAAGTACCGACGCCTTCAGATTATTATTTCTTCCCAGGATCACAATCGAACTCTGCGACATTTTTCTCCACACGCGCTCTGCCACGTGGTGAGGGTCACTTCTCGAGGCATCAAGGCCCCTGCTGACCGTTACCGGAGATGTGGAGAGCGCGGCAATGTGACAGCCTCGCCCCTTCTCGCTCGCGACGCCGCATTGCCCTATAAGTTTCCCAAAGGCCAGAAGTACAGAGCGGCCGTGCAACTTCCTGGTCGCTCCAAAGGAGATATTAATACGAAGCCCCAAATGCTGGCGATGACGGATGCGTTTAGTGTTTTGAACAACGCCGTCAACGTGACCCAAGTCGCAGGCTTGCGTCCCCTTGGGTCAAATCTATAGACTTTGTATTACTTCCGGTAAGCACGGAATCCTTCACGGAAGATGGGTTCTTAACGAACGCCTACTTTTCACTCATACGTTGTTGTTTTTACACTAGAAAAATTCACATTCGCATGGCTTTCACCGTGTCTTCAAAATCGTTTCTGGAATTTCTGATAGCTGTCGCTTTAGTTGGCACATTGGTCGCACTGTGTAGGCGTATCCGTAGCGGCGCTCTGTTCCATGGACGAACGTTGTTAACTCTTCCGGGTTTTCTCTTGTTTACGGTTGGCACGTTCTTCGGTCGATGTCATAAAATACCTGGAGCACATGGTGCCCTCTTACCGTAGTCTCGCAGTGGTGTCGTGGATGTTAAGCATGATTTTTCTAGGCAATTACGTGCAGACCAGCATCACGGCGATCCGCGTTCTACCCAGTTTCTCGACTCCTATTAGGACGCTCGAGGAACTGCAGCCACACATAAAAACTTGCGAAATGTCTCCGTGTTATGCTGATGCTTGCAGGGACATCTACCTTTCTGATGCAATACCCAGTTATGAGCCATTCTTCCCATTTCTATCAATATCGATGGTGGAATGCAGGGTCCAATATTACACCCCTGAAGACATTTCGTCAGGTTACGCAAAAGCGCAGGCAGGTAGCCACGTGGTGTTGTCGACGTGCAGCGACCAAGAGGTATCTGCGGCATCACGTTGGGGCCTGGTTCCCAGCGATATATTCACATATCCTCAACTGTTCGCCCAACCATTCGCTAAATCCCGCTGGGTGAGTGTATTTTTGCTCACTTTTGTTCCTACTAGACGAATAAAGTTGTCTCTCTCTCTCTGCTGCTGCTACTAATCTCGATAACCAACGTGCGGAGCAAGTTGCACGGACAAGGCTGCCGTGCTATGCAATGTCGCATTTCACAACGAGCAGCATCTCTGGAGTTTTACAAGAACCGAATTATTATTCGAGATCATTTGACAATGAACGAAAAATTGGGATATGCGCCAAAACCACGATCTGAGTATGAGGCGCGCCTTATAGTGGATGACTGGATTCATTTGGATCATCTGGAGTTTTTTAGCGTTCAGCCAATGCATGGTAGACGTGCGGTACTGCATTTCGCCCCCGTCTAAATGCGGTCGCCGCGGCCGAGATTTGATTCCGCGACCTCATGCTTTGCAGCGCAGCTCCAAAGGCACTAAGCAACCGTGGCGGGTGAATTGCTTAACAATAATTTGTCATGGATGAGTATGAGCAATATCCTCTGCATGTTTTATTGACGACGTCTGCGTGTTTGTTCGACACCATTATTACCTTTACGCGTGAAGAGATTAAGTAGGTATGAGCTTTGTAAAAGTTTTTTGGCGGAAGTGGAAGAAGCGAGTCCAGAACCTAGGTGCAATATTTCCCTTACGTCTATGTCGATGTACATCTCAGCGTATATTGTCCCACACCCTTCGCATTATGCGTGCGATGCTCTATCATTAAATCTACCTTGGGGCTAGAAGCTCCACAGAAGAAACTTTCAAGGGAGAAAAAGAGCGCCCAAGTATAGGCGCGTATTGTGACTTTTATTCATTCGTTTTAATTGCGAGATTTCGCTTTCGATCTCCACCTCAGTGGCCGAGTTTTGAGGGACGGGTGGGTTCGAAATGTGAAAATGTTCTTTTACTGTCAGAGTTAGGTGCATGTTGAATAACCCCATGTGTTCACACAAAAAAAAATCAAGAGTAAACAGCAAGAATTTATTATTGATTGCGCCGCAACCAGTGGCTCTGTGATATCATTTATTAAGTTCACAGCTCCGGGCGTGCATTATTGATGAATGTGCTGCGCGCTACACGTGCAAGGCATACCAAATTACGCAGCTCTCCAGCGGATACAATTAATCCAATTTGCACGCATTCAAGATTGGTCTCCGCTTTCATGTTGGTGACACCGTCGGACAAGAGAATGTTGAAGTGCTGATACAGTGTCGTCAATTACATCTACAACAAATACGAAGATGAAGGTAATCTTAAGTTGTCATCTGTCCCAAGCCTTCCTTGCTGTGTGTCAGAGTTAGCATTGTACCATCAGTATAAAGACATTGTGGTGACCACCATCCAATCAGATGCCGATAACCGGCGGGAAGTGAAGCGTGGGATCTTTCCACAGTTTCAAGAAGAATGTTGCGCAATGTTTTACGTGTGTAATGCATGTTGCATCTATAGAATCGTGTACGTGCGAGGTCTGCAAGTAAATGCAGGAAGAGACGTGATGGGAGCAAAACCAACTTGCCATGTCGGAAAAATCGTCGCAGCTGTTTGGAGGCATAAGTTCATACAGCAGCGTGTAATGAAACCATACGGGATTGCTTTCTGTTTTGTTTTTCAACTGAGGTGGCGCATGATCAGCTATTAAGTCGCGTAGCACTTCAACGCCACTTGCTGTTTTCCAAGGCTCGCACACACCGGGGCCAGCTCCGCTTTCCTGACACGAAATATATATATATATATATATATATATATATATATATATATATATATATATATATATATATAAGAAGAAGCCTGCTCTGAGCACTTGCCCTAATTCTCTCGATTAAAATACCGCTGTCCGCTCTTGTCTCCGGTGAGCCGAGACACTGGTAGACGTGCTGGGTATCGCATCAGCACCTAATGATAGGGACGACTCCTGCGAGTAGCCCTGCATCCAGCCCTTCAAGACACCATCCACGCGTCGAGACACCTGCGCACCGCACAAGCTGCCGCCTGCAAGGTCTGTGCCCGTAATTCGGCCTCTTCCAAGGAACTTTGTCAGCGAGCTCACCGACTCAGGAAATGGCGCTTGCAAGTCCAGCACGGGTGACTGTTCAAAACAATCTAGTCCCCACTAGCTTCCACGGTGACACGTATGAAGACGCCGAAGACTGGCTGGACCAGTACGAACGGGTAGCTAACGTCAATCAGTGACGTCCGGACCAGACGCTTTCAAATGTGTACTTCGCTCTTGAAGGTAGCGCAAGGACGTGGTTTCGAAATGGCGAGGCACATTTGCCAACGTGCGACGAATTTGGCCGTCGGCTACTTGACACCTTCGAAAGCACTGATCGCCGAGATAATACACAACGCCTTCTCGAGTTGCGCATTCAGAAGCCCAACGAAAGTGTTTCGATGTTTGCAGAGGACATGTCTCGTTTGTTTCGCGGCGCGGATCCCAACATGCCTGATTCGAAGAAGCTGAGCTATCTGATGCGCGGCGTCAAAGAACAGCTATTCGCTGGTCTTGTGCGTAACCCACCTACAACAGTGGAAGAGTTCATTAGGGAGCCACAGCAATCGAGCGGGCGCTGCTGCAGCGTTGCCTGCAATAAGAACGCCTCACTAACGATGCGCCTGCAGGAGCCGCAGTACTGACAGTGACTGACGAGACCTCGCTGCGTGAACTAATAAGAGACATTGTGCGCGAGGATATTGCGAAGCAAACTGCGACACCGAAGGAGTTCACTGTTGCTTCGGTCGCTGAAGTTGTCCGCCAAGAAATCTGGCAAGCATTTGCATCACCTGAGGCACTCCCTGAACCGTGCCCCGAGCCACGCTTCGAGCCGCGCGCATACAGCTACGCAGACGCTGTTCGTCGCCCGCTTTCTACCGGGCCAGTACAGCAGTACCACCAGCGGCCACTTATTGCTGCCTGGATACAAAGGGAGCATTCAGGCGACCCCAGCTTCGCAGGACCGACGTATTGCGCACTGCTGATCGCCGACCATTGTGTTTTCAATGTGGCGAACCAGGCCACATTCATCGTTTTTGCCCTCATCGCCAGGGTGGCATCCAGGAAATGGCCCCTGCAACTCCGCAACAGTTTCCAGAAAGACATCGACGCTTCGACGACAGTGTCACTCGGGAACAAGGCAGCTCAGTTAACCTCCGGTCGCGCTCGCCGTCTCCGTTCCGTTATTCTTCGCCGAACCATCGCAGTTTCGCCGACGTGGTGAGAGGCCGCTCTCCAAGCCCACGGCGGGGAAACTGAAGTCGGTGACCTCCGGGGGGGAAGGTTGCAAGTCGTGGAACCGCCGAAAGTCCCCCAACATTACAGAGAAACGAGCAGAGCAACCCGGAGAAACGGAACGCCGACGAATCTGTGAGTGCCGACCTACTCTTAGCGACTGATGGGCACGACGTGACAGCTTTAGTTGATACTGGCGCAGACTTTTCAATAATGAATAAGAAGTTGGCAGACCGGCTTAAGAAAGTCAAAATTCAATGGACGGGCCCTTATATTCGAAATGCCGGGGGCCAGATAATGATACCCACAGGAAAATGTATTGCACGACTCCAGATAGGAAATACTGCTTTTCTTGCCACTTTTATTATTTTAAAAGAGCGCTGCAGATCACTCATCCTTGGAATTGACTTCTTGCGGGAGTACGGCGCCGTGGTTCACATACGGGACGGCGAGGTAACCTTGTCAACTAGTACAGAGACGAGCCACGACGAAGAGCGCCAACGTACATCGTTACGTGTCGCCGACGACGACGCCTGCATACCACCACTATCATGCAGTCTTGTCTCCGTCAGTTGCGGAGAACAGTTTAACAAGGACGGTGTAGCCGAACAACTAACTGCACTTCTGTTCCATCAAGGTGTTGCCATCGCTCGCGGTATCGTCAGCCTAATTGGTGGTCGCACAGAGGTACTTCTGACAAATTTCACAAATGAAAGCCAGCACATCAGTAAAGGCACCACTGTGGCATAGTTTGATGAAATTGACCACGTTTAACACTGCTTTGCTGTAAAAGAGGAATCGACCACCGATACGATGCCACATGCACCCGTCGCCGACGTTGACCCAGGTTTAGCGCCGCAACAGAAACAAAGTCTCAGGGAACTGATTGACCATTTTAAGGACTGGTTCTCTACAATGTCCCGAGTGCGTCAAACACCACTGACGAAACACCGCATCATTACGGAGGAAACAGCAATACCCATCCCACGGCATCCGCATCGCGTGGCTGAGAAAGAGCGTGAAGCAATACAGCAGCAAGTCAAGAAAATGCTAGAAGATGATGTCATCAAGCCGTCAAAAAGCCCTTGGGCATCGCCCGTGGTACTCGTTAAGAACAAGGATGGCAGCCTGCGGTTTTGTATCGATTATCGCAAGCTCAATCAGGTTACAAAAAAGAATGTGTATCCCTTACCACGCATCGACGATTCCCTCGACAGGTTACGGCATGCACGGTTTTTCTCATCGATGGACTTTAAAAGTGGATACTGGCAAATAGAGGTCGATGAGCAGAATCGCGAAGAGACTGCTATTGTAACGCCTTATGGGCTGTATGAATTCAAAGTTCTCCCTTTTGGTTTGTGTTCCACCCCAGCATTGTTCCAAAGACTAATGGATACTGTTCTCTCAGACCTTAAGTGGAAGACTTCCTTAGTCTACCTAGACGATGTCATTGTTTATTCTGCCACATTTAATGAACATCTCAGACGGCTACGATCGGTTCTTCAAGCCATACGGTCCACTGGGCTTACCTTAAAGCCTGAAAAGCGCCACGTTGGCTATGAAGAACTAGTTTTTGGACCACGTAGTAAGTCACACAGGTGTCAGACCTGACCCTGAGGAAATCGCAGCCATCGCAAAGTTTTCAAGGCCTACAGACAAGAAGGCAGTCAGACGCTTCCTGGGCCTATGCGCGTATCACCGGCGATTTATTGCGGGTTCTGCGCACATCGCCTCACCGCTCACCTGCTTAACCAGAGATGTCACGTTTGTGTGGGGCGAGGAGCAGGAGGCGGCATTTAACGAGTTGCAGCACCGTCTGCAAACTCCGCCTGTTCTTGCCCACTTTGACGTGGATGCGCTGACAATGATACACACCGATGCCAGCAACGTAGGTCTAGGCGCCGTCCTTGTTCAGCGGCAAGACGGCGCTGAACGAGTCATCGCTTACGCGAGTAGAACATTGTCACGTGCCGCGTCTAACTACTCCACCACAGAGAAGGAATGCTTGGCTGTAGTATGGGCAGTTACCAAGTTCCGCCCGTACATATACGGCCGCCCATTTCAAGTTATAAGTGACCACCATTCTCTCTGTTGGTTGACCAACATGAAAGATCCATCTGCACGCACGCTGGAGCCTACGGCTTCAAGAGTACGACATGACGGTGGTCTATAAATCGGGAAGGCAGCACTTAGACGCTGACTGCCTTTCCAGATCGCCGATCGAGTCGTCAGGCGGAGATGATGGCGAATCCGCCGGCTTTTTAGGAGTTGTTGATGAGGCCACCATCTCTCAACAACAGCAAGAGGACCTCGCGTCACTAATTGATTTCTTAGAAGGCCACACCACAAACAAGCCCAGATTGTTCTCAAGGCACCTGTCATCATTCCCCCTACGCAACAGTGTTCTTTTTAGGAGGAACTTCTGTTCAACAGGGAAGAGATATCTACTAGTCGTCCCTAAAACTCTCCGCAATGAAATTTTTCAGGCCTGTCACGATGAAGCTACCTCAGGTCACTTAGGCTACATAAGAACATAAGCACGGATCAAAGAGAAGTATTACTGGCCACGGCTCGCAGCACAGGTGAAGCACTACGTTCGAACGTGCCTTGACTGTCAGCGACGAAAAGTACCACCTACGAAACCTGCCGGACTATTACATCCCGTTCCAGTGCCGGAAACCCCGTTTGCACAAATTGGGATGGACCTTTTGGGCCCATTCCCAATATCTGCTGCCGGAAATAAGTGGATCATAGTCGCGACAGATTACCTCACGCGATATGCTGAAACCAAGGCACTTCTTAGCAGCACAGGAGCCAAGGCCGCACAGTTCTTCATCGAAAACGTCCTCCTGAGGCACAATGCTCCAGCGGTCATCGTAACCGACAGGGGAACCGCGTTCACGGCTGACCTTTTGCGAACTGTACTCACCCTCAGTGGCACGGCACACAAAAGGATGACAGCCTATCACCCGCAAAGCAATGGACTTACGGAGCGCCTCAACAAGACTCTCGCAGATTTGGAACACAAGAACTGGTACCAAATATTACCCTACGTAACGTTTGCTTATAATACGGATCGGCAAGAAACAACCAGAATGACGCCATTCAGTATCCTACACGGTCGAGAAGTGACTACAATGCTGGATGCTATGCTTCCTCATGATTCCAGTGATTCCGAGACTGACGCCGCAGATTTTACAGAGCGCGCCGAAAAAGCAAGACAGCTCGCGCGCGTTCGCATAGCTAGCCAGCAAGACCGTGATGTCCAACGTTACAATCAACACCATCGATGCGTCGTCTACCAGCCCGACCAAAGAGTCTGGGTTTGGGCTCCAGTACGCCGCCGAGGCCTCGCGGAGAAACTTCTGCGCCGATACTTCGGACCATACAATGTTCTACGACGCCTTAGCGACGTCAACTATGAAGTCGTTCTTGACAGCCCATCCTGCTCGAGGCGCCGTCAAGACCTGCCTGAGACTGTGCACGTGGTGCGCATGAAACCTTATTTTTCTGAATGACATGGACACTCTCTGGTTTGCTGGCGCTCCTTCTGGAGGGGGGGGGGGGGGGGGGGGGCAAATGGCGAGACGCCATCTGTGCCCAACCACGTTGACGATGAAGACGACGACCGCGTGTGTGCAAGCGAGGCGCTAGAGAAGAAGAAGCCTGGTCTAAGCGCTTTCCCTAATTCTCTCGATTAAAATACCGCTGTTCGCTCTTGTCTCCAGTGAGCCGTGACAATATATATATATATATATATATATATATATATATATATATATATATATATATATATATATATGCTGGGACATCCTTACGTTCGTAGTGGGTTTACTTCTGCACAAACAGTATGGGGACATCCAAGAGAGGGGAACGTGTAAGACGACGTGCGGCTGGCTAGCTGAATCTCGACAGCACTCAGCTGATCAGGGCCATCGCGTCTAACTCTACCTGACTTGACAATGAGCGTCTTTCGTTATATATATATATATATATATATATATATATTGTTTCCAGTACAGTGGAGTAGCCGCCACTAACTCTATCGCTATTGAGATTTAATTCGGCAATTGAAATTAATTGTCTAACTCGAGATGTACTGTACTAATTTTCCAAGTGTCAATGAGGCACTTGTAGACACTCAAAATGACATCTAACTGCGATGTTTTCAGCGACGTACTAATTGCGTACAATTTTTTCCTAATGGCAAAGAAACCTCACGAAGTATGGAAATACCACGTGAGTGTGCCCCCACACGCATCATAAAGCAGCACCGTCAAATAAGCTGTTTGAAAATAACCGCCTTGCCTGTCGCAAGCCCGAAGAGACAGCGCATCACCTTGATAATGGCAACAGCAGGTTTCGCGGCTTCGTCAGCTACTCCTTCCTCTCATTTCTACGTCGCATTTATTATCCATCTCTCAGGGCCGACTTATCACATTGATAACAAAAGCCCCTTGATAACACGGCCAAAGCGCCGCTCTGACCACGCACGAAACGCTAAGAGCAATGTAATAAGCATAGAATGTTTCAAAATCCCGGCTTTGTTCGCACCACATCGAAAGAGTGCGCGCGAAGCTGTATTTCGCGCGAGAAACTTGCTTCGGACCAAAGCCAACATAAAGTCAGCATTTTATTTTTCATGAAAGTGCATACGTGCTGCGAAAGCAGGTTCGTGTCAAAGAATAAAAGCGAAACAAACAGAACGGGAAGCGACCAACGTGTAGCGAAAAGTCAAAACCAATGCGTTCAAGAAAATAAATATACCACTTCTAAATTAGCCGAATCGGCAATCAGGATGTCTGCACACACACACACACACAAAAAGAACGCATCAGATTTCAGTGTGCCCTTATTATCTAGGAATTCGTAAGCTCCGTTGAACACCAGCCTCGAGGACGTGTTCGAAAAGGCCTCCTTTTGCAGCTGCGCGTAACTGTGTCTGTTTTATCACATCTTCAGTGGCTTTCTTGATGACCGACGCTGGGATCCTACGGCAGAGATCCGTTTCCTAGCCTTTAACTAATCTGACGTCCGTCTCAATCTTGTAAACACGATCTTTCACATAACGTCCCAAAGAAAGAAATCGAGTGGAGAGAGGTCAGGTGACCTAGACAGCCAATTTACAGGCCCGTGCCTTCCGATCTATTGCGCATGAAAAGGTCGCATCCGGCAATTTTCCTGCTCAGCTGTTGCTGTGTGCTGTTGCCCCATCTTGCTGATGTACCGCAGAAGTGGAAGACGTGGACTTCGCTGAGAAACTCATCCACCACTCCTTCAAGAATTTCGACCACGTAGCGCTGTCCACTTGGTGTGTGATCGAAGAAGATGGGACTGATTATAGCACGGGCGTACATTCAGAAGTGCACACTGAACGACCACGGTACTGTTGCCGAATGCGCTTTACCCCATGTGAAATGGAGTCACTCCAATAGCGTGCATTTTGAAAATTTACCTGGCCGTTTCAGCAAAAATTGGCTTCATCTGTGCACATTATGTTGCTCAAATAGTCCGGTGAATCATCGGTTTTTGTGAGGACCCAAGTGGGGAAATCTAGGCGATTCTGCAGGTCCCTGTGTTCCGAGAATTGGTGCAGGTTAAGGTGGTACGGGTAAAAGGCCGGGTCATTTAGAATCACCCAAACTGTTGACTTGTGAATTGGTGCTTGGGCGGCCACGTCTTGCACGCTAGCATGAGGGCTTGAGACAATGGTAAAAACATCCATGCGTAGAGGCTAGGACTCGAAGATAGAGTCCTCCGTCGCTGTTTCTGGAAGCTGCCGGTTTGTCTCAGGTTTTCATAATTTCTGATGATAGTCGATGCGTTTGGTCTACCGCCGCATTTCCATGGCTGAGACATATTTGCGACCTTCCTCTTGTTGCCACTTGCAGCTCCCAGGGCTAAAATCATGTTTACTTTCTGCTCATTAGAGAAAAACATGGCGACTGGGATGAAACTAAACGCAGCTTTAAAGCTTTGCACTGGCGCTGTCAACTCGCTTTTGTGGTGATAGGATTTGTGGCAAAAAAAAAACATCCTTGCATTTTATCAATGCTAAGACAACAGTTATCACAGCTTGTTTCCAACTAAAACCAAACACGGCGTGTTACTTCAGCCGGGGCGCCGCAGATAAAGAACTAGCTCGATCACGATGTTTTTCTTCATTTCCTTTATTTGGTTCTGGATAACTCATAGGGAGCCTGTTCGAGGGCGCTGCTTTATGATCCGGGTGAGAGCGCAGTCGTGTGGTATTCTACATACTTCGCAGGGTCTATTTATCAGTCGTTAAAAAATTAGTACGCAATTAGTACGTCGTTGAATTTACCGCAGTTAGATGTCTCTTGGCTGTGTCTTCAAATGCCTCATTGATACTTTGATAATTAGGATAATACGTCTCGAGTTAGATAATTAACTACAATTACCAAATTAAATCTCAGTAATGAAAAAATACTGCCAGCTACTTCACTGTACTGTAAAAGGTTTTCTTCGAGTAACGCATTGCTCTTCTGTTAAATCTTGGTGCATGAATGTTAATTGGGACACCCATATATATATTTATGACCTTTGCATGCAAGTGACGATGTTTCCATCCCTAATAAATGTTGCAAATTATTAGAATTTGTTTTCTTGAGTCGTTAGCATTTCTTACTGCAAAGAGAAGCATGGTCATTTCATGGCCAAGCATGGGCTTATTTTCATGGTCAGAAAAGCGTGCAAAGCAATTCGAAGCACGGTCAACATATAGCAACATATCCAATCTCTAGGCAAAGGTTATCCATACATTTAGAAATAATTTTTAATTGGCTACCTCCATCTCTTACAAAAATATAATAACGTTTGTCCTGTGTGTATATCTAGATATATTGTTTATGTGCATGGTGTTTACAGTGGAAATTTAAAACAATGTTGAAGTGCAAAAATACGGAGGAAGCAGCCACCGCTAGTGCTTCTAATGCGCGTGTCCTCCTATTGTCAGGATTTGCAGAAATAATGCCTGTCAACCACCATAATATTTTAATACGCAAGACTGACATTGTTCATTTGTTTAGATCACATGCTTGCCCATAAGAAGCCTGCAAATGTTTCTGCCACGCGCGGCCGATGCCCAATGTCTCCGCAGGCACACCCATAAATGTTTCCTTCCGAACAGGGAGTCGATGCAATGCCGAGTCTCATTTATGCGTTTTTACACGTTTTTACACGTTTTATGCGCTCAGCTGCCAGTGTACGCGCATGAGGTCATTGGGAAAAGTCTGTGGTGCACAGCACGTGCTCAAATCAGGACTTGCACTGGGAATGCAGTGCACCGTTACCACGTGTGTACTATGACACGCTTCACTCAGCAGGATCTCAATCATTCATGGATAGCCGGTTGCATTATTCCAGTTAAATTGAAATACACGTTTAGTAGGTTCATTTCATTCATTTGTCACCGCGTTTAACTGAAGCATCAAGCATGCAACCATGGTGCTAATGAATTTAGAATGTAAGCCAGCATATTTTAATTCACACGACAGGAAAATGGTTTCGCATACCTGAGACCATCGTACGGAAGTTTTGAAAGGGACTTTGGTCTGGACTCGCAAATAGTTTCTCATCCTGCTGAAGCGCACAATCGCAGTCAATTGTGAACTACAAAATCGATGTCGCCTCACTCTGAAGCTTTCATGTGGCTTCCGCTGGAGCTGGTACAAGCGTTGGCATATTAGGCTAATTTGATCATTTTGCGCTAATGGTGTTCAGCAGTTTTCCGCAGCGGTTTTCGGGTGGCGTAGCTAAAACCAGTCTGTGAAGGACGGTGTGTGGCGTCATGAACGGTATCACATATCAATGGCAGAAATGCCAGTAAAGCTAGTCTGCGTCGCAGCCCCGAATGGGCTTTGAAGCGTAGTTGTCCGTGGTCGTAAATCAAATAACTATTTCGCGCATACGTCAGGCCAAAATAGACCGCTTACATGCGTGTTTTATTAGAGTGAGGAATCTCTGTTTCTTCTCACATGGGCGTTTTACCGGTTCCAAGCTTAGTGTCGCGTAGGAGTGGCCGAAATCGTGTCTTTTCGACGATATCGTGTATGAGCCCTTTGATTACGTAAATTTGTATATCTGTGCTTATGACTACGTTGGAGACATACTGCTCATTTTCATTCATTTTGAAGGTAAAACTCAGGTCCCAGTTCAAAGCTCGGTTATAATGACGCCTATAAAAAAGCTACGTTACAGCCGTCGGTAAGGGCAATATACAAAATGCCTAGATACCTGGCAACATTGCCCCGTCCGCCATCTTCCTGACGGCGTGCTTGCAAGGTGAGGGAATGTTGCAATGCTCGACAACCGCACCCGTGCGGCTATTCATGACTCAAAAATGGAAAAATCCTTGTCATTGTCAATTACGCGCCCATTGCAGAGGCGTTACTTTTTGAAATCGTCTTTGTCCATTGTGTTCCCTTGCTTTTGAAAACCTTTGGTGAATTTACCGAGAGTTTGAGTGAATGAATGACAATAATAAATGCTGCATCTGCACACTGCAATAACATGTAAAACCGATTTTTTTCGCAGAACAAATTTATGTACCATTATATTTGGGAATATCTCGTGGTCTCATAAGTATTTCATTTTTTTCCCAGTCTGGAAGAAATACCGAGATAAATGTGTGCCGTAAGCAACCATGAAGTTTTTGATTCCTGAAGCAGAACAAAATTTTAAATTGCGAAGTTCGTTAAACACGTCAAAGCACATTGTTATTAATGGGCAATCCTTTAATCGACATGAAAAGAACTTGAAGTAGTAGGCTAAACCGATATTTTTCGAAAAGAAGTTTTCATGTGCAAACTAACTTTGTTCGATCCGCAGCTCAAATTCAAATGAAAAAGGATACAAGTATAAGTTTTCAGGTGGAGGGTGTTGGCATGTGGGTTATTAGTCTACCTGTTGCAGAGAAACGAGGGAGAAAGATGAGAAACAAATTCTTTAATGTTGCATGCTATCAGCAGTGCACTGCCCACAACATCAAGAGTGTCGGCCACGATTTAGTTGACGCACTTAATTTCATTGACTCAACTTGCTGTTTCCTACTGCCCCCTCCTCCACCAAGAAGAAATACAAAAACCCCTAAGTCACTGCCGGCATTGCCTTGCATCTATCGCTTTACTTTTAGCAAAGAACACGAGTGGTAGCGCACCACCAAACAAGGATCGAAACAGCAGCTATGCATGTCGCTACGGTGTCAGCGACAAGTTTTATCTGGCGGGGCCGTCAGCAAGGTGGTTAATGTGTTTTGCCATAAGTCGACAGATGAGGCTTGATATTTTGAACATCCGCTATTTCATCGGATAATGTGAAGCGTTCGGTAACTCTCGGTTAGACTTCGGGCAGGGGAATAGGGAGTCCTAGGACTCACTATAGGGACTACCTAAAAAGTCCCTGTCGAACTTTGAATACAGCTTCGCTCTCTTTAATGTACGTATTGCTCAATTTCACATACACCTGCGAAAACTTGTGTTGACCTCAGCCATGTATATAGAAAGGATAGTGTTGGCAAGCAGTAGTAGGGCTTCGCCGAAACAGGGCCATCAAGTGACCTTAAGAATGTTGCATCAAGAATCTAGTGCAATGGAAATATAGTACAATGTGCCTAAAAGTCGTGTTGCGTTAATGAACGAGCAAAAATTAGCTAACAGCGCCATCACATGTCATTACAGGTCTGGTCAGAATCCATTTTCGCACATTTAGTCCTTCCTACCAGCGCTTCATTCAAATAAGAGAAAAAAAAAGTTTAATAAGCAAACATCATGCTGCTGCTCTGGCTGAGTTGTCGCACGTCAGCCAGCAGAAAACACCTACCACCAAGTTTAATTTTACCTTCGATACCACTTGGAAGTGCCAGGCTTGGTACTTCTGTACACGCTTGGAATGTAAGAAGGACTTCTTGGATCATCTGATCTCTTTCACCATTTAGAACATGTTGGCTACAGATCCTGCTGTTTTTCGTACGCTCCCAGGGGCTCCCATCCTCGCTACAAGACCCATTAGATCACAAAAAGGTTAAAACGGACGTTTGAGCGAGTTGGTAAGCCATGTTTGAAACAGAACAGCGCGGTTTTGACGCGGACAAGCAGGATAAGCTCGTCCGTGTCGTTTCTCCCTGCTTGTCCTTGTCAAAATCGCGCTGTTCTGTTTCAAATACAAGAAGGTCATACAGCTACATTGAAATCATTTTCAAAGCAGAGACAAAACTACAACGAGGCAACATGAACATATATTCACCCATTTCATGCTAAAGACGAAAACAATAACTCACTAGCACCACTAGCAAGAATTAAAAAAGAAAACAAAGTTTCGGAATTGATTGCGCAGGTACCGCGTCTCCCGCAGATATCTGAAACGGGACATTTCGTGCGGTACATAATTTCGTTGCACTTGGCACTTAATGCATCGGCACTTGCCAACCCAACCCCCCGCCTCTTTCCCCAGGATAAATGAAAACTTTCCGCCTATGTGAGGACGCATACAGTAACGGCGGCCTAGCCCTGTGGTGCGCGTGTGTGCGTATGTGCAATGGTTGTGCATTTTTTGCTTGTTTTTCCAGTAATTCTTTGGCTAGGGCAAATTCGATTCGCCCGCCCGATGCAAAGGGCGCAGCCATATTTCATCCCCATCATAAACCACAGCAGCTGGCGCGGCGGGCGGAGGTCCTCAAACCTGGAGCTCCTCAATAGAATCGCTGTAGTGAATTGTCCCATATATGCCAGTGTACCAGTCTAAGTGTCTAGTGAGCCTTTGAGAAGCAAGCTTAGGAACATCCTCCTAAATATATGGTGTGTCCCAGTTAACTTGGACAAAGATTTTAAACAAAGCCAGGAGCTCTAGAGAAATCGTACCGATTGCGTACAAGCCGTAGTCGTGTGTACTTACAGCCAGTTTTTTTTTTTTTTTTCATCGCGAAGTATTACATGATTGCCTTTAGTTATTGAACTTTTTCATTATTGCTTGAATCGCAAATATATTCTGACGCGAAGGACGAGTCAGTAAGGCGAGCAACCATTTACAGGTTATATTTACAACAGCGGTTGCACCACTGACCGGTTAGATTAACAGTGCGAGCTGTCGGAGTTGGCGGTCGTAGTTGTAGGGAGGACCTTGACTCTTCGTCAGGACTTAGGCGTACAGGGTTTATTTACAGTATTTACATTTTAAACAAGAGATACATTCGACAGTGGAGCGTGGCTCCCAAATAAAGCACGCAAGACGAAGCATACAGAATGCGAGCACGAAGCTCCAAACACGCAGCACAGAGCACACTGACGAGCACGCAGCTCACGAGCACACACACACATTCCGCACAGGTTTCACTGCCCCCTCCGAGGTGAGACGGGCTTCGCAGAACTCGGGGCTTACGTCTTGAAAGGCTCGTTGGTTCTCCTAGCTGACCCCCGCAGCGTGGCCGCCGGTTGTCCATTGTCTTGTGTCGTGTAGTCGCCACGAGTGTCAGCAGACTGTGACGAATCCTGAACCCCACGTACCGCAAAGCACCCTTTTGTTAGGGAAGCTCTTATTGCTGCTGAGAGACCATGTCGGTGGTGGCGGGCTCAGTAACAATAGTTGGTCCACCGATCGCCTTTAGTCACAACGGCGCCAAGGGAGTGTTGAAGCGGCACCTCGAGGTCCCTACGAAACGAGTCACCGCAGCAGTTGTGATAGGCTTCCATGGTTCTTTTCGGGGAAGCTCGCAACGCTCGGAGCTGCAGGTGGCTGAGAAAACTTCCCTGTTGCCACCTCGGCCGACCATTCCTAACAGCTCCTCCATGGCCCAGAAAATCTCGCCTGGCCAGTGCTGACAACCGCTGGGCAGGAAGAGAATGGCTGGCGAGCAAGAATACGGCTTTGCTCTCGGCAACCCCTGCGCACTTGGAATGCCTTAAACCACCTCACAACAACCGGCACAGAAGAGTCGATCCCGGCAACACAATACCACTCAGCGTGCAAACACCCGGAATCAGCTGTTAACCCACCAGGCTTCCTATCAAAATTTCAATGCAAGCCACTCAACTGAGAACCCCAAATTTTGCCTCAAAATTTTGTGCCGCCAAAGCGAGCATTCACGTTCGCCTTGAGTTGGACCAAACCTGACCGTCGCGCTGCACAAGAGCAAAGGTTTACGCAGAACTAAACCGAAGGCTCTCGACCACCAATACCAGAAGGTAACTTAAGCAGCCTAAGCCTGCTCTTACCCTATGGCAGTGGCGTACTTATGGCACGTACTGTTGCCACTGAACAGTCTGGTCAACTCCACAGGTACGTAATCAGAATCGCGCTAGCTTTGTGGTCCCTATTCCGAACGCGTACTTGCGTCGTACGCAAACGTTACATCACGCTTACTCACGTTCCTTCCTCTAGTCCATACAGGACACGTACCTTAAACGAACTACTAAACTTGCGTAACTTACGCACTCCGCGTAACCCTTAAACAAATACGTCTGCTAATAACTCGGTCCACGCACGCTTATTATAGAAGTCAGAATACGGCCGCCCTCAACACACACGAGCAACCCAGTCATAAACCTTCTGCTTCATTCCGTCCGCACAGGACAAGCGCTAATGGACCTGAGAGCTCTTCTCAGTGCAAATGATGCACTAAGTGAAAATCTACGCGCTTAACCTTAGAAAATTCGAAAACACTTAAATAAAAAAAACAGGTTAACAATACACACGTGCGTTACCATAGGCCTCTCAACGATAACCTTGACCTTCAGGTTACTCATACACACAAGCAAAAAGAAAGCCTATCTACTCATTAATTAACACCTCGCGAGACTAAATGTTTACATAAAACACCTCTTTCAAATCTCGGAGCTTCTCAAACGAAAACATAAAGAAAGCTCATACCTTACTTATTCAAAGAAATTCTAGTCTCAAATCGCGAAAAGTTTCAAAATGCTCAAAAATAAAAAAATAAAACACCACCTTTCACTTCTACGGAAGCTCTCTTGGCCTCCCGTTCCAAATGTTTACATCGGACTCCTACATTTGAGCCGTACTCAAGGTGGTCGCGGTTCAAAAGCTATTCCGGCTACCGAGGAACAAAAGGGCTGACACACTATCAGCTCCTTCAAGACGTTACAGCCTCCTGCCAATTTGCGTCCTGGCGCCACGCTTTCATTACGAACTCGACTGACCGCGTCGCGACTACCTACCACCTCGTCTCGTCTTGCCACCTCGCGCTCCTTCGCACTACATGCTGCACTCCGAAAAAAAAACGACGGAACGACGAGGAACATAACTGCCCCGTGCCCTTTGTCCGCGTTAGCGCAGAACATGTTTCTCGGTCTCTTTATGACCGGTGGCCTGAACGTGCTTCATGCGCACACATCGTCAACGACCACCGCATCTTTCTTTTCCTCGCGCCCTGGCTTTTTGCCTCTGTCACCGTCGTTGGCTGCGCTACGTTATTCGCCGCATTCCGATCTTTACGGCGCTTTCTCTTGGAATTCGCTTCCATGCCGCTCTCTTGCGCCTCGTGCTGGCCGGTACACATCTCTTCGGCCCTGATCGGTCTCCTACCCGCACAGTCTGAGTGATTTTTATTTAAATCTACTCTCTCTCTGCCTCGACTGGCGGACAGCTCACCGACTCTGCAACAATGGAGCCGTCTTTACTCGAGCTATGAAACTCGCGCACTTGCAAACTGCCCTCTACTGCATTGCCCAGCTCACGCTGTGCCTCGGCACACAGCTCGTCGGTCTCGATCGCTGTCTCACCCGCACAGTCCGAGTGATTCTTAACTAAGTCATCCCTCTCTTGGCTACCTAGACTGGCGGAGAGCTGCACCGATCCCTGAACAATGCAGTTGTCTTCTCTTAGGCTACGCAGCTCGCAATCCTGAGAACTACCCTCAACTGCATCGTCCAGCTCGCACTTCACTTCGGCACGCAGATCTGGCTCAACATGGGTGCTCGCGTATGTCGGGTCAACAGTACTCTGTACTTCGTTAGCAACCTCGCTAACATTACAAGCGACGCACACGCGCGGTGACTGTGCCAATTCATTCGCAGCTGGCCTAGCTGTCTCTACAGCTCTGTTGGTACAGCACCTCGTCGATCTCACTCTGGCCTTTAACGGCCTCTGCTGCCACGAAGGCATCGTTAACTGCTAGCACTTCGAGTTCACTTATGAATGTGCTGCTAATCTCGCAGGTGCTACTACTTCTGTCGGCTTTCGACAAAAATCTGCTATCCATTTCCTACCACTTTCGCTGCGTCCAGCCTACAGATTTCTCAAGCCGCTGTTGACTTCGTTCGATTGCCTGCTCTAAACCTTGAATCTCGTCGTTCAATGCAGCAGCGTACTGCCCCGTTACTTCTCTTAGACCTTTTTCCTGCGAAATCCCTTTCAGAGCCCAGCGACCAAGCCGGCCGGTAGGATCCTTGAGTGAGGAAAGCCAGCAGAGCGCGTGGTGGTCCGTGATTACAGAGAAGTGCGTGCCATACAAGTACGGGCGGAATTTGGAAACCGCCCAAACGAGAGCCAGGCATTCACGATCTGTAATCGAATAATTGCGCTCCGCTGCACGCAGAGACAAAGAAACAGCGCGCGCATTAGATCCCATAGATGAGATGAATATTTACAATTAGTATTAGGGTTATAATTATATTCGAGTGCTGATTGCCGTGCTATCGTTTGCTAACGAAGCTTTCCCTCAAGTCTAAATATTTTAAGGCAGTTTGTCGTGTGCGTATCATGGCTACGCACGCTTACATCGCATTCCGTTTCTCTACCACGGGTGCGCTTTAAAACCACGGCGCTGCAGTTTTTTGCTTTTCTCTTCTTTCTTCTTCTCCGACCTTAAACTGGCTCTCTTAACTGTACTACACGTAGAGACAAAGATACAGCGCGCGAATGCGATCCCATAGATGAGATGAATATATATATATATATATATATATATATATATATATATAGAAAACTATCAGTCATAGCTCTCGTAGTATAGCCCTCTGGGCCGTTTCCTTTTTTTTTCGAAAGTAGTCCTATTAGGGTTATTATAATTACACGAAGGTACTTCGCCCTCATCAGCAGCAGTCCTTGGTATAGTTATTCTGGCGGCTAGCTTCCCACGCTATGCGTGCCGCCATCGCACCTGGTTAAGCTTTTCCTAGACGCTAGAACTATGCTTTGTCCGCGCAACCTTGAGCGATCGGAAAGCGCGTTTCCCCCTCTTGGCCGGCGGAGAAGGGATGCTTCGTTGAGGCCGCGAAGCTCTCCACATCTCTGTAAGGTGCCTTGTGGATGTCTCGTGCTGAAGATGCCCTCTCGGTGAGCGCATATTTCACCCCTCATCTTTTAAGAGGTTCAATACATACAAGCATTTGTCTAGCAAACCAGATTTTTTTCAAGGGAATTTTCCACGTCTCAGTAATTTCTCTCGTCGTATTCGAGTGCTGATTGCCGTGTTATAGTTTGTTAACGAAGCTTTCCCTCAAGTTTAAATATTTTAAGGCAGTTTTCCTAGCCTCTAAAGCCGCTCGAGTTCGCTCTTCTCCTTGAGCGGCCATTTTTCCTAGAAAGTATGCCTTCCAACTACTCCGCCCTTAAACTGACTCTCTCAACTACTACACGCAGAGACAAAGAAACAGCGCGCGCATTAGATCCCATAGATGAGATGAATATTTACAATTAGTATCAGGGTTATAATTATATTCGAGTGCTGATTGCCGTGCTATCGTTTGCTAACGAAGCTTTCCCTCAAGTCTAAATATTTTAAGGCAGTTTGTCGTGTGCGTATCATGGCTACGCACGCTTATATCGCATTCCGTTTCTCTACCACGGGTGCGCTTTAAAACCACGGCGCTGCAGTTTTTGCTTTTCTCTTCTTTCTTCTTCTCCGCCCTTAAACTGGCTCTCTCCACTACTACACGCAGAGACAAAGAAACAGCGCGCGCATTAGATCCCATAGATGAGATGAATATTTACAATTAGTATTAGGGTTATAATTATATTCGAGTGCTGATTGCCGTGCTATCGTTTGCTAACGAAGCTTTCCCTCAAGTCTAAATATTTTAAGGCAGTTTGTCGTGTGCGTATCATGGCTACGCACGCTTATATCGCATTCCGTTTCTCTACCACGGGTGCGCTTTAAAACCACGGCGCTGCAGTTTTTTGCTTTTCTCTTCTTTCTTCTTCTCCGACCTTAAACTGGCTCTCTTAACTGTACTACACGTAGAGACAAAGAAACAGCGATCCCATAGATGAGATGAATATATATATATATATATATATATATATATATATATATATATATATATATATATATATATATATATATATATATATATATATATATATATATATAGAAAACTATCAGTCATAGCTCTCTTAGTATAGCCCTCTGGGCCGTTTCCTTTTTTTTTCGAAAGTAGTCCTATTAGGGTTATCATAATTACACGAAGGTACTTCGCCCTCATCAGCAGCAGTCCTTGGTATAGTTATTCTGGCGGCTAGCTTCCCACGCTATGCGTGCCGCCATCGCACCTGGTTAAGCTTTTCCTAGACGCTAGAACTATGCTTTGTCCGCGCAACCTTGAGCGATCGGAAAGCGCGTTTCCCCCTCTTGGCCGGCGGAGAAGGGATGCTTCGTTCCGGCCGCGAAGCTCTCCACATCTCTGTAAGGTGCCTTGTGGATGTCTCGTGCTGAAGATGCCCTCTCGGTGAGCGCATATTTCACCCCTCATCTTTTAAGAGGTTCAATACATACAAGCATTTGTCTAGCAAACCAGATTTTTTTCAAGGGAATTTTCCACGTCTCAGTAATTTCTCTCGTCGTATTCGAGTGCTGATTGCCGTGTTATAGTTTGTTAACGAAGCTTTCCCTCAAGTTTAAATATTTTAAGGCAGTTTTCCTAGCCTCTAAAGCCGCTCGAGTTCGCTCTTCTCCTTGAGCGGCCATTTTTCCTAGAAAGTATGCCTTCCAACTACTCCGCCCTTAAACTGGCTCTCTCAACTACTACACGCAGAGACAAAGAAACAGCGCGCGCATTAGATCCCATAGATGAGATGAATATTTACAATTAGTATCAGGGTTATAATTATATTCGAGTGCTGATTGCCGTGCTATCGTTTGCTAACGAAGCTTTCCCTCAAGTCTAAATATTTTAAGGCAGTTTGTCGTGTGCGTATCATGGCTACGCACGCTTATATCGCATTCCGTTTCTCTACCACGGGTGCGCTTTAAAACCACGGCGCTGCAGTTTTTGCTTTTCTCTTCTTTCTTCTTCTCCGCCCTTAAACTGGCTCTCTCAACTACTACACGCAGAGACAAAGAAACAGCGCGCGCATTAGATCCCATAGATGAGATGAATATTTACAATTAGTATTAGGGTTATAATTATATTCGAGTGCTGATTGCCGTGCTATCGTTTGCTAACGAAGCTTTCCCTCAAGTCTAAATATTTTAAGGCAGTTTGTCGTGTGCGTATCATGGCTACGCACGCTTATATCGCATTCCGTTTCTCTACCACGGGTGCGCTTTAAAACCACGGCGCTGCAGTTTTTTGCTTTTCTCTTCTTTCTTCTTCTCCGACCTTAAACTGGCTCTCTTAACTGTACTACACGTAGAGACAAAGAAACAGCGCGCGAATGCGATCCCATAGATGAGAGGAATATATATATATATATATATATATATATATATATATATATATATATATATATATAGAAAACTATCAGTCATAGCTCTCGTAGTATAGCCCTCTGGGCCGTTTCCTTTTTTTTTCGAAAGTAGTCCTATTAGGGTTATTATAATTACACGAAGGTACTTCGCCCTCATCAGCAGCAGTCCTTGGTATAGTTATTCTGGCGGCTAGCTTCCCACGCTATGCGTGCCGCCATCGCACCTGGTTAAGCTTTTCCTAGACGCTAGAACTATGCTTTGTCCGCGCAACCTTGAGCGATCGGAAAGCGCGTTTCCCCCTCTTGGCCGGCGGAGAAGGGATGCTTCGTTCCGGCCGCGAAGCTCTCCACATCTCTGTAAGGTGCCTTGTGGATGTCTCGTGCTGAAGATGCCCTCTCGGTGAGCGCATATTTCACCCCTCATCTTTTAAGAGGTTCAATACATACAAGCATTTGTCTAGCAAACCAGATTTTTTTCAAGGGAATTTTCCACGTCTCAGTAATTTCTCTCGTCGTATTCGAGTGCTGATTGCCGTGTTATAGTTTGTTAACGAAGCTTTCCCTCAAGTTTAAATATTTTAAGGCAGTTTTCCTAGCCTCTAAAGCCGCTCGAGTTCGCTCTTCTCCTTGAGCGGCCATTTTTCCTAGAAAGTATGCCTTCCAACTACTCCGCCCTTAAACTGGCTCTCTCAACTACTACACGCAGAGACAAAGAAACAGCGCGCGCATTAGATCCCATAGATGAGATGAATATTTACAATTAGTATCAGGGTTATAATTATATTCGAGTGCTGATTGCCGTGCTATCGTTTGCTAACGAAGCTTTCCCTCAAGTCTAAATATTTTAAGGCAGTTTGTCGTGTGCGTATCATGGCTACGCACGCTTATATCGCATTCCGTTTCTCTACCACGGGTGCGCTTTAAAACCACGGCGCTGCAGTTTTTGCTTTTCTCTTCTTTCTTCTTCTCCGCCCTTAAACTGGCTCTCTCAACTACTACACGCAGAGACAAAGAAACAGCGCGCGCATTAGATCCCATAGATGAGATGAATATTTACAATTAGTATTAGGGTTATAATTATATTCGAGTGCTGATTGCCGTGCTATCGTTTGCTAACGAAGCTTTCCCTCAAGTCTAAATATTTTAAGGCACTTTGTCGTGTGCGTATCATGGCTACGCACGCTTATATCGCATTCCGTTTCTCTACCACGGGTGCGCTTTAAAACCACGGCGCTGCAGTTTTTTGCTTTTCTCTTCTTTCTTCTTCTCCGACCTTAAACTGGCACTCTTAACTGTACTACACGTAGAGACAAAGAAACAGCGCGCGAATGCGATCCCATAGATGAGATGAATATATATATATATATATATATATATATATATATATATATATATATATATATATATATAGAAAACTATCAGTCATAGCTCTCGTAGTATAGCCCTCTGGGCCGTTTCCTTTTTTTTTTGAAAGTAGTCCTATTAGGGTTATTATAATTACACGAAGGTACTTCGCCCTCATCAGCAGCAGTCCTTGGTATAGTTATTCTGGCGGCTAGCTTCCCACGCTATGCGTGCCGCCATCGCACCTGGTTAAGCTTTTCCTAGACGCTAGAACTATGCTTTGTCCGCGCAACCTTGAGCGATCGGAAAGCGCGTTTCCCCCTCTTGGCCGGCGGAGAAGGGATGCTTCGTTCCGGCCGCGAAGCTCTCCACATCTCTGTAAGGTGCCTTGTGGATGTCTCGTGCTGAAGATGCCCTCTCGGTGAGCGCATATTTCACCCCTCATCTTTTAAGAGGTTCAATACATACAAGCATTTGTCTAGCAAACCAGATTTTTTTCAAGGGAATTTTCCACGTCTCAGTAATTTCTCTCGTCGTATTCGAGTGCTGATTGCCGTGTTATAGTTTGTTAACGAAGCTTTCCCTCAAGTTTAAATATTTTAAGGCAGTTTTCCTAGCCTCTAAAGCCGCTCGAGTTCGCTCTTCTCCTTGAGCGGCCATTTTTCCTAGAAAGTATGCCTTCCAACTACTCCGCCCTTAAACTGGCTCTCTCAACTACTACACGCAGAGACAAAGAAACAGCGCGCGCATTAGATCCCATAGATGAGATGAATATTTACAATTAGTATCAGGGTTATAATTATATTCGAGTGCTGATTGCCGTGCTATCGTTTCCTAACGAAGCTTTCCCTCAAGTCTAAATATTTTAAGGCAGTTTGTCGTGTGCGTATCATGGCTACGCACGCTTATATCGCATTCCGTTTCTCTACCACGGGTGCGCTTTAAAACCACGGCGCTGCAGTTTTTGCTTTTCTCTTCTTTCTTCTTCTCCGCCCTTAAACTGGCTCTCTCAACTACTACACGCAGAGACAAAGAAACAGCGCGCGCATTAGATCCCATAGATGAGATGAATATTTACAATTAGTATTAGGGTTATAATTATATTCGAGTGCTGATTGCCGTGCTATCGTTTGCTAACGAAGCTTTCCCTCAAGTCTAAATATTTTAAGGCACTTTGTCGTGTGCGTATCATGGCTACGCACGCTTATATCGCATTCCGTTTCTCTACCACGGGTGCGCTTTAAAACCACGGCGCTGCAGTTTTTTGCTTTTCTCTTCTTTCTTCTTCTCCGACCTTAAACTGGCTCTCTTAACTGTACTACACGTAGAGACAAAGAAACAGCGCGCGAATGCGATCCCATAGATGAGATGAATATATATATATATATATATATATATATATATATATATATATATAGAAAACTATCAGTCATAGCTCTCGTAGTATAGCCCTCTGGGCCGTTTCCTTTTTTTTTCGAAAGTAGTCCTATTAGGGTTATTATAATTACACGAAGGTACTTCGCCCTCATCAGCAGCAGTCCTTGGTATAGTTATTCTGGCGGCTAGCTTCCCACGCTATGCGTGCCGCCATCGCACCTGGTTAAGCTTTTCCTAGACGCTAGAACTATGCTTTGTCCGCGCAACCTTGAGCGATCGGAAAGCGCGTTTCCCCCTCTTGGCCGGCGGAGAAGGGATGCTTCGTTCCGGCCGCGAAGCTCTCCACATCTCTGTAAGGTGCCTTGTGGATGTCTCGTGCTGAAGATGCCCTCTCGGTGAGCGCATATTTCACCCCTCATCTTTTAAGAGGTTCAATACATACAAGCATTTGTCTAGCAAACCAGATTTTTTTCAAGGGAATTTTCCACGTCTCAGTAATTTCTCTCGTCGTATTCGAGTGCTGATTGCCGTGTTATAGTTTGTTAACGAAGCTTTCCCTCAAGTTTAAATATTTTAAGGCAGTTTTCCTAGCCTCTAAAGCCGCTCGAGTTCGCTCTTCTCCTTGAGCGGCCATTTTTCCTAGAAAGTATGCCTTCCAACTACTCCGCCCTTAAACTGGCTCTCTCAACTACTACACGCAGAGACAAAGAAACAGCGCGCGCATTAGATCCCATAGATGAGATGAATATTTACAATTAGTATCAGGGTTATAATTATATTCGAGTGCTGATTGCCGTGCTATCGTTTGCTAACGAAGCTTTCCCTCAAGTCTAAATATTTTAAGGCAGTTTGTCGTGTGCGTATCATGGCTACGCACGCTTATATCGCATTCCGTTTCTCTACCACGGGTGCGCTTTAAAACCACGGCGCTGCAGTTTTTGCTTTTCTCTTCTTTCTTCTTCTCCGCCCTTAAACTGGCTCTCTCAACTACTACACGCAGAGACAAAGAAACAGCGCGCGCATTAGATCCCATAGATGAGATGAATATTTACAATTGGTATTAGGGTTATAATTATATTCGAGTGCTGATTGCCGTGCTATCGTTTGCTAACGAAGCTTTCCCTCAAGTCTAAATATTTTAAGGCAGTTTGTCGTGTGCGTATCATGGCTACGCACGCTTATATCGCATTCCGTTTCTCTACCACGGGTGCGCTTTAAAACCACGGCGCTGCAGTTTTTTGCTTTTCTCTTCTTTCTTCTTCTCCGACCTTAAACTGGCTCTCTTAACTGTACTACACGTAGAGACAAAGAAACAGCGCGCGAATGCGATCCCATAGATGAGATGAATATATATATATATATATATATATATATATATATATATAGAAAACTATCAGTCATAGCTCTCGTAGTATAGCCCTCTGGACCGTTTCCTTTTTTTTTCGAAAGTAGTCCTATTAGGGTTATTATAATTACACGAAGGTACTTCGCCCTCATCAGCAGATCTCCTTGGTATAGTTATTCTGGCGGCTAGCTTCCCACGCTATGCGTGCCGCCATCGCACCTGGTTAAGCTTTTCCTAGACGCTAGAACTATGCTTTGTCCGCGCAACCTTGAGCGATCGGAAAGCGCGTTTCCCCCTCTTGGCCGGCGGAGAAGGGATGCTTCGTTCCGGCCGCGAAGCTCTCCACATCTCTGTAAGGTGCCTTGTGGATGTCTCGTGCTGAAGATGCCCTCTCGGTGAGCGCATATTTCACCCCTCATCTTTTAAGAGGTTCAATACATACAAGCATTTGTCTAGCAAACCAGATTTTTTTCAAGGGAATTTTCCACGTCTCAGTAATTTCTCTCGTCGTATTCGAGTGCTGATTGCCGTGTTATAGTTTGTTAACGAAGCTTTCCCTCAAGTTTAAATATTTTAAGGCAGTTTTCCTAGCCTCTAAAGCCGCTCGAGTTCGCTCTTCTCCTTGAGCGGCCATTTTTCCTAGAAAGTATGCCTTCCAACTACTCCGCCCTTAAACTGGCTCTCTCAACTACTACACGCAGAGACAAAGAAACAGCGCGCGCATTAGATCCCATAGATGAGATGAATATTTACAATTAGTATCAGGGTTATAATTATATTCGAGTGCTGATTGCCGTGCTATCGTTTGCTAACGAAGCTTTCCCTCAAGTCTAAATATTTTAAGGCAGTTTGTCGTGTGCGTATCATGGCTACGCACGCTTATATCGCATTCCGTTTCTCTACCACGGGTGCGCTTTAAAACCACGGCGCTGCAGTTTTTGCTTTTCTCTTCTTTCTTCTTCTCCGCCCTTAAACTGGCTCTCTCAACCACTACACGCAGAGACAAAGAAACAGCGCGCGCATTAGATCCCATAGATGAGATGAATATTTACAATTAGTATTAGGGTTATAATTATATTCGAGTGCTGATTGCCGTGCTATCGTTTGCTAACGAAGCTTTCCCTCAAGTCTAAATATTTTAAGGCACTTTGTCGTGTGCGTATCATGGCTACGCACGCTTATATCGCATTCCGTTTCTCTACCACGGGTGCGCTTTAAAACCACGGCGCTGCAGTTTTTTGCTTTTCTCTTCTTTCTTCTTCTCCGACCTTAAACTGGCTTTCTTAACTGTACTACACGTAGAGACAAAGAAACAGCGCGCGAATGCGATCCCATAGATGAGATGAATATATATATATATATATATATATATATATATATATATATATATATATATATATATATATATATATATATATATAGAAAACTATCAGTCATAGCTCTCGTAGTATAGCCCTCTGGGCCGTTTCCTTTTTTTTTTCGAAACTAGTCCTATTAGGGTTATTATAATTACACGAAGGTACTTCGCCCTCATCAGCAGCAGTCCTTGGTATAGTTATTCTGGCGGCTAGCTTCCCACGCTATGCGTGCCGCCATCGCACCTGGTTAAGCTTTTCCTAGACGCTAGAACTATGCTTTGTCCGCGCAACCTTGAGCGATCGGAAAGCGCGTTTCCCCCTCTTGGCCGGCGGAGAAGGGATGCTTCGTTCCGGCCGCGAAGCTCTCCACATCTCTGTAAGGTGCCTTGTGGATGTCTCGTGCTGAAGATGCCCTCTCGGTGAGCGCATATTTCACCCCTCATCTTTTAAGAGGTTCAATACATACAAGCATTTGTCTAGCAAACCAGATTTTTTTCAAGGGAATTTTCCACGTCTCAGTAATTTCTCTCGTCGTATTCGAGTGCTGATTGCCGTGTTATAGTTTGTTAACGAAGCTTTCCCTCAAGTTTAAATATTTTAAGGCAGTTTTCCTAGCCTCTAAAGCCGCTCGAGTTCGCTCTTCTCCTTGAGCGGCCATTTTTCCTAGAAAGTATGCCTTCCAACTACTCCGCCCTTAAACTGGCTCTCTCAACTACTACACGCAGAGACAAAGAAACAGCGCGCGCATTAGATCCCATAGATGAGATGAATATTTACAATTAGTATCAGGGTTATAATTATATTCGAGTGCTGATTGCCATGCTATCGTTTGCTAACGAAGCTTTCCCTCAAGTCTAAATATTTTAAGGCAGTTTGTCGTGTGCGTATCATGGCTACGCACGCTTATATCGCATTCCGTTTCTCTACCACGGGTGCGCTTTAAAACCACGGCGCTGCAGTTTTTGCTTTTCTCTTCTTTCTTCTTCTCCGCCCTTAAACTGGCTCTCTCAACTACTACACGCAGAGACAAAGAAACAGCGCGCGCATTAGATCCCATAGATGAGATGAATATTTACAATTAGTATTAGGGTTATAATTATATTCGAGTGCTGATTGCCGTGCTATCGTTTGCTAACGAAGCTTTCCCTCAAGTCTAAATATTTTAAGGCAGTTTGTCGTGTGCGTATCATGGCTACGCACGCTTATATCGCATTCCGTTTCTCTACCACGGGTGCGCTTTAAAACCACGGCGCTGCAGTTTTTTGCTTTTCTCTTCTTTCTTCTTCTCCGACCTTAAACTGGCTCTCTTAACTGTACTACACGTAGAGACAAAGAAACAGCGCGCGAATGCGATCCCATAGATGAGATGAATATATATATATATATATATATATATATATATATATATATATATATATAGAAAACTATCAGTCATAGCTCTCGTAGTATAGCCCTCTGGGCCGTTTCCTTTTTTTTTCGAAAGTAGTCCTATTAGGGTTATTATAATTACACGAAGGTACTTCGCCCTCATCAGCAGCAGTCCTTGGTATAGTTATTCTGGCGGCTAGCTTCCCACGCTATGCGTGCCGCCATCGCACCTGGTTAAGCTTTTCCTAGACGCTAGAACTATGCTTTGTCCGCGCAACCTTGAGCGATCGGAAAGCGCGTTTCCCCCTCTTGGCCGGCGGAGAAGGGATGCTTCGTTCCGGCCGCGAAGCTCTCCACATCTCTGTAAGGTGCCTTGTGGATGTCTCGTGCTGAAGATGCCCTCTCGGTGAGCGCATATTTCACCCCTCATCTTTTAAGAGGTTCAATACATACAAGCATTTGTCTAGCAAACCAGATTTTTTTCAAGGGAATTTTCCACGTCTCAGTAATTTCTCTCGTCGTATTCGAGTGCTGATTGCCGTGTTATAGTTTGTTAACGAAGCTTTCCCTCAAGTTTAAATATTTTAAGGCGGTTTTCCTAGCCTCTAAAGCCGCTCGAGTTCGCTCTTCTCCTTGAGCGGCCATTTTTCCTAGAAAGTATGCCTTCCAACTACTCCGCCCTTAAACTGGCTCTCTCAACTACTACACGCAGAGACAAAGAAACAGCGCGCGCATTAGATCCCATAGATGAGATGAATATTTACAATTAGTATCAGGGTTATAATTATATTCGAGTGCTGATTGCCGTGCTATCGTTTGCTAACGAAGCTTTCCCTCAAGTCTAAATATTTTAAGGCAGTTTGTCGTGTGCGTATCATGGCTACGCACGCTTATATCGCATTCCGTTTCTCTACCACGGGTGCGCTTTAAAACCACGGCGCTGCAGTTTTTGCTTTTCTCTTCTTTCTTCTTCTCCGCCCTTAAACTGGCTCTCTCAACTACTACACGCAGAGACAAAGAAACAGCGCGCGCATTAGATCCCATAGATGAGATGAATATTTACAATTAGTATTAGGGTTATAATTATATTCGAGTGCTGATTGCCGTGCTATCGTTTGCTAACGAAGCTTTCCCTCAAGTCTAAATATTTTAAGGCAGTTTGTCGTGTGCGTATCATGGCTACGCACGCTTATATCGCATTCCGTTTCTCTACCACGGGTGCGCTTTAAAACCACGGCGCTGCAGTTTTTTGCTTTTCTCTTCTTTCTTCTTCTCCGACCTTAAACTGGCTCTCTTAACTGTACTACACGTAGAGACAAAGAAACAGCGCGCGAATGCGATCCCATAGATGAGATGAATATATATATATATATATATATATATATATATATATATATATATATATATATATATATATATATATATATATATATAGAAAACTATCAGTCATAGCTCTCGTAGTATAGCCCTCTGGGCCGTTTCCTTTTTTTTTTCGAAAGTAGTCCTATTAGGGTTATTATAATTACACGAAGGTACTTCGCCCTCATCAGCAGCAGTCCTTGGTATAGTTATTCTGGCGGCTAGCTTCCCACGCTATGCGTGCCGCCATCGCACCTGGTTAAGCTTTTCCTAGACGCTAGAACTATGCTTTGTCCGCGCAACCTTGAGCGATCGGAAAGCGCGTTTCCCCCTCTTGGCCGGCGGAGAAGGGATGCTTCGTTCCGGCCGCGAAGCTCTCCACATCTCTGTAAGGTGCCTTGTGGATGTCTCGTGCTGAAGATGCCCTCTCGGTGAGCGCATATTTCACCCCTCATCTTTTAAGAGGTTCAATACATACAAGCATTTGTCTAGCAAACCAGATTTTTTTCAAGGGAATTTTCCACGTCTCAGTAATTTCTCTCGTCGTATTCGAGTGCTGATTGCCGTGTTATAGTTTGTTAACGAAGCTTTCCCTCAAGTTTAAATATTTTAAGGCAGTTTTCCTAGCCTCTAAAGCCGCTCGAGTTCGCTCTTCTCCTTGAGCGGCCATTTTTCCTAGAAAATATGCCTTCCAACTACTCGGAAGTGTGAGGCTCGGAGGAGGAGCTGTGGCGCTTGAAAGTAGCCTGGGGCCTGACGAACCAACCAACTGAGCTATCTTTCCGGGCAACATCGAAGGGTCACGAGTTCAAATCACCTGTTATGTTCCTTTTCTTTTTTTTTCCGCCCCTTTTTCTTTCTTTTTTTTCTTTCTTTTAATGTCTTTTCCTTTATTTTATCACTGTACGGGAACCCTCCTAAAAAAAAAAAAAAGAAAAAGAAAAGAAAGATATATATCTTCAAATATGTATGGCCTCACACTCACATGTGCAGGTCATAAATACCAGGTTCTCTAGCCGAGTGCCATCCATGCGGTATAACCGAGCTCAGATTGGTCCACCTTGACTGACCAAGTAGGGCACCACTGTAGGTTAAATGAGGCGTACAACTCCTGCGGGACCCGCCGTGGTTGCTCAGTGGTTATGGTGTTAGACTGCTGAGCACGAGGTCGCGGGATCGGACCCCGACCACGGCGGCCGCATTTCGATGGGGGCGAAATGCGAAAACACCCGTGTACTTAGAATTAAGTGCACGTTAAAGAACTCCAGGTGGTCGAAATTTTCGGAGTCCTCCACTACGGCGTGCATAATCAGAAAGTGGTTTTGTCACGTAAAACCCCATAAATTAATTTTTAATTTAACTTCTACGGGGACGGTAGAGTATCCGTCTCCAGTGCAAGAGGACCGTGATTCAAACCCCGGTGCCGCGCTATTCTCCACCGGAAAATACAAAAAAAAAACCGTGTGTTGAGAAAATTGCACAAACAGGCCTGGAGTGCGGCCTGATCCCGGTGACCAGAACCGGTAACGCACTCTCTCACCAGAGCAGGATTGGCCACCCTGGTGCAGTACTTGGCCACAACCTCCTATATGAATACAACAATCGAACCCCGGCCCTCAGTCCCCAGCAGCCGCGAAGCAACTGACCACGGCGGCGGTCAGATCTGTGACGCTGCAGAGGGTGCTAAGAATACCTGGCTCCGGACAGGCCGCCATTGGAATCTGAACCTGGCAACGTTTAACGTTAGAACGCTATCTAGTGAGGCGAGTCTAGCAGTGTTATTGGAGGAATTAGAGGGTAGTAAATGGGATATAATAGGGCTCAGTGAGGTTAGGAGGACAAAAGAAGCATATACAGTGCTAAAAAGCGGGCATGTACTGTGTTACCGGGGCTTAGCGGAGAGACGAGAACTAGGAGTCGGATTCCTGATTAATAAGGAAATAGCTGGTAACATACAGGAATTCTATAGCATTAACGAGAGGGTGGCATGTCTTGTTGTGAAACTTAATAAGAGGTACAAAATGAAGGTTGTACAGGTCTACGCTCCTACATCTAGTCATGATGACCAGGAAGTCGAAAGCTTTTATGAAGACGTAGAATCGGCGATGGGTAAAGTCAAAACAAAATACACTATACTGATGGGCGACTTCAATGCCAGGGTAGGCAAGAAGCAGGCTGGAGACAAGTCAGTGGGGGAATATGGCATAGGCTCTAGGAATAGCAGAGGAGAATTATTAGTAGAGTTTGCAGAACAGAATAATATGCGTATAATGAATACCTTCTTCCGCAAGCGGGTTAGCCGAAAGTGGACGTGGAGGAGCCCGAATGGTGAGACTAGAAATGAAATCGACTTCATACTCTGCGCGAACCCTGGCATCATTCAAGATGTAGACGTGCTCGGCAAGGTACGCTGCAGTGACCACAGGATGGTAAGAACTCGAATTAGCCTAGACTTGAGGAGGGAACGAAAGAAACTGGTACACAAGAAGCCAATCAATGAGTTAGCGGTAAGAGGGAAACTAGAGGAATTCCGGATCAAACTACAGAACAGGTATTCGGCTTTAACTCAGGAAGAGGACCTTAGTGTTGAAGCAATGAACGACAATCTCATGGGCATCATCAAGGA